>NW_022146803.1:0-600000 GCF_002938485.1 Sitophilus oryzae
AAATTGTCGTTATGAACCGTATGTTACAATTTCAAATAAACCATATTATGCGAAAATGTCAAAAGTTGACATATGATATGTCATTCTATTCAGA
The DNA here is from genome assembly GCF_002938485.1 of Sitophilus oryzae. Taxonomy (NCBI): domain Eukaryota; kingdom Metazoa; phylum Arthropoda; class Insecta; order Coleoptera; family Curculionidae; genus Sitophilus; species Sitophilus oryzae. The sequence goes on from NW_022146803.1 coordinate 95, forward strand.
TTGTCATTTTCTATCGCATAAAGTAGAAATATACCGAGGTTGACATTTAAAAATCAAAAGTTTTATTAATTTCCGGTGAAAGAGGAAGTGATAAAAAAAATTGAATACGTTAATTAATCCTAATTTATGTCGTATACTAACATACCAAATCTCGTTTTTTCATCTGAAAAAATAAACAAGTTATAAGAGTGAGCCAGTGTTGAGATGCACCCGGTATATATAAATGGTAAGTATAAGTGATCTTTGAAAACATTACTATTTAGTTGCAAGCAATTGCATTATTTTTCTATGAGCATTTAAGAAAAACTTCTTTTCTTTTTCGCAGTCAATTATTTCGTGCAGAATCAATATAGGTATGATCAGATACAGTTTTGTCGGCTTCAAAATGAGGATCAGCCAGTGTTTGAGATTTGAGTGCATTGATTTGTCTTTTTTTAATGGGAATTTCTACGATTCTGCTACCATTTACCATGTATTACTACATATTCAATCCTGAACAATCAAAATCACTAAAAGATTGATATTTTTCTCACTACTGTTAATAAATTAATGAGGCAAACGTACAAGCTTTTTTTTGATAATGATATCGGGATCCTATTTAGCTTCTTGCGAATTGAATTTTTGTTTCATATAATTTTAGGGCAGATCAGCCATTAACAAATAAAGGGTGTGGGTAGTAGACAAAGTGCATTTTTGAGCGGTCACTCTAAAACTGTCAATTTTGCTAGCTCTTGACCCAAAACAGTTTATTGTTGAGAAAATTAATAAAAACAAGAATTATAGAAAGAAGGGTTATTTACAAAAAAGTTGATAGCTTTTCAGTTATAAGTAAAATACCACGAACATTTTTTTTTTAAATATTTTACTTGCTGACGTGGCGCCCCTTACATTCGGCGCCCCGGGCGGTTGCCCGGGTCGCCCGGCCCTGATGAATAGAGTACAATCATTTCTAAAATACAGGCTAATGTTAAAATTACATCGGCATTGCAATGCAAATATGATTTCAGAAATGAAATTTTTATTGAATATTTCAAAAATTGACATTTTTTAATATTTTACCCAGAGAACATTATACACAGAATGTTTTTAGAATTTCATGGATGAAGTAAAAAACATTAAACATATACAGGGTGGCCCATTACAGCGCGTTCAGATGGAGCGGAGCGTCGGCGCTGTTCTTGCGCTGCTTGTTTTTTCAAGATAGCCGTCAGACGAAATCATCTGGATTGAGCATACGCGACCCATGTGAAATTGTTCATTTAAACTCATGAAACTCGCGGACGGTCCGCGAGGACACTCCGCTCTGAAAGCGCTGTTAGTCCGAGTAAGTCCAGTGTCGTCGTTGTTGACGTAAGTACAAAAGAAGTTCTATACAATATTTGTTGCATTATTTATCAAATTAAGTATCCTTAAAATAATGTGTTGTATACAGGGTGTCATAAAAATGTAATGATGTAAGTTTGTTTCTAAATGCAACCGTACTTTTTTTGGATTGAGTATAAAATTCTGCATATGGTACTTTTCTTTGAAGGACTATGCGGTGTTGCCATGCTGCAAAAACAATATATCCGTAAAGAGGTTAAAACTTAGTGTCCTTAAATAAAGTTAACAGTTAACAAAATAACTACATAAAGGAAAATTCATTATCTTATGCAGGGTATTTCTTATGACTGACGTGCCTAATTATAACAATATAAAAAATAATTTAAATGCAACAGAAATGGTTCTTTTTCTTCAAATTTTACAAAATGGCTTTTCTTTTCAATTTTAAAATATAACGCAAATTAGCTTTAGGTGGCTTTGAATTAAAATTTACTGTTGAAGAGACATCTGTTATATAATATCTCGAATATTTGGGAATGACAATAGATGATAATTTTGGCTAAGGAGGTCCAGCTTTATAACCCTATGATGACCTTTGGAAGGTTGTATTTTCTTTTTTAATATTGAGTAAAAATGATTTCTTAATAAAGTAGTTTAAAATTTGAGAATAAAATATTTTTTTGGAAAATGTCGGTCTTCCCATTTTTAATCTTTCTATGTAGCTTGTAGACGGCAAGAGGAGGCCGGATGGATAACTCAAAAGGTACAAGGATATTTTCCACGAAAACTTAAAGGGGATTAACAAGCAGAATGGGTGGGAAGAAGCAGCTCACAATAGAACGGAATGGAGAAGAATTGTAAACTCAGTTAACAGCGACAACCAAAAAGTAAAGAGGCAACAAAGCAATGAGATTTTTGAATGTCCGGAGTGCGGTAGACAGATAACATCACGTATCGGGCTTTTCAGTCACAGAAAAGCTCATAAATGAAAACGCCTTGCGTGACCATCTTCTGATGCGTGTCAAATACTCGTCAGCGAGTATTGGCTGTATGTATGTAATACTTCTAATTAGTGTTAACTTTAACAAATTTTATGTCAATTTTTGGTAAATGACGTCTAGAGATTGACATCGCCAAAATTATCATCGATTGCCATTCTCCATTCGTTTAGACACCGTTTTTTTTAGAGTTTATTGTAGAGTTTCATGAAAATTACATTGATTCAAAGAAAACGGAGGTCCACAATATTATAATAAATTGTAATTCCGTATCATTTTCTATTGTAACACCAAAAGTTCTTAATCTAAATCTCTATCTTTTAAATATACTTACCGGTGCTTCAAGAAGACCTCCAGTAAATCCAGTGAAACATAAGGCAAAAAATATATGCCAAGGCTTGTATGCATAATAGAACAGAAGAAATGCACTGAATAAGAGAACGCTTATCACCTGCATGGATCGTTTTCTACCTATCAGATGAGTTAAGATGCCTGATAAAAGACATCCCAGCGGTACAAATAAATAGTTCAAGGATCCTGAAAGAAACAAAAAATTATTAATTCTTCTAGTATATTGTAGGAGAAAAGGAAGAAAAGCATAATATACTATCCTGCAATTTATAAAATGTGTCATCTTGAGATATAAAAATCGAGAATACCTATAAGACAGAAAATGCCACCAAACATCTGATATACATAATTCAGGTGAAATCGAAATGAGTTACTTTTCGACTCAACATGGTTTTTTTCTTTTAGAGTGCGGTCAGAATAATCTCTCTGAGATCTCAGATCTCTGCGTGTTCCGCAAAATGAATTATTTTGTCTAAGAGATATTTCCGATTGCCGCGTTTAAATTTATCCCCTGCGCATGTGACTTTGGTATATTATTATGTTCTTGTTGACTTTATGTACTTATTTTGTGATAAATTTGACTGTAAGAAATTTATATAAACTTTTTTGTTAATATAGTTTCATTTCAATGTCATTATTAAATTAAAAGAATAAAGCTGTTTGTGTCCCTGTACTGTACACACCGACGAAAATTGCAATTTTCAACTCTATGGAGCGAAATATCGATCAGATAAAAAGCTCTAAGACTTGAATCTTGAATAAGAAAATGCAAATTTTGAGTTTATATTATATCTTGAACAAGGTAACATTATGCTCAATATTGAAGGAATTGGACCGTTGTCTCTGTTCATACTATTTTCACATTTATTAATTCTGATGCTTTCATATGCATATAATTGCCTGTAATTATTTGAGATTTGTTTAATTAATTTTAAATTATTAAGATCTATACAATGTTCTTCATCAACAATATGTTCAGCAACGCAAGATTTATCCGGTCTGCCATATCTTATCTGAGCTAAATGTTCTAGTTAATATTGATCTTCTAGTTTAACATATTTCTGATTACAATCTTTACAAGAAATTTCATAAAGGTCGGGTACTTTTCAGTGGATGTGTAAAGATGTTTTACGTTTGGATACTACGCAGTGGTATTTTACAAAAAATAACTTTTTCGTTTTTTATAGGTATTTCTTTTTCAGTGGCAAAATACCAAGGATTTTTTCAAGAAATGGATCCGCTACAATATAATTGTATAGATATACAGGGTGTCTCAGGAAGTGTGAGCGTGCATTAGAAGTTTCTAGAGAACCACAATATCTAGATCGGAAATTTTTTGCACATCATTGTTTTACAACGAGATCTATCGATTAAAATATTTTCAATATGGCGGAAATTCCGGAAATACCGGAAGTTGACAGCAACTTTCTTATTTTAAATGGGTACCCCCATTTTTTTTATTACATACTTAAATTCTCTGTAAAATTCTAAGAATATTAATATTAAACACTCTCTATCATTAACCGTTTTTGAGAAAAAAAATATTTAAAATTTTTGGACAAAAAAAACTCCCTGTCAAAAAAATTTGTATAGCCTAAAAGTCCAATTTAGGGATTACTACTTAATAAACTTAAAAACGATTTATTTTAGGTATAGGAACATGTATAGACAAAAAGTAACGAATTGAAGAGTCTTATCACTAGTGAAATAAACAAAGTGGGTTTCCATTTGAAAAAAATTATTTATGATAATTTTTTAATCGCTCAATTCCATGACAGCTGCGGTCATTATTATATGACATTCGAACAATTTTATTTTTGAAATAGATAGCCACACGTCTTCTTTTTATGGCACAGTGGCTGTAGTAATCACTAAATTTGACGTTTAGACTATACACATACACATATTTTTGACAGGCAGTTTTTTCCGTTTTTTTTTTCTCAAAAACGGTTAATGTTAGATATAGAGTGTTCGATATCAATATTCATAAAATTTTACAGATAATTTATATATGTAATAAAAAATGGGGGCACCCATTTAAAATAAGAAAGTTGCTGTCAACTTCCGGTATTTCCGGAAGTGCCACCATATTGAAAATATTTGTAATCGATAGATCTCGTTGTGAAACAATAATGTGCAAAAAATCCGATCTAGATATTGTACTTCTCTTGAAACTTCAAATGGACGCTCAGCCTGGGACACCCTGTAGGTATAGAGATTCTTAGTAATCTAAAGTGAGTTTAGTCAATTTATTTTCAAATTTTATAAAATACTATTTACAATTTTATGTTGTTTGGTTCATTTTAGAACATTCTATATTATTTTATGTCTCATAGTTCATCTTTTATCTGTGCATTTCAAATAAAATATACAATGCTGTTTAATATTTTAAACAAATTTCAGTTTTCACATTGCTTAAAAGTAACCTAAATATAAAATATTAAGATCAGTTTTATTGATCATATAGATTATAAAAAGATATTGAATAGTTATTGATTAGTCTATAGTTAAAAAAAAATTGTTTGAAAATATTAGTATTCACATTTCACATGAACTATCCCAATAATCCCAATTACTTGCTAAAATTTTAATAAAATATATTTACAATTACGAGGTGTTGCTATTTCTATGTCACGCAGTATGTTTAAATACTGATTTTTATTATTACTATTTATTAATATTTTTATAATAACACTTTAGATTGAAATTGTTTTTAATGGAATTTTTCGGATTTGTATATCGTTACTATTAAAATGTTATTAGTTTGATATTTCTTAGAATAATGGGAATTCCATTGTTAATTTTTAGATTCTATACATAGTAATATAATGTTAAGGTTTATAAATGAACTGTATGTTCCAAGATTTTAGATATAACGTTTTACTATAAAGTTATAATAATATAAATTAAAATAAACGCACAATCATCAATTATAAAATAAGATAAAATTGAAGTCAGAATACATCCACTTAAAATATGTCTTCTCGGATCTCCGAATGAACGAGAAAAGTAAATAATATTTTTAGTACTTTCCTTCTTATACCTATTATGAAATAATATACCGGGTATTTTTCAAGAAAAGATCATTAAACTTTTTTATTTATTTTTTTTCACAGAAAAAACAAGATTTTGTATTTTAGTTATATGACATAAATCAGGATTGATTGACGTATTCAATTATTTTAGGCCCCTTTCTGTTTCACCGGAAATGACTACAACTTTTGATTTTTAAAGGGAACGGTCTGTATTTTTTAACTTTATTTGATATAAAATGACATTCTGAATAGAACCACTAGCATATTCAAATTTTTGGTATTTTTTCTTAAAGAAAATAGTACCTTAAATTTCAATCTTTAGTGCAATGTATGTTTCAAGTATGTGGTACCAAAGTATTTGTAAAAAATGTTTTTTCCAAATATATTGTTTGACCAGCGGATCTGAAGCTACGGAAGGAATGCGAGAAAAAAAATCGATATTGCCACGTTTATCTATAAAATTGCAAAATTGCCAGGCATGAACTATAAATCAGCATATATTCTGACGTATATTACTAAGGAATTTGAACGTAGTTAATATTGTTCGATATGTTTTATTTAATAACTTATTTCTTTCATTCTGTATAATCTGCTTATTATGAAAGGTGAAGATTTTTCAAGGATATCATCGGCAAGCCGGCATCGCCGCGCATGGCCGCCTATTCATCGAACAGGATTGGCGAGAGTACGTCACAGGATTTGTTACCATGCGGTTGCCATAGCTTTTACACCTTTCCTATTCGCTAGCTTTATCCCCAACTTCACGGTCTCTTCTGAAAAGAGCAGAAATATTGAATACTAATGAAATATCCAGTGGCGGTGTTATTCTTTTGACCATTATTACTTTCTTTCATTATTTTATACCGGTTATCCTAAACTGTATTCCTATATTTTTCGTATATTTAATAGTTGTGTTTTATTGTTTTGTTATCTTGTTATAATGTCGTTCGTAGTTTTTAATTATTAATCGTTATTAAAATCAAATGGATTTTTTTGGCGTAAACGTCAAAATAACAGATAAATATTAATGGAGCGGCCCATTATATTGCAGAGAGAGATATAAATATATACGCGAAATTCGAAAATATCTATTTGGATGAAACATGGGACAATGACCTAACCTTTAAAAAGTGCTGGCGGAGCGATACCATATCTGGTGTAATAGGCAATTTTGGCTCTACTGGTGAGTAAAATTATGTTTTGTTTGCGCTTCCAAAGTGAACTATTTTCAAGACTTTTTTTGCTGGAAATAGTTGTATCTAAAATGATGTATTATAGAAAAAAATATAGTTAGTACAGATATATAAATGAATATACTTCAAGACTCAGTCTTGGGCATCTGCTGTCATCTGCTAACATGGTTAGCGAAACGTGCGTCCAGTGTTTCCATCGAGTTGATGACTCGCCAAATTCTGGGCTTGGACAAGACGGTGCCTTTCCCTTGCGCCTCGGTAGAAAGATGTGATAGCCGTCCCTTTTGAGATGTTTTCACATTCCCTGCAACCAGTGCCGGCCTTTGCCAATTTTTAAGAGATATTCCACCAACCAATCCGCCGATTCTTGAGGCACACAATCTATGGATCACTTGACCAATTCAAAGTGTATCACCGCAAAGTGCAGCTGACCCATATTTTGTAGATCCTTGTGTTAGCAATTCGGTCGCCAATACTTCGTCCAGTATCGTCTCTTCTTGAGCCGTTTACTGGTCGGTGGTCAGTGCAACCTCTGGTAATCCTTTGGCAGTACCGCCATTTTCACTTATTATCCATTAGTCGCAAAGCTGGTGATACGTCCCTGCTTGCTTCTCGCTTGCTCAGGCTTTCCATCCTGGCTTTTTTCTCTCCTTGCCGGAGTAGAGATGAGAGTTTCTCGCTCCCTCTGGGTCAACAAGGCCGGGTAGCTTGTGACACTTATATTCTATAGGTAGGCTCACGACCCTTGCTGGATGAGGTGGTAGCTTATGTGCCACTGGTGGAGGATGATCTCGCGCAAGTGCCAGCCGCCTCTCCTGAACTTCCCTTTGAGTTTGGTCACTTGGAACTTTCATTGTTAAAAATGTCCCCAGTGTCGCAAGGGGGCCCAGAATAGCGAGAGGCTTTCATTGTTAATGTTCCCACAGCTTCACCGGTCGGTGGTGTTTTTAATACTAGATCTCATAGTGTTCCCACGAGTCGCTAGGGATAATCGATCCATTCCTACGGAGCCCCGCCCCGCATGTAGAAATAAGGGGTAAATACAATGGGGTGCTCGCTGGTGCTCCAATGTTGAGACCAGTACAGACAGTACTTCTATCTAGCCACGCATCCCTTTGACCTGGTCTTGCTATCGTAGGATTTAGATTTTTGGTGAGGTTATCTCCTCTTGATATGGGCGGTTAAGCCAATACCCCCCACACCCTCTACCCATGAGACATGACCACAACCTACTGTCTGGTATGGCGGACAGGATAGCCCCGTCTGGCACCGTTATATGTCTTAGTGAAATTCAGGGACAAGACAGTGAGCTAGCTTCTTAGACCGAGCTATAGTTCTAGAGGAGATTTCCCCTAGCACCCGACTAGGAGCTTTCCCACCAGCGACAAGGTCTTGCATCTCCTATAGGGGAATCGCGTTAAGGTTGCTTGCCTGTGCTCTCTACCCGTGCGGTTTTAACTGTACGGTTAAAATCGAGAAACATGACCGAAGTGTATGGGGGCCTTTAGACAGATGTTGCCTCCACTTTGACGATAACGGTATGATATACTATAGAACGCGCATTACTTGAACGCACGTACATATTTCAAAGAATGTTTTGTGTCTGTGGTCGCCTTTAGTTTATAAAAAGATATAAATAGTTTTCTGACTAAATATAAGTATTTCAGACAATATTCATTTCTATACTAGAATTACCACTATCGCTGTTTAATTAAACCTTTATTAACTAATTTTTTTTTTTAAATTTAAATATCTTTTTCCTATAATTTATTTATATACATGCCACTTAAACAAAATTAGAGACTCATTAATTATTTATTAGCAGATCATATAAAGAAGTAGGTACAGTTAAAAAAAAATAACTGATTGTGGCTTCTGTAATTATTTTAGAGAATAAAAAAAAAAAATATAAACTTAAATTTACCATAGATAATAACTTCCGTTAATAAATCAAGTAAGTAAATAAAATAAACTGATTATATCTCACCTATCCAAGATATTTCTTCCTCGGTAATAAAAATACTCTCTGATGTATCGTTCCTTTGTGACAGACGCGGTATGAGAATTGTCGGCATGCCCAAACTCATTCCATATACTAACAGAAGAATGTTTTTAACCATAACAGCCACTATTTGGGGAAAACTTCTTCTTAGACTTGAAATTTCGTTTTTCTTAATATTCTCTGAACAAACCATTTTTTCTGATATGCAAATTTCACTTAGTTACGTGTATTTTAAATTTCTAAGAAATTTTCTAAAATTAATTAACTCGTTTTATTTATCTATCGATATAGGTAACTTAACACTTCCTACCGAAGAGAAAATTTTATTAAACTTGTATTTGCAATACATAAAAAATGCACACAATAACTGATGTAGCGTCGGTATTGGTAAAACCTGGGTACTGTTAATAAGTACAACTGAGATAACGTGTATACATTTGTTTTGTTATCCTTCCCTCTCTTACTAGCATATTTTGCCTTGGTTCTACTTACTCATTCACTGGACATGATTAAATGGTCGGTCAACCTATTGAAGCAAACCTGTTTACTCGTCATTTACCAGTTTCTGTGATTATGTTGTGGACAAACTTTAGGCATACGGTATGCAATAATTTCCTTCTTCTTTGAATTGTTTTAACAATAATTTACTAATCTTCTGATTTAAATAATAATTTCTACTAATCTTCTGATCTTTTTAAGAAAATACAGGAAAGGCAGTTTTTTAAATATTTTAGTGATAACACACGTCCCTGAAGAATCTGTCGATACTTTTTAACATTAAAATATGTAGAACTTATTCGAATCACTAAAAGTATACTTGGAAGAAAATTTCAATAAATAAATAAAATATTTATCCCTCTGTATCTACGCCACAAAGTAGAATAGGACATAATGTTGATATAAAATAATAAAAAAAAATTTTACGTGAGGAATCTTTCCATGAGAGATGGCACGTTTCTTGAAACACCCTGAGTAATTATTATCTATCAAACTTAATTAAAATTTTATAAAGTATAAAGAAAGTGTTTGATGGATAATTTATAGAAATATGTACACTTTTATTTAAAATAAATAAAACTATACAGGGATTCGGTGTACAGGGATTCGGGGTGTACAGAAATAAGGTGGAAGCATTTTACACATAAGTTGCGCCCAATGAGGCTTTTCTATGAAGAAAAAGATAAAAATTTACATTTTTCTTGACATTTTCTGGAAAAGTTGAAAAACTGAGTGCCACTGTTCATTCTCGAGAAATTCGTTTACGGTGCATATAGGTATATCCCAGGAAATGCAATGTTGCCACCTCCTACATTACCCACATTCTGTATGTTTATAAATTCACAGTAATTTTAAGTTTCTTACACAAAAAAATACGAAAATTAATTTATTCATAGTATAGATTACTATAAATATAACAAAAAGTATTTAAACATTGGTATGGTTTTCTAGAATTAGTATATAACAATCTCCACTAATATAAATTAAATTAATTTTTGTATTTTTTTTGAAAAAAAAAAAAAAAAAAAAAAAATAAAGTGGTGGGGGAAGTTAGAAATTTATTTCTTTTTAAATAAGGAAAGCTCTAGAGTGGCTGAACAGAATTAAACAAACTAGGACCTTTAAAAGAACTTCTTTTTCCTAATAAACTACAGCTTAAACTTCTTCTTAAAAACTTTAGCCGTGGCAGCTAGAGGGCGCTGTTTAACATCATAACAGATATTACGCTTTTGCATAAACATTTAAATAGAATGACTCTCTTTTATACAGGGTAACCCAGAAATAAGTGCAAGTATTTTGTTGGGTGGTAGATCTCGATAAAAGAAACATATTTTCTCTTTATCGTTTTTCAAATAAGTCCAAAATAACGGAGTTATTTTATTTTGAAATTTTCCAAAAATGATTTTTTGCTAAAATTTTGAGAACCACTGGATCTTTTCTGATTTTTCTTTCTGTAAATTATAAAATAATACCTATACATATTATCAAGAAATTATGTTTTTTAACTAAAACTAAAAATATAAAAAAAAAAAAAAAAAAATTTGAATTTTCTTAATTTTTCGCGAAAAAACCTCATAGACGTGTTTCTGAGGTTGAACTATACTACCAGTTAAAATATTTGAACTTATTTCTGGGACACCTTGTATAGTTAAATAAAGTACGACATTCCCTAAAGGTTAATGCCAAACAGCAACATTCTATCTTCTCTCTAAGAGAAGAAATAGTTACTTCTGAGATACAGCAGGCGTCCATTCTTAGTTGGCCACCCGGTACTGTCAATTTAGTGGCAACATTGTAGTCTCTCCGAGATTGATTCAATGGAAGGCGAACGAATTTCCTGGGAGTGAACAGTGGCACTCAAAAAATAAAATTTTCAACATTCTTTTTTCGCAAAAAAACTCATGGGCGTGTTTCTGGGGTCGAACTATACTACTCCTTAAATATCTGCACTTATAGAAATAACTTATAGAAAGACTTTAGAAATGATCGAAAAGCTCGCACCATTTTGTTTATTTATTAATTTTTTCTCAAACTGTAATCATGTCATCATTTTTACACAAAATCACCTATATTATTTAGTTTAAGTTCTTTAGTTATTAAGTTAAGGAGATTTGATATCTTTGTAAATATTTTGTACTAATATTTCTATTATATCTTCTGTAAGAGACTTAAATTATAGTGTACCATCTTAATTTTCACATCCTTTACATATATAAACACACAAAAAAATAAGCTAATAAATAAACAAACTAATGCAACAGAGAAATCGAGATAACGCTAGAAGCGATTTAGCACGTACGATATTGACTAGTGGAAATCAACATTATTTGAGGCCAATACCACCCAATAGCGTCAAAAGTTGAAGGGAACTACCACAAGCTACAATACCATCTCTCGCTATTTAAAAAATAAAAACCTTCAGTGCAGTCTTCGACGCGCGAAAGCGAACAATTCCATTCATGGAACATTATATCAAATTATTTCTATTAGGTTAAGCGACATCGGATGGCTTACATTTTAAACAATAATGTGGTGATTATATTATATAGTGTTACAAGAAATAGTTTGTGTGCAGGTGTAGGGATTCTTACTTTTGGAGAAAGCCGATAATTACAACTTAATTATGACAAACGAAAGGTAAGCTACTAATTTGATGAACCAATCTATTTGTTAAAATAATGACAATATTTTCATACTAATGAATTTTATTGTTATTAAGTAATACTGTTGAATTTTATTATTTTATCAATAAAAAAAAAATTGAATTTTATTTCAATCACTGCCTTCAAGTCTTTGCTAACATAAAATCACATACCTACAGCTACTTCATAGGTTAATCATTTAAAGACGGAGATTATAAATAAATAAAATATATTTAGCAGTTTATTTTTTAGTAGCACCAATATTTCTCTCTTAATTCAATTGTTGTTCATAACGAAGTGTGTGGTATCAAATTATTCGTAAAAAAACGCTTTTTCCAAATATGCTAATAAGCCACTCTCGTTCCATTTGAAAAAAATGAGATATGATTAAATAGACGATTTGAGCATTTTCTATATAACTGGCCAGGACAAGTCACTAAAAACATTAGACGATCCAATCTATTTTTGCAACGTTCCTTGATTAAAAATTAATGCTTTTAAGTAGCCATGGCACTCTAGATTGAAATTTAAAATACAATTTTTTATTAAGTGAGAATGTCAAAAGTTGACATTCCCGCTTAAAAAATTGCATTTTACTGTACACTCTCTATTCAGAATGTCATTTTCTATCGAATAAATTAAAAAATAATCAAAAAAAAAAAAATTTAAAATCAAAATTGTAGTCATTTCCGGTGAAACAGGAAGTGACAGAAAACAATTGAATACCGTCAATCAATCCTAATTTAAGTCATATAATACCACAAATCTCGATTTTTACATCTGAAAAATAAAAGTTATAGAGGTGAGCCACTTTTGAGACGCACCCGGTATAGTATCGAAAATTTCTTGATATTTTTTTTTACAAAATGAAATGTAAAGATAATAACAAAGAATAAATTGTAACACAATCATAGAGGGTAAGAATATAGGTATCCGCGCTTGCAAGGGCGCTCCCTATAAGTTATAATGGATAGCAATGATGTATCGCATAACTTAATAGTTCTGAGAGCTGTGGCCAATTAATAGATTGATTGAAAAAAGTTCGATAAACTCGATTATATTAATTCATAATTAAATTTTAATATGATTGGTAAACATATACAAGGTGCTACAAATTGGAGGTACGAATATTGGTATCTCGGTAACTCTAATAGATACGAAGATGGTTAAATTAGGGCAAAGCTGCGCCTTGAGATGTTCACCAAAATGCCATCAAAAGTTTTAAAAATTTCAAGGATTTCGAGTTTTTTGGAAAAATGGATTTTTTGAAACTCACTTTATTTTTTTCCTGTCGTTAGTTTTTAGAAAATCAAAAACTAATTGCAATATTCTCATAGCCAATAGGGCTATCTAGTAGTATTTTAGATTTTCAAATTAGCTGATAATTTGTGAGATACAGAGGCCGACTTCTATTCAGAGTGTCTTTTTCTATCGAGTAAAGTAACAAAATACCGAGGGTGCCATTTAAATATCAAAATTTGTAGTAATTTCCCGTGAAACAGGAAATGATCGAAAACAATTGAATACGTCAATCAATCCTAATTTATGTCATATACTAACATACCAAATCTCGATTTTTTGAAGTGTGAGTCACTTTTGAGACGCACCCGGTATAGGTATATACATATTTAGAAAAAAATGCCTACTATAGCACACGCATCACGTTTGTGCGATAATAATAATTGTCTCAGAAATGTCATAATCATAATGCAACATGTTTGAAACTTTTGTCATTACTGCTTTTGAACTTTATGTTGGTTTAATCTTGACTACACTTATTAAATTAAATCTAATTTATAAGAATTATTGAGTTCTTAAGTTGAATAAATAACGAAATTTTGTATGTGGCTTTGAGGTCAGATTTTGGGGTTCTAAACTGATTAAAAGTTGATTCATCCGAATACGTCCAATTTCAGTTCTGGCTTCGAAAATTGATACAAATTTGGCTTGTATTTGATGCAATAAAACGGTATCATTTTGTAAAGACTTTTTCGTGACCAAAACTGTCACTGATATTTTTCCTTATATTTTCTGATATATTGCTAATAGGTGCTTTTAAACATCTTTTCATCATTTTTTATGGGAATATATAAATTTGCTGAATAATCATAAAAAATGAAATACTATGGATTTTGGAAAGGATTTGTATATAATACTTTCTTAATGCCTGTACTTATATGCCAACTAAAAGAGTCTTATGCCAAATTTCAAGTCAATCGTTCATATAATTTTTGAGATCTCCTAATCACTCCCCAACTAGCAAATATAGTTCCCAGTCCTTTCTAAAATGTCACTGCCCCTAAAGTATAGTTCCTAGACCCACTCTGCCAGTTAAAATGTTACTCTATATGGAATAGTCACTTTGAAGTATATTTCGAGAGTGACCTGTTAGTCCCTGGCTACCACAAAAGTGGAAAATAAACACCCCGATTGCAAGTCGCAAACATGTAATGTAAAGAAGTGGCTGGAACTACCTGAATCTTCGAATATGACACCATAAAAGACCTAAAACTTTATAGTAACTTTTCAAAGTAGGGGTTACCAAATGCGCTACCATAATGCCTATTGCTTTTTGTTACTTTTATAGCAACATGAGCATGTGCAAGTCGTACACGACACTTAGTTACTTCTAATTTATAGTAGCATTGAAAGTAGCAAAATGGTTACTGTTACCTTCCTAGGTCACTATAAAGTAGCCGTCGCTCATACATTGCCACTAAAAAGTCATGGTTCAAAAACGGCTACTTTATAGTGACCGTAACTTAATATACCCTAATAAATGTAATTGCTTCAGATTGCATCGTGTGCTGCTCTGTTTTAGTGTTTTTTACTTGCTTTTAAGCATTATTAAAATTTTTAAATACCAAAGGTGAATAAAAAGAAATTTAGGATATCTAGCACTTTCTACCAAAGAATTAAACAAAAGAAATCACTGCGAGCCGATGCCATCAACATCAGAAACAAAAACAACATCTTTCTATAATCCTACTGATGAACATCATAAATCAGGTAGTGACTGAGACATTTTGAAGCTGTTTCTGTAGAAGTGTTAGTTCATCTGAAACTGAATCTCAGAGTAGAACTAATTTGAGAACCAACAATAATATAAAACAAGAGCTAAAAGAGTGGCGTTAAAATACTCTATACCTTATGTAGCTCTGAATAATATAGAAACACTAATAATAGAAATGCAATAATAAGTAAAATAACTTCAAAGGACAAGGCGGAACGTTATAGTGGCACCAATGGAATGTGTAGTCGCCACCACCGCGATCGGTGTAGCAACGCTCCAATTAAGTGGCAATTGGGTGGCGCAGGGAACTTTCTTGGAAAAATAACTTTATGGTTCCAAAGAATCGTTGACCATGTAGTTCCAAAAAGTTATTGTTTCTATAAAGTCGCCTTTGATAGCTACAATTGTCACTTTATCAATCCGAAGATTTTAAAGGTCCAAACGGGTAAGGTTGGCCTTATATGTTATTGTTCCCGGTACTTTGTGGAAGCATATGGAACTATAAAGTATTTTTCGGATTAAACGGCCATTTTTTTTCAGAATTTTTAGACGAACAGCCAAGTGGCTCAAACATTATGCGTTTTTAAGCCAAATATACCTAGATTAAAGCTTTTTTCCTTAGTTATTTTGTTATTTCTGACGATGGACTATTATTTTAAAGTTTCACCCCGGTTTCAAGCAAATTATTATTATTTTTTAATTACAAACATGAGTTTCTATTGCAAATAATATAATAATTTGAAATATTTTGAGATTCATATAAAAAACGAGATTAGGTTAGGCTATTTAATAACCAAAAGTTATAGATAGTCATTTCCGGTAAAACAGTAAGTGACCGAAAACAATCGAATACGTCAATCAATCCTAATTTATATCATACCAGCTGAGTCTCAAAAGGGTCACCCATAATTTTTTATTTTTTTGAAATACCGATTTGGTGTTAGTATGGCGACATCAATTAGGACTGATTGACGACTAGTTTAATTGCTTTTGGTCATTTCCTGTTACACCGGAAATTACTACAAATTTTGATTTTTAAATTGTACCTCGGCATATTTTTTACTTTATTTGGTAGAAAATAACACTTTGAACAGAATGACATATCATATGTCAACTTTTGCGGTTAAAAGACAATTGTATTTTAAATTTCAATCTAGAGTGCCATGGCTGTGTGAAAAATACTAACTTTTATCAAAGAGCCTTGGAAAAATAGATTTGACTGTCTGATGTTTTTAGTTTCTTATCCCCTACGGTTAAAACATGCCCAAATTGTATTTTTTAATCATATCTCAATTTTTTCAAATGGAACAAGGATGGCTCATTAGCATAATTGGAAAAAGCGTATTTTTACCAATAATTTGGTACCACACACTTGGTATTTCGAGTCAAATTGCGTCGTTATGAACCGCATGTTACAAATTCAAATAAACCATATGCGAAAATGTCAAAAATTGACATATGATATGTCCTTCTATTCAGAGTGTCATATTCTATCGGATAAAGTAAAAAAAATGCCGAGGGTGTCATTTAAAAATCAAAAGTTGTAGTCATTTCCGGTGAAACAGGAAGTGACCAAAAACAATTGAATAGGTGAATCAATCATAATTTATGTCGTATACTAACATACCAAATCTAGTTACAGTGGTGCGAGCCACCTGATATTATACTAACATACCAAATCTCGTTTTTATATCTGAAAAAATAAAAAAGTTATAGGAGTGAGCACTTTTGAGACGCGCCCGGTATATGTAGATAGATATGTAAATTTATGTCCTACATATATGTTTTGTTCTTTAACTTGCGATATCTTCGTCTCGAATGCAATATAATTAGTGATGCATTATAAAAGTTCCTAGTTGTCTGCTACTTTACACAATATGCCTATTGTAGCAAATGCCTTAGATAAGCTATCTTTTACAAAAAATATTTAGATCACTAAACTTGTTGCTACTGTTGTTGGAGGTACGAATAAAAAAATAAATAATTTTTATAAGCACATATATTTTAGATTATCTCAATAATTTTGTGAAAAGTTTATTTATGGAGAAAAGCCAGGGTATTTCCCACTGAAACAGAAATCACTGAATAAAAAACTAAAATATATACCGGATGCGTCTGAAAAGTGGTTCACCCCTATACTATTTTTATTTTTTCAGACAAAAAAACGAAATTTAGTATGATAGTATACAGGGTGGTCCGAACTGTATACCGGAAACTTCGGCAGCATATTCTGCAGATAAAGTAAGTAAAAAACTTCGTATAAACGTATGTCCTTAAATGCTTAGTTTCGGAGATACAGGGTGTAGAAGTTTCATTTTTATTTCGATTTTTTTCAAATAATTTTTCAGCTTTTCCTATCAATATTTGGATGAAAATTGGTGTCTGGAAGTTTTCTGACATGAGAAATTTGATTTTGATGTCAGTATGACTCCTACTTGTAGAGGACGCTACCTACATGTGTTTTAACTGTTTTGAAGAGTAATAACTCTTCGTCCATACCTGTATAAAACTATGGATGGTGAAAAATATACATTTACGACGTTTTTTACGTAAAAGAGGTCTCTTGGTAAAAATTACTACGAAAAATGGTTCTCGAGATATTTGGAATCAAAATTATCAATACCTGTCATCATTGACATAAATTAAACATGTTGACTAAACAGTTATCACACTGAAATCATAAATTTGAAATGTTTTTGTGTCAAAAGTTCAACAGACACTGTTTTATCATCATTTTTTCGCAGAAAAATTTATGATTAATTTAAAACAATAAAAATTTCCCAAATTTATTATTTCAGTCAAATAATTATACCTACTCAACGTGTTTATTTTTTTGTGAATAATGATATGTATTGACTATTTCCATTCTAAATATCTTGAGAACGGTTGCTTGTAGCGATTTTTACCAAGAGATATTGTTTCCGCAAAAAATCACGGAAATGTACATTTTCACTCAGTAGTTTTATACGGGTACCGAATGAAGTTATAACTCTTCAAACCGAGCTAAACATAGCCAGGTAACTAGTCGTATTGACATCAAAAATCAATTCATCTCAGACGCAATTTTCTTCAAATATTGACGTTGCACTTCAGAAATTATATGGAAAATCGAAATAAAAAAATGAAGCTCTACCATATCTCAAAACAAAACAATTTTAGGACATACATTCTGAACACCTTTTTGTTATGTTCATCTGCAGAATATGCTGTCAGACTCAGAACTCCCAGTTCGGACCACGATGTATAAAAAAAATGGGGATTAATTGACGTACCGTAAAATGGGGTGAATAGAAACAGTTTCGTAGGCTATTAGCGATATACCGGTTGATAAAAATGTGGTATTATTTTCCCGAATATTTTAAAACATGGGTCTTTGTTTGTTCTTTGCGTATACATATATTTTGATATTTGAAAAATATGCGTTTAAATATTAAATAAAAATACCATTTGTGTTTCTATTCACCTGCTATTCGGGAGAATAGAAACAATCATTGATGTTAAGGTTTTTATCTTAACAAGGCTTTTAACTTCCAACAAGGTGATTAGAAACAGTAAATTATTACATATTTAAGTAGGTTTAACAATAATTAACAATACATATAATATAACAACTTACACGTACCAGCTTATGTATTACTTTAAAAATAAATATTTTATTTATAAAGTTTCGCGCCATACAAAAATAGGTGATATCGATCTCACATTTATTGATCAGCTGATTGACAGAAACGTGCACAGATAAAAATATAGTTTTACATTTTATTATGTATTACCAATGATAGAAAAATTAGATATGTCGACTCTTTTTACTTTGAATATTTTTAATCGTGATTTGATTTTTTTCAGAAATTTTGTTTCTTTTCACCACTATGTTTCTATTCCCCCCATTTTACGGTATTCAATTGTTTTTGGCCACTTCTTGTTTAAAAAAAATCTTGTCTTGACCATTTCTTGTTGATTTCTTGTCTTGATTCAAGAAATCTTGAAATTTCTAGATATCTTGACAAAAGAGGAACCCCCGTTTAAAATTCGTTTATTAAAGGGAACCCCCTGTTTAAAAAGTCGCGGTGAGATTGGTTAATAAATGTTTATGCTTTATGCGTAAAATCGATGGTCAGGCATCTAATGTTCAAAAATTCAAGCTTTGGGCTCACTATACTGGTAGCCATACATCAGATAATTTGTTAATTATTATTATCTAACATTAAATAATTGATTGTGATGGTTCGTTGAGCAGCAAATCAGCCATTCAATAATTGAATCTGGTTCAGAATACCTACCACCTCAGACACCTGGACGTAGAAGTTTAATTAGTGACTTTGACGAGTAGTGACGGTGATAATGCTACTACAGATATAAACCGTCAAAACAACAATGATAAAAAGCTACTCTACTTCAGTAGCGTACATTAAATGTATTTCTTTTTTATTTTAAAAGTTTACGTTAAATTCAAAAAGTCTGTATGCCACTGAGTAGGCCGCTTTAAAGTTTTATTCTAATATCGTAGGCCATAATATCAAAAATTAAACTACATTTAAATTAAAGTATTAGGCATAAAAAAGGTTCCGATTTAATTTGGCCACAGTATGCCAACTTTGGACATCCGACTTTGGACGTAGTTATATCAGCTTTGGACATTTGGACATCGACAAAGTGCCGCTTCGTACAAATATTTTTGTAATAATCTTTTATCCATCAATTTAATGGATATTCATATAATACAAATACCTAAGTAAATCAGGTATTTCTTTTTTATTTTTATATTTTCAAAGAGATTTCAAGATTTTCTTTATTTCTTGTCAAAGAAATCTTGATCTTGAAGTAATTTCTTGTCTTGCCTTGAAAACTAAAATAATTTCTAAAACAAGATCAAAGAAGTTGCCACATCAGAAAATGACGACCCTAGTTGACGACGTGGTGGGTTCTTCTTTAGATGGGAACTAGAGGCGGGCGAAGTTTGAACAGGTCGTTCATTTGAACTTGGTATTAAAATGAATCGTGAAATTTGATTGACTGCTTAGGAATACGGTTAGTTCGATTGAATCGTAGCACGGATTCATAACATTCTAACGATGAGCCGTAAAAGAGTCGTAATAATTGAATCGGATCACAATGCTATCGTTCGTTCAAAGAGTCGTGAGGGTGATTCATTGGTTACGATACGGTTCATTCAATTGATCGTGGCCTGCACGGATCGCCCAAAGATTTGAACGATGAGCCGTAAAGGCCGTGAGTGAATCGGATCACAATGCGATCGTTCGTTTCTACGGCGCGGAGCACAGTGCTTCGTCCCATGGACAAAAATCAAAAATAAGTTAAAATTTACTGTCTGAATATATAATTTTATACTTATAGCAATGTTCAACCATCCTGTATATTATTTTCACCAAACAGCGTTTTGTTGTAAATATTTTCACTAAAATAAATTTTGCGATCATTATCTCATCAGTGAAAGAATAACATTCATAGTAGTTCTGTATATTATGGAGTTAAACGGGTACGTACTTAATTGAAAGCCACTATGGATATTGTTAAACAAGGTATCTTACTTTAAATTTATTTCTAAACAAGTTCGTGATTGTTTAGTTTTTATTTATTTTTAAGATGATTCTTATAGATTTATAAAAATTTTACGTTTTCAAACTTCAAAAGGCATTTAAAAAAACATATCAAAACATATCGTATTTATTGAATATTTTGTTGCCATATTCATATACTTTTAATTTTGTATAGTTCACCTGCGTCTGCTTGCGACGAACTTTATTTTATAATACTTTTCAGATGGAGTAAAATTGATAAAAAGCAATGCCGATCTGAAAGCTAATACTTGGCTTGATCATAAGGACAAGAACTCAAAATTATTTGTATTTCAAAAATATGTTCTTATTAGATATTGATGAACCTTCCAGTCAAATGAGACACCACTTGTACTGAAAAAGTCCGCATGTTGGGGCGAAGCGTCGCATAAAAAGTGTCCATCTTTCAATTTATTATAAAATCTCATACCAAGAAAGGAAAAATAATATATGGATATGGTCTGAAAAGAGGTAACTATTAACATCCAGACCCCTCATACCGACAAAATGAACAGTAACAACATGAAAAGTAACATAATTAGAAAATGATGTACAGAAATATCTTATATGTGAGGATACTTCATCTACCTGTGATTTGGATACTATAAATTTGGAAGATTCTGTCAGCAGTGGGTCTCCTGAATCAGAGTAGTTACGATCTATGCATTTTGTTGTCTAATGTAAATTTATAGTATCTTAATTTTTTTAATTAAATATAACATTAATGTTTCTTTTCATTAAAGAAAAACATTTTTATCTTATATTAGGCTTATATTGGCAGGAATCATGTTCTAATGTTATTTAAATTCTTTTTTATCACAGGAATTTATTTAATAGCACTACGTTTTCATACTATAACTTATTATTTGCTTAGATGGAACACAGCTCCAACATTATTATTATTTATAAGATTTTTTTTTCATAAACGTGGGACTAAGAACATCATCATTTAGTACAATGAGAGTACTCATCATTTTTGTCAAATAAACCTAGTTTGAATAAATTGCTTACAATAAAAGAGAAGTTTTGGATTTTTGTCCTCTAGAGCCACAGAAGCACTGCGCGGCGTGGCGGTTATACATATAGGCTTGGCACCATATAGGTTGAGACACCAATATTTAGACTTGAACAAAAGCCCTAAACAAACATCATGGGCATAAAACATAAAATGCAAACGATAAGAAAGTTATTTACAAAAAAAAACTTATTTATACTGTGCTTAGTACGGGAGTATCTGTAAGGTATTTAATTTTCGCGTTAATATTTTTGTTAAAATAATATTACCGACTATAAACCATTAAATGTCGGTCTAAAGTAAATAGTAGATATATATGAATTGGATTGATAATTTAATATTACTGGTAAAATAATCAATCCAATTACGTCAAAGCCATACAGCACTGAAAAACAAATAAAAGAATGTATGTATATTTCTTTTCCTGGTCCCTTAAGTAATTGTCCGACTAGATTATCGCCGGTAGTGTTACGATTCTTGTTTTTATGAAACGTAAATTGTGCAGTGGTATGTTCAAACGAACGAATTGTAGGAGTCGATTCAATTTCTCATATTGATTCGATCGTTGTTCGAATGTTGTGGCGACTTGTGTGATTCGATTCACTAAAAAGAATCATAATGCTCATCATTAGCGGGAACTATATAACGAAATTAATTTTAAAAATATCCCTATGTTTTTTAAATTTATTTTAATATAATTTATTTGATCAATGGTCATTGAATACTTTAATATAACACATGATTTCGTTGTTTCAGTAAATCGCCAGGAAAATTCAGTAGAGATGTAACAACATTAAGACGAATATTACCACAAATTATAGCCGTAACAGTTAAAATAGTTTACTGCTAGCATATGGAATGACTATTGGATTTCCCACTATTTTAATTCCAAACCTGTCAGGTGGGAATCCGAAAGAAAAATTGTTTTAGGAACGGAAGCAATCTCTTGGATTGGTAAGCAATTAATCAAATGTTAATTTTTATAAAACAAAATGTCTAATTACTTAAATTTTTAGTCTTTTGAGCTCCATTGAAACCTTCAGATTAAAACCAATATATATATTTTCATATACAGGGTGGCGCCTGTTGTACGCCGCGGAGGCTAGAAACGGCATTTGGTATTGAAATGAAATTTTGTGAGTATATGTAGGTTAATTCAGGGCACTTTATAAAAATATAGAGAGTTCTACAGGGTGTGTCCCCAAAAAAGTTACATATCAAAGTTGTGTTTTTGTAATGGACCACCCTATATTAATTGATTTTCAGTTCTGGGAGAAAAAGTAAGGCGAGTTTTATTAAGAGAAGTATATGTCAAAATGTACGGCTTTTGAGATATTTAATATTTTCTAAAAATATTAAATTAGAATAAAAACTAACTAAGTGGAATTTACCGGTATACTCTAATATGTAGTTAAATTAACTATTGTACTTTAAATCAAGTGTGATCCAAAAGTTATACAGGGTGAGACAAAATTAATATTGGTATTGCTCACCTTTAAAAAGCATGTTACTGCTTTTATTTTAAATGGAACACCCAGTATATTATTCCAGTATTCAGTGGAGAATACATGTACTAAAAATACTATTAAGGTTAAGGTTGCCTACCCCTCAATTGAGATTTTCCTAGATATTTTTATTTACATGAATTTCATCTTAGTTGATCTTTATTATTTGATAAAATCTAAGTGGCTGTGATATGGCTGACGTTACTTCAACATAGCTGTCTAATTAGTCCAACTTTAACAACTAGTTATCATTTTGTGTCAGTTAAAACAAAAAAAAATTTTCAGAAATTGGCCGAAAATGCACACTTATCCTCCATCAAAAAAAATTGATATGATTCTATTGGTTCTACCAATTAATAGAATACTTAAATGCTCAGTTTTATCTAGTCTGTTTTTATGGGGATATATGTTAAAGACAGGTGTTTACAAAACTCGACCAACTATTGTCGACAACATGGGAGAAATTGTAGCTGCTTTTCGAGGCACAATTCCACATACGCCATTTAAAATGAGAAGATCCTTTTGATCTAGTTTTAATTCTGTAATAATTAAAATATATTTTAAACGATGTATCTTTTTTACCGTTGAGTATTTACTCTAAAATCTTTATTTTGGTAAATTAACGAAAGGTATATCACACAACCACCCCCTAGATTTTTCAAATAATACAGATCTACTGACGCAAAATCATAAAAATTAAAATATCTAGGAAAATCTTTGTCTGAGGGATAGGTAACCAATAATATTTTGAAGATATATAAATTCCCCATTGAATACCGGAAAAACATACTGGGTGTTCCATTTAAAATAAAGGAGTAACTTGCTTTTAAAAGTGACTAATGTAGTCTTTGCTAATGTTCCATATTAATTTTGTCTCACCCTATATAACTTTTCGGGTCAAATTTTAATTTGGTTTAAGATACAATGGTTATTGTAATTAAATATCAGGCTATACAAGGTCAACTAAAATTTAGGTAGCTGTTATCGAAATTTAAAATTTACTCTTCATTTCACAAAATGTGAAATATGTCAAAATCCCTTATATTTTAGGTATGTAATGCTTCTTTAAGCCAAAACACCACTTTATTTTTTCCTAGAATCGAAAATCAATTAATATATATAAGGTGTTCTATTAGAAATAACACAACTTTGATGTGCTTTTTGGGGACACCCTGTATAATTCTATATATTTTTATAAAATGCTTTCGGTTAACTTACGTATGCTGGCAAATTTCACTTCGATATAAACTACCGTTCTTGGAGCTTCCACGGCGTATGAGGCACCACCTTATTACAGGGTGAGTCTTAAATAAGTGTATAAATGTTTTCAAGGCTGATAGATCTCGATAAAAATTATATTTTCTTATAAAATAACCGAGTTATTTAAATTTGAAAATTACAAAAAAAGATTTATTCTAGAAAAAAATTGAGAAACCAACGGATTTTGTCTGTATTCGCATACAATTTTAGTGCCATGTAACCATGAGTGTAAAGCCGCCCAATAATCATAGTAGTAATATCGTGAATAATAAGAAATTGTAAATTGGACAGGAGTTCTAAAGTTTTCTAAAATATACGGATAATTTAAAAAGAAAATGCACGATTTTTCAACATCTTTTTTTGCGAAAAATCCTCGTAGACGTGTTCGAGGTTGAAATGTACCTCTTCTAAAATATTTGCACTTATTTAAGATTCACCCTGTATATACAGGGTGGTCAGGAATGTATTGGGAAAAATTCGGCAACATATTCTACAGCTAAAAATGAGTAAAGAAGTTCGTATAAATGTATGTCTAAAACTGCGAAATCAGGAAACGCAAATATCTTGAAAACCGTTCACCTTTTCGAACTAAACCAAGAGCACCTGTTTTGATGAATGAACTTACTTACTGTTAACTATTTACAAACTTATTTACAACCATTTATCTAAAACGGATTTATTTGAATTTATTTTAAAAGGCGCGAGCACGATACCGACTCTGATCTTTTTTTTCTCTATTTCTTCTTTGCACAAGCCTCGGTTGATACAGGGTGTTTCAAAAAACATCTGCCATCTCTCGTGGGGATATTCCTCACGTAAAAATAAGATTTATTTTTTATATCAACTTAGGTCGAATTCTGTTTTGTTTCGTAGCTACAGGGTGTTAAAATCTTAATAATCTTTCCATTTATTATAATTTACTTCCAAGTACTTTTAGCGATTCGAATGAAATTTTGAGGTTAGTATAAGTATAAGTTACTACAAGTGCTACATATTTTAATGCTAAAATAGTGTGGATAAATTCATCAGGGACGTGCATATGGGTTATCACTGGAATATTTAAAAAAAAACGCGCCACTTTATAGTAAAAATAATAAAAATTTACTATGGTTAAACACCGGATATTCCTCGAAAGTTACACAAGAATATTTAGTTTTAATCATTGTCTAATATTATTAATTACAATAGCGGTCTACCATTTATCGGCTTATAATCCACGGTATTGTGCCTCATGAACAAAATATACACAAAATTATTTAAAAAATCCTCTAATTATTTATTATTTCTGGTTATGGTAAAGTAACATTTATACTGTAGTCTGTAGGCAAAGTTTAATATACGAATTTGGTGTTGTTTTTCTAGTTTTAATTGTCTAGATCCTTGTCCAAATATGCGCCACTGACTTTTTTCTGTTGCTATCAAAATTGTGTAGGTCGTTTAATGCCAATTAAAAGTTATCTCTTGATATTTTGTCTAATTTGGCCCCCTTGATGAGATAAACGCAATTTTATTAATTACAATTAATAAAATTAAAATAAAAATAATAAATTATATATTTTACCTAATTTATTATTAAGTATTATTACTATTAGTATTATTACTATTAGCCCAACCTACAGCAACTTCAAATAAAAAAATAATGGTATTTAAGATAATTACAAAAAACTTAATTTTATTTTAACAAAGTTTTAACATCCTGTAACTCTAAAACTATCCATTTTCATAGCCATGTATAAGGAACTTTTTTCATATTTTTTGATGAGGAATCGATGAGTACTTATTTAAAACTTTCGCAAGTTAATAATATTAAAATTTTTGAACGGTTGCTATTAGACCTGGATCCATAGAGTTAAAAATAAACCTGGATCAAGTGTGCATCTCATCAAGGAGGCCGAAATTGACAAAATATCAAGAGACAACTTTTGATCGGCATTAAATTGCGTATATTATTTCGCTAACAAGAGTAATAACTCAGTGGCGTACATGCTTTTTTTTGAAAAATATTCCAGTGATAACCCATATGCACGTCCCTGATAAATTTATCTACATTTTTCTAACATTAAAATCACAGATTATATGTTATCTGTGATTAAAATATGTAGCACTTATAGTAACTTTTACCCTCAAAACTTCATTGAAATCCCTAAAAGAACTTGGAAGAAAATTATAAAAAATCGAAAAAATATTAAGAATTTAACACATTTAGCTACAAAATGAAGCAGAATCGGACCTATGTTGATATGAAAAATAAATCCTATTTTTACGTGAGGAATCTCCCCACGAGAGATGGCACATGTTTTTTGAAACATCCTGTAGACGAGAGAAACAGAAAGATTGTCTAGATTTTAGTGGTATTTTCTTAGCAGCCGTCTCTGTCTTTCTGGCGTTTTCCAATGGTTCTCGAATGGGGGCGGGGAATATTAGCACAAGAGCTGAGTCCGCAACAATATGTGGGAGTCACATTGACATTGAAATCAAATCTAATATAATAAACATAACAAATCTAATAAAAGAAAAAAAAATAAAATAAATACTAACGATTAATAATAATTTGTGATTAATTTTTTTTATCGTTACATTACAGGATCTGCCAATTTTTTAGTTGTTCCATTAGGCTGCCTGTTTTCGGGAATCGCTACCCAACCAATAGGTCGCCGGAAAGCTATGCAGATTTTTACGCTTCCTTTTCTAGCTTCGTGGTTACTTTTCCATTTTGCCTCACACTCTTGGGAAGTATTTTTTGCTTTATGTTTGACAGGCTTAACAGGGGGTCTTCTAGAAGCACCGGTAAGCTACCTGAATTTTTTTTTATGAAGTACTTGAGATTTTCTTCTTTTTTTTTTAGACACTAACGTATTTAGCTGAAAGTTACTACACCGAATCTACGAGGGGTGTTGGCCTCTACTTCCACAGTCGCTATCATTGCCGGAATTCTGATAGAGTTTTTACTGGGCACTTTTTATGGATTGGCGAACGGTAGCTCTGGTAAGCTGTATAGTGCCAATTTTGTCATGTGTGTGCTTGTTTTTGTTCCGGAAAGTCCATATTGGCTGATTTCTAAAAATAGATTCGAAGAAGCCCAGAAAAGCACTGCTTGGTTAAGGGGATGGTTGGAAGTAGAAGAAGTAGAACATGAATTCAAGGAGTTGTGTGAACAGCTGAAGAAAAGGTACCAAAAAATATCTAAGAAAGTTAATTATCTTATACAGGGTGTTTCAGAAAATATGTGCCATTGTAAGTTTTAAAGAGTAATAAATTAAGAGAGTTACAAGTTTTAAAGAGTAATAAATTTTCGTCCGTACCTGTATAAAACTACTGACTAAAAAATATATATTTCCATGACTTTTACGTAAATGTCTCTTGGTAAAAATCGCTACGACTAACCCGTCTCAAGATATTTAAAATGGAAATAGTCAATACATGTCATTATTGACAAAAAATAAGCACACGTTGAATAGAATTATTTGACTGAAATAATAAATTTTTATTTTCTAAATTAATCATAAATTATTTTTCTGCGAAAAAATGATGATAAAACAGTTTCTGTTGAACTTTTGGCACAAAAATATTTTAAATTTAGATTTCAGTCTAATAACTATTTAGTCAACATGCTTAATTTGTCAATGATGACAGGTATTGATAATTTCAATTTCAAATATCTCGAGAACCATTACTCGTAGCGATTTTTACCAAGAGACCTTTTTTATGTAAAAAAGTTGTTAATGTATATTTCTTTACTCAGTAGTTTTATACAGGTATGGAAAGAAAAGTTATTACTCTTCAAACCGGTTAAAGCATATGTAGGTGGCGGCCCCTACAAGTAGGAGTCATATTGATATGAAAATCAAATTTCTTATGTCAAAAAACTCCCAGACACCAATTTTCATCCAAATATTGACGTTACTTCTTAAGTTATTTGGAAAAAATCGAAATAAAATGAAACTTCCACACCCTGTATCTCCGAAACTAAGCATTTTAGGACATACGTTTATACGAACTTTTTTACTTATTTTAATCTGCATAATATGCTGCCGAAGTTTCCGGAATACAGTTCGGACCACCCTGTATAATTTGGGATTGATTGTACTTTGTTTAATATTTATTTATTTATTTTCAGCCGAAATACGTTCTCTGCTGAAAACAGGGGCTTTATAGAGAAATTAAAAAAAGCAAGACAAAATTTGACCATGTACACTAAGAAACCGTTTCTGTGGCCATTTAGTTTGGTGTCGCTCACGTTTGCCTTGGGCCATTTTTCAGGGATGACCACTCTTCAGACGTATGCCGTTAACATATTTGCCACTTTAAAGGCTCCCATAGATAAGTACTATGCTACAATTATTCTTGGTAAATATATCTTGTTTATTTTTTTTTCTTTTAAGAAAATCCACCTCGTGTTTCTTATTAATATTGATAAAATCGTACATTGATGGGAAAAACCATGATGGATGAACCATGAAATGAGTTGTTTACTTTAACGTAATAAACATTCTCAATAAATTGTTTTCATACAAGCCGTTCAAATAAGAATAGTAATATAAGAAGTATTGAAGAAAGTATGAAACACACAACAGCACAGTACTTCGAACATTATATATACAGGGTGTCCCAGGCTGAGCGTGCATTAGAAGTTTCTAGAGAACCACAAAATCTAGAGATTTATGCACATCTTTGTTTTGCAACGAGATCTATCGATTGAAAATATTTTCAATATGACGGCACTTCCGGAAATACCGGAAGTTGACAACAACTTTCCTATTTTAAATGACATTCATTTAATTATTGAATACTTAAATTCTCTGTAAAATTCTACGAATATTGATGTTAAACACTCTATACCTAACATTAACCGTTTCTGAGAAAAAAAAATATTTAAAATTTTTGGACGAAAAAAACTATCTGTCAAAAAAATTTGTATAGCCTAAAAGTCAAATTTAGTGATTACCACAGCCACTGTGACATAAAGAGAAGACATGTGGCTATCTATTTCAAAAATTAAATTGTTCAAATGACATATAATAATGACGGTAGCTGTCATGGAATTGAGCGATTAAAAAATTATGTTAAATAATTTTTTCAACCCACTTTTTTTATTTCACAATATTTGCTTTTCAATTCGTTTTTCCATTTGTTACTTTTTGAGTATACGTGTTCCTATACCTAAAATAAATCGTTTTTAAGTTATTTAAGATTTAATTTGAAAACGTATGTTTTTCTTGATTTTATATAGCTTCCTTTGATATTACATACATACATACTGCTTTTACTCGCTGACGAGTATTTGAGACGCATCATAAGATGGTCACGCAAGGCGTTTTCTTTCATGGTCTTTTCTGTGACTGAAAAGCCCGATACGTGATGTTATCTGTCTACCGCACTCCAGACATTCAAAAATCTCATTGTTTTGTTGCCTTTTTACTTTTTAGTTGTCGCTGTTAACTGACTTTATAATTCTTTTCCATTCCGTTCTATTTTGAGCTGCTTCTTTCACTCATTCTGCTTGTTTCCCTTTAAGTTTTCGTGGAAAATATTGTCACACCCCATTTTGTGGGTTATGACTAGGGGCATAGCGGAATAAGACAGATGATTCAATTTAATAATTATTTTAATTAATTTAATAATGAAATCGAATAATGAAATAATTATAAAACTAAATATGTACTTACATATTATATTTATGGACGAACATCATCACTGGCTCAGGGGTAGTGTCAGGGTAGTGTAACGTCAATGCCGGAATCTCGACCGCGACCTTATCGAACATCAATTCTCGACTATCGACTGCCCCCCCCAACAGGTGCCATTTTTGTATTTATTGGTTCGTTACGTCGCGTCGAATCATCGAATCAGCATTATTTGTCTATCGGTGCGATGACCGGTGCGATGACCGCGTTAGTGCTGATTTGGTGATTTTATATATTCGTAGTATTGAAAGGAAATATTTTCGCAATTGCCAATTATGCTTATAACTTTGATTTTTAAAACTTTACTTTTGTTGCGTAAATGCCAATGAACTTTAGTTATTTTATATTTCCTTTCAATCGAATTATTAATTTACGAAATATATTTAAGTTATTTTATATATCCAATAATTCCATCCTTGACACTATCCTTGTACCTTTTGAGTTGTCCACCCGGCCTCCTCTTACCGTCTACAAGCCCACCGTAAAGCAGATATTTTGGTATGTGGTTTTCTTGCATTCTGCATACGTGACCAGCCCATCTTAAGCAGAACTTTGTAATCATGACTTCAATACTCTCGCAGTTAGCTTTTTCAAGGACCGATACGTTTGAGACATGATGGAACCATTTTATTTTATTCTTAAGAGGTTGTCTAAGGTGTCTCTGTTGCAACTTGTTTAATGCGTTCATGTGTCAGCGGTACGGCACCCAGGTTTCGCTTCCATAGACATGGTGCGAATTATTATTGCTCAGTACACTGCAAGTTTCGTTTTTGTGCTCAAGTCATGATTGTAGAAACCCCTATCTTTTAATTTACAGAATGTTCTTGAGGCGCTGCTAATCCTGTGCTGAATTTCGTGAGTCGATATTGGCCTTTTCCGAAATCAAACTGCCGAGGTAATTGAATTCCACTAAATATTCCAATAGTTCTTCTCCGATTTTTATAGCATTGTTGTGATATTTCGGGGGAGTGCACATGCTTTTAGTTTTATCGATGTTCAACTTAAGTACCAAAGCCTCGTATGCCCATGTATATGTGTTCAACATTTCTTTCAATTGCTGTAACGTATTTGCAACTAGAGCATAGTCACCAGCGTATTGAAGTTCTGTGATGAATTTTGTTGAACAGACCGCCGCGCCGTGCGTATCTGTATCTAATGCCCAAACCTCTCTCCTGTTAAAGTTAGTTTGCTGGCCACTATAATGGAGAAAGCTGCCATGAATATATTGAATAGGAGAGGCGCTAAGACACATCCCTGCCTAACGCCTGTGTTTGTTAGGAAGGGATCGCTCAGTGATCCATGATAACACTCTTGATTTGTTGTTGTTATGGAGGCTTTTACACACTGTAAGAAATTTGCTGGGTACTCCGAACTTTTTCATAATTGCCCAAAGTGCATCTCTGTTCACAGAGCCGAAGGCTTTTGGTAGATCGATGAATGCAACATAAAGTTTAGACTGCTGCTCTTTTACTTTTTCCTGTAGTTGGTGGATGGAGAATATGGAATCGACGGTACCGCGGTTGGTGCAAAAACCGCGAATCATTTAAGAGTCATAAAATATTAAATACTAGACTTTTAACCAGTGCGTGAGTGATCAAAATTTTAAAATTCAAAATTGTTCATGATTAAACATCAACAAAAAAGTTGTTTACCGCATGTAGGGCTCTCTCCAGTAAGTATAATTTCAGATCTTTGCGAAATGCGGGAAAGAATGAAAGTTGATAAAAAAACAACAAACTGTTGAAAATCTTGAAATTCTCTAATTATAAAAAATAATCATTTTTTAATTCTCAATCTACTGAAAAGTTTTTTATTTTAGGAGCTACAGTTGCCCGACGCACTCTTGTCGGATCCTCTATAATATTGTTACGGATTCCGTGGGTCCACTATTTAACTCACGATAAAATATCTTCAGACTGCTCCAACTGTCAAAGCGCGGGCCTTATATACCCCTGGCGATGGTTTCTGGAATTTTCTAAAGAATTCTGTAATTCTCTTTTACTTTCTGGCGAATTCGCCAGGTTCCTCAATGCACGTTACGGTTATGTAGCAGTAATGCAGTTATGCAACCAGTAATACACCTTGATCTTGACAATATTCTTTTATTAGAGTACAATATACAAAGGTGGATTTTCTGAGTCAGATATACATATATTTTTTTAAGTAACTTGATTATTGAAAATATATTATTTTTTTACTTACAGGTATCGCAGAAGCTCTTGGTTGTATCCTGAGTTCTATGTTAGTGCATTTTGTTGGTAAAAGAAAAATGAATTTCCTTTCACTGTTGGGCACAGGGATTTGCTTTTTTATCGTAGCGACATATGCTCACTTAATTAATGTTAACAGTCTAAAAATTGTTACAAAAGATGAGAATTTAGATGTAGAAGGACAAAGCTGGCTGCCCTTGACGTTTCTGGTAGGAGCTGCATTCTTTACTCATTGTGGTATTAGAATTCTGCCGTGGATGCTTATAGGTATATTTATTTATTTATTAAATGATGTTAGAGCAGGTTTACGACCAGGAAATAATGGGATTATATACCAGGATAAATGGGATTATACCGGGTGCGTCTCAAAAGTGGCTCACCCCTATAACTTTTTTATTTTTTCAGATAGAAAAACGAGATCTGGTATGTTAGTATAAAACATAAATTAGGATTGATTGACGTATTCAATTGTTCTTGGTCACTTCCTGTTTCACCAGAAATGACTACAACTTTTGACAACAAAACGACAGCACTCTCGGTATTTTTAGCCGACCATACCAACCGGTATGGTAGGCTATTAAGACCGGCAAAAAAAAGTTTTTATAATTTTACTCAAAATGAGTTTCATGAGTAATAAATGACCTAAATACAAGAGATTTTCATGGTGTCTGTCTGTCTGTCCGTCTGTAACATGATAACTCAATAACCGCTATACCGATTTTAACCAAATTTGGCACAAAAATACTGTGGCACCCGAGAATCTGGACATTTTGGTGGGGGTGGGGGATTGGTAAGGGGGTATGGGAAGGGGTTAAACATTTTAAAAAATCGTAACTCCAAAATTACAGTAGCTAGCGAAACGCCGTTTTCAATTTAAGATTAGGAATAATATTTGATCAAAATCAGTCAAAGTCGCAGTTTTTGAGATATTCCGTGTTTCCGTAGTTCCGTTTTTTGAGAAAATCAGTGTGGAGAACTCCAAACTCCCATCGGACGCGACCCCCGGTGGTAGATAGGGGAAATAACCGCGGACCAAAATTGGAAAAATTCCTTTACTTTGAAACTAAAAGAACTGCCTATCAACTTTTTATTAACATATTTTAGTATGGGCGGCTATACGTGCCTCCCGGCGCCAATTTTTTTAATTTATTCGATAGGAAATGTCACTCTGAATAGAATATGTCAACTTTTGATATTTTTGCATATGGTTTATTTAAAATTATAAGATGCGGTTCATAACGAAAATTTGAATCGAAATATCAAGTGTTTGATATTTAAAATACGATTTTTTATTAAGCGAGAATGTCAAAAGTTGACATATGATATGTCATTCTATTCAGAGTGTCACTTTCTATCAAATAAAGTAAAAAAATACCGAGGGTTCCATTTAAAAATCAAAAGTTGTAGTCATTTCCGGTGAAAGAGAAAGTGACCAAAAAAATTAAGGGGCTTAGAATAAAAGGTGACTTTTTGTTTTAAATGGATTGAAGTGCAGATTTAGATCCTGCAGATAACAATTTATTTAGTATAGAAAGAAATTCAGTAAACATTCTACACTCTACTCTACTTAGTGCCACTGTAGAATTTACTTAATTCCATTTTATACCAAATAAATTGGTACCTAAAGTACATAAATCTGTACTTAAAAAATAGTGACTTGGATCCCCTTTTTTAACCTCCTCAGTTGAATACGTCAATCAATCCTAATTTAGGTCATATACTATCATATCAAGTTTCGTTTTATTAGCTGATAAAATAAAAAAGTTATATAGGGGTGAGACGCGCCCGGTATAAAAATAAAAATAAAAAACTAAGAAATCTGTGTCTGAATTGTGTCTTAATTTTTATAGTCTAAGTAGGATTTCTTTTCTCTGTAATGCAACCTTAAAAAAGACGAGGATATAGGTCGAAACGTTGGCAATTTTAAACTGGTTTCGAGACGGGAAATAAAAAGTTTTTTATATCCTAGTCCTAAACCTGGCTAACGCCATTTGAAGTATAACATAAAGACGCAAATCTACCAAATTTATTGATGTTACGTATTGTTTATGTTATGTGTTTTAAAATCAAAGAAGCCATACATTACCAACGTCTACAGATGCATGAGTAATACATTTATTTTTATTGGAATGTATTAAAAGAGCCTCTTTTATTTTTCTCTTAGAGGCTATCGCTTCACTCACTATAATTTTTGCGTTGCGTTGTTAAAATCCACTCTGTCTTGTGTCCCACGAATTTTGAAGAGCGTGGATGATTTTGCGTGTAAGCAAAATTAATTTTAAAACTGAAAGTAAAATAAATAAAACAATGAAAGTCCGAAATTTTTAGTTTTAATACCGAATCATTGTAACAAATGTCTATAACTTTATGGCGGATTTCTTTTAGTTTTAAAATTATCTTGCGGGCGCACACACAGCAAAATGCTATGTTTAGCTTGACAAAAATCGACATTACAAATATTTTTTCGTATACCCTACCTGGCGCCCCCAATATTTAACATGTTACCATAACAACTAAGCATATTTATGCTATTTTAACAATAAAATTTCACTTAAAGGTACTTCAAAATTTTTCTCTTCGTTCAACCTTAATCCGCGGTTGTTTTTTCTATACCGGGTGCATCTTGAAAGTTTTATTTTTTTAGATAAAAAAACGAAATTTGGTATGTTAGTATATGACATAAATTAGGATTGATTGACGTATTCAATTGTTTTTGGTCACTTCCTGTTTCAACGAAAAACTATTGATTTTTAATTGGCACTGTCGGTATATTTCTGGTTTATTCGATAGAAAATTACACTTTGAGTAGAATGACATATCATATGTCAACTTTTGACATTTTTGCTCAAAAAATCGTATTTTAAATTTCAATCTAGAGTGCCATAGCTGTGTTAAAAACACTAATTTTTAAACAAGGAGCCTTGGAAAAATAGATTTGATCGTCTAATGTTTTTCGTGTCTTGTCCTGATCGGTTAAAAAATGCCCAAATTGTATTTTTAATCATATGCCAATTTTTTTCAAATGGAACAAGTGGCTCATTTGCATATTTTGAAAAAGAATTTTTTACTAATAATTTTGTAGCACACACTTGATATTTCGAGTCAAATTATCGTTATGAACCGTATGTTATAATTTTAAATAATCCATATGCGAAAATGTCAAAAGTTGACACATTATGATATGTCATTCTATTCAGATTGTTATTTTCTATCGCATAAAGTAGAAATATACCGAGGTTGACATTTAAAAATCAAAAGTTTTATTAATTTCCGGTGAAAGAGGAAGTGATCAAAAACAATTGAATACGTCAATTAATCCTAATTTATGTCGTATACTAACATATCAAATCTCGTTTTTTCATCTGAAAAAATAGGAGTGAGCCAGTTTTGAGACGCACCCGGTATATAAATGGTAAGTATAAGTGATCTTCGAAAACATTACTATTTAGTTGCAAGCAATTGCATTATTTTTCTATAAGAATTTAAGAAAAATTTCTTTTCTTTTTCACAATCAATTATTTCGTGCAGAATCAGTATAGGTATGATCAGATACAGTTTTGTCGGCTTCAAAATGAGAATCAGCCAGTGTTTGAGATTTGAGATGCATTCATTTGTCTTGCTTTAATGAGAAATTTCTACGATTCTGCTACCTAATCTAATCTACCTACCTAATCTAACCATGTATTACTACATATTCAATCCAGAACAATCAAAATCACCAAAATATTGATATTTTTCCCACTACTGGTTAATAAATTAATGAGGCAAACTTACAAGCTTTTTTTTGATAATAAGGATATCGGGATCCTATTTAGCTTCTTGCGAATGAATATTTGTCTCATATAATTTTAGGGCAGAATTTTATTTTTCTAAAAAAAAAATAAAAATTAACACATTTTTTGAACACAACCAAATAATAATAACTAAATAATATTAGAATTCGTCATTTTTACTACATCACAAGCAAATATAAATTAATACGTAGCCAAGAGTCCTAAAATTCAAGATTTCTCTGGGGGGTGCCCCGCAGCACCCCTGTAGTTACGCCAATGCGCCCAGCACAGTCATTTGAAAATTAATTATCATTATGGACAATATATACTAGCTACAGACATGTAGTACAATTAAATAACAACATAGAAAACAAATTTCTTGCAGTATAGGTATATAATAAAATTATATAAGGATTCTTGCCACTTAACTGCTGATATAGAAATTTAATTCTACGCTGTGTTTGTCATAATGTGGATCAACCTGCTCTCACAACCGGTTTCGGAGCCCTACTCCATCATCAGGTGAGCTTGGGCAGATCCACAAAATGACAACCACAGCGCGGAGACAGTTAAATCCGACTTGTCGGAAAGTGTCGGAAAATTTCTATTTTATAATTTGGCTTGCCTGAAAAAAAGCCTTTTACCATCCTTTTACTATGTGGATAATTGTGCCTCGGTGGTATGATGGCCCCTGGGGCGCTATTCTGTACTCGGCCCCTGGGGCGCTATTCTGTACACAGCATAAGATGGGTAACGGTCGAGGAACAGTCCGGAAGTTCTCACATACGTTGGGAGGAGATGTTTAGTCAACTATGTGAGTTACTAGTGAACAGTAGTAGCAACAACACCCAGGCAGAGAACCATAGAAGATCCCAGGACTTAAGGTACTAGATGTGGCAGGAGTGGCCACATCAAACGGGATTGCCGCGTCCAAATGCGATCCCGTTCATCATCCAGAGAACGAAGGCACCAGGAAAACTAAAATCAGTCAATACTAAGGGGCGAGTATTGGACTGGGGAGAACAGAGCCCCAGGATTTTTTCCATTAGGAGTTTAGGAAGAACCGCTGACAGTTTGGTGATCGACAGGAAGGTCAATGGTAGGAGAATACGAATGACAGTGGATACTGGTGCTATGGTATCGTTGGTGCGGACTAACTCAGTGCAAGGGTTGAAGCTGATGCCTCTGAGAAGCGTGCCTTCTATCGGTAGTTGGGATAGTTTGAAGTGATTTTTGATAATACCGCGTTTTAAATTGTGAATTAATTAGCGAAGGTGCCAGAACCGTTAGAGTAATAGTAGTTGCATAAATTGTGTTGTAAATAGTATAAGTTGTGTGTACAGAGTGAGAAAAATAAATTCGTTAAGTATTTTATCGCGAGTTTAAATTAGTAGACCCACGGAATCCGTAACAATACATAATTATACATGGTAACTTAATTGCAACAATCTCTGAATTAAAAGCCTGCAAATAATTGAAATGAAACCGAAAAAAAATTGTGCTTATAAAAATTTTAAGTACTCCAAAATACTGTTACGTCAGCCGTCGTCTCTCAATAAACTATCTTTTTCGCGCTTATAGATACTCATAAGACTTTCTTATCACGCTCATTTAAAATCTTTATTCGCGTCAGGCAAGTATTAACCCTTAACTGGTCCGGCGTCGTCTGACAGACTACGCCAAATAATTAACTCATTCTCATTAGTTACTGGGGCCGCCTACAGGATTGGCGTTCCAGCTAATCCTCCCCCTCACGGTCAACAACTGATAGCCATATTTATACCCAAAATGGATTAGTTTTTTAGAAGTTATGGCAGAAGTTACTTAAGCCGTAGTCTCTCAGACGACGCCGGACCGTTTGTGTAAGATTTTGTGTGTGACAAACTTTTGTAAAATATGGCCGGGTCTTCGAAAATATGCGTTTAGGAGACTCTAGTTATGAAGAAACTCTATTAAAATGATATGATGAGGACTGTGACAGTGACAATATGACAATCTGCCAGACAAATGCGTTTGACAATGTCAAATATTCCACGAGAAATACACTTTACAATTGGTAGAATACTTCCAATTCCTGTACAACCAAAAAATGCCTACGGAGATATTCTTATCCTATAAAGTTCTCATCCTAGTTAAAGACAATGTTATGTCCTAGTTAATTATTTTTAATGCCTAGAATGTACGATTCCATTGTGTAAAACATGTTTAGGAAAACAATGAACTTTGCCTCATGCTGTAACTCAAATTTTTTTCTTAACTCCAGTTTTATAACTTATTTTTTTTATATATATAATATTAAAAACTTATTTCTATATTGTAATGACTGTTAGTAATTTGGTTTTATCTTTTAGAGCTTGGTAAAAACCTAATTGATTTTTTTTCAAATTTATATGTATGTTATTTTATTTTGTACTAGATTTTCTTAAAGTTAATATTAATTGAACCCATTTTTGGCTAGATTAATTCAATAATACGTAAGATAATATATAATGAAATAAAAATTTGTTATTTTTTAATTTTTCTGCGTTTTTTAAACTTTTTAGAAGGCGTAGTCCCACAGACTACGCCGGACCGTTTATGATACATATCTATTACCGGACCAGTTAAGGGTTAAAAACCGTTTTCAAAAATTCATCTGGTAATTAACACATATTTGTTAATATTATCTAATAAACACGCTGTAAAAATTTTAGAATGCCTAAAGTATATTTTTGAGGTATAATAATTAAACATATTTGGGATGGTCGGGTTATTTTTTAAAACCGAAAAAAAAGTCTGGCATGCTTATTTCTAGGTTAAATAAATGCTAAAATTTAAGTATAAATAAATTTCAAGTTGCCTAAAGGATAGTTTCTGGATTTATTTTTTTACAAATATAAAGGGTTGCGCAGTAACAAAATACCTACAAACCCCCTGCCCGACTTAGGATTCTGGGTTCTCCAGTTTATTTTCCTTTTTTATTTCCTTAGTTCTCCAATCAACTTTATTTTTTTTTTTTAATTTTAACTTGTCTAAAATATGTTTTCTAAATATGTCGTCAGCTCTTAGACTAACAGCTGTGTCAATACGAACGTGCACTAACGGTCTAATTATTTTCAGGTGAAGTATACTATAGCAAGATCAGAGCCACTGCCAGCGGTTTTTCAGGAGCGATGAGTTATATCTTTGGGTTTCTTGCCAACAAAATATTTTTTTCCATGATATCGGCACTTACTTTGCCAGGCACGTTCTGGCTTTATAGTGCTGTCTGTATGCTAGGACTTCTACTTCTGTATTTCCTATTGCCGGAAACAGAAGGCAAGACATTATACGAAATAACTGAACATTTTGCGGGCCGCAATAAACTTAACAATAAGGTTGGAATTCACTGGTTATTGAGAATGGATTGTTAAAGCGCACATGGGAAAGTGCGGATGGCAGCACAGTAACAACTCAGTTACTGGTACCAAGGAAGAAAGTTACCCAGGTATTGGAAGACGGTGGTAAAACTGGAGCCCATCTTGGGGTAAGCAAGACCTTGAGCAAGCTGAGAGAGATCGCTTTTACTGGGTGGATTATTGCGAAGATGTCGAGAAATGGTGTCGACAATGTAAATTTGTGCAGCCAGCCAAGGACCAATCACTCGATCTAGGGGAAAGATGAAACAATATAACGTTGGACTGCCATTCGAAAGAATCGCTGTTGACATTGCAGGCCCTTTCCCTGAAACGCACAAGAGCAACAAGTACGTTTTAGTGTCGATGGATATTTCAGTAAATGGCCAGAAGTTTTGCCATTCCAAACCAAGAAACATCGACTGTAGCTGAAGTGTTAGTCAATAATGTCTTCAGTAGATTTGGAATTCCTTTAGAGCTTCACACTGACCAAGGAAGGAACTTCGAGTCAAGACTGTTCCAGAAGATGTGTGATCTGCTTGGTATTCACAAGACTAGGACAACAGCTCCGCAGTCTGATGGGATGGTCGAGAGATTCAATAAGACCATTGAAGAACATCTCTCGAAAATGGTGAATGAACATCAAAGAGATTGGGATCAGCATATACCACTATTCCTAATGGCATATAGAAGTGCAGTTCACAACACCACCGGACTTTCACCATCGAAGATTTTATTTGGTCGACGTTTATACGGTTGCCTTGTGACTTGGTGTTCGGATCACCAGACGACAGCACCACGAACGTAGAGGACTACGCGGATGAACTGAAGGAAAGGTTATTGGGAATTCATAAGGCCGTGAGAAGTAAGATTACGCTAGCCAGTGACCGGATGAAAGCTCGTTACGACCTCAGAGCTAATTCTACGGGATTTCAACAGGACGATAGAGTATGGTTGTATAACCGACAGCGCAAGAAAGGAAGGTCCCCAAACTTAACTCCAGCATGGGAAGGTCCTTATACAGTCATCAAGAGGATAAATGATGTTGTGTACCGGATTCAACGCAGCCCTAGAAGTAAGATGAAAGTAGTTTATCTGGATCGATTGAAGAGATACCAGACAGGAAACCTTGATCGGGACGATCAAATTTGAGAAGGGGGCAATGTCAAGGTGTATTACTGGTTGCATAACTGCAACGTGCATTGAGGAACCTGGCGCATTCGCCAGAAAGTAAAGAAAATTATAGAATTCTTTAGAAAAATCTAGAAACAACCGCCAGGGGGTATATAAGGCCCGCGCTTTGACAGTTGGACAAGTTTAAAGTTTGAAGTCAAGTCTGAAGATTGTCTGAAGTCTGAAGTTTGAAAATACCGCGAAATACCGTTAGAGTAATAGTAGTTGCATAAGTTGTGTTGTAAATAGTATAAGTTGTGTGTACAGAGTGAAACAAATAAATTCGTTAAGTATTTTATCGTGAGTTTAAATAGTGGACCCACGGAATCCGTAACAATATTATATTTCAGAAATCTGCCTAAGGCTTAGCCCGATCTTGTCGTGTTAAGCCAAACCCAAAATACCAAACACACGTGCTTTGATTAAAGCTTGATTAAAGTTTGCAAAGCTTCAGCATTTGCCATAAAATATCGCGCAATTTGTTACAAAACCATGTAAATTATATATCACTGTAATCACAAAACTTCAATCTATTTTCGCATTGTAACGGAATTTTAAATTATGTCTTTATTTTTGAAAACATTTAGTCCAAACATAAGGAATATTTTGTTGATGTTTGACCATCAAAATCTTAAAAATAAAGAAGTTGTCTAAAAATGTGCTACAACACGGATATAGTATACCTAATCCTTTATCTTTAATTTGCTTCTTCATTTGTGTAAAAATACCTAGCCAGTTTTACATAAAACGTTAAATGCCGAACGCTTATTTTTCTACTTTTTCGGACAGAAATGGACACTTAAGCTTCATTCAGAACCTCGCAATTAGTGGAATAAATTAATGGTTTCAATTAGAGTAGAAGTTTGCATGTAACCTTTCTTAAAATACTAACATCGGCTGGTCCAAAATTGTTCCAATTTGGCACGTGTATTTATCATACATAAACCTTTAAAGAATCTATTTACGACTTCGCTGTAAAATCAATAGGGGAGACAATGTGTGAACAGTTCAAAATTTGCATGGGACTTGCTATGTTTCCAAAGACGATGCACCACCCGGTATATTCTATTAATTTTAATTGTGTGTTTTAGACATTGTGAATGATCGTAAACTAAAACGTGTAAAGTGTAATTGAAACCACTAATTTGCGAGGTTCTGAACGAAGCTTAAGATCTGTTTTTTTAGTCTTTTTTATTCTTTCTTAAGTCTGTTTGTTTTGCCAATATAAAACTAGCTGCCCGTGGCCTGGGCATACAAATTTTTGAATTTGTGATATTAGTGTTATATTGGTAACTATGCTTTAATACTACTAATAATACTGTATCTTAAAGCATGGCACCCACGAGGAATAAAGAGACCTAGAAAAATCGAACCTGAGATGGGACCATGATATTAGGAAATTAGCAGGGATAACTTGGCTCCGCATAGCCAATAATAGACAACAATGGGCCCAACTATAAAGAGTGTATCTAAATATATGATATTTAAATGTATTTAAATATGATATAGGTAACTATTTTATAAAATATCATCAGTTAAAAAAGCAAATTATTACTTAAAATAAAGGCAACGGCCTAGCTACGTTGAAACACCGGTTCCCATTAGAACATCTAAGTTAAGCGACGTAAGGCGATACTGGTGGTTGGACGGGTGACCGGTTCGAAACTCTGTATCGTGCTGTTGTCCAAGGGAAAAGTGTAAAATATATTGATTAGGCCAGTGCAAATAATTTTGAATTTGCAAAAATTTTTAGAAAGCTGCGACCATTGAGAATAGTTAGCCTTAGTAACCCTTATTAACATACTAAAAGTCCCCATTTGTCCGATGTGTGCGTCATCAAAAAAATTGGCCGCCATCTTGAATTTTGGTACTTTTTGGGAAAAAATGTAAATAACTCGAAAACGGTGCGTTATAGTGAAAAACTTCAAGGAGGTAAAAATTAAAGAAAATAAAAAACTCTATCAGAATCAATAAAGAATAGTTTATTATCCTAACGCAGTGACGTACAAAAATTTTTTGAAAATCGAGCAATTTTTAAAAGGAATCACCGAAATGCAAATTACTATTTTTTTAAGCTTATTGACAAATAACATGGATATTTAGCATCAATTCAACTAAAATACAGTCCTTGTGACATTTTCAAGAAATATTTATTGGTGGTTTAATAATATTTCAAAATTAACAAAAATTGTCAAAGCGATCCTTTACTATACATATACATGTGTACTAATAATGTGGGAAAGCAGCCTCCACCTTGTTCCGGTCGGGGCTATTTGCACTTAAACCAAGATCTTTTTGTTACCATTTTGTAAACAACTTGTTTTTAAAAATACAGTGACAGTTTGAAAAATTTGGCTACAAGTTGGAAGAAAAAAATAAAATGTAATAAACTACTTGCGAATGCCTTTTTGACATAAATATCATCTACGATCTTAACCTAAGATCTTAATACTTTTTCATTATGATAAATACATTATAAACATACCCCTACAAATCGAATAACAATAATTCAAATTATGACCATTTTAATAAAAATGTGTTACCAAC
Organism: Sitophilus oryzae; assembly: GCF_002938485.1. Taxonomy (NCBI): domain Eukaryota; kingdom Metazoa; phylum Arthropoda; class Insecta; order Coleoptera; family Curculionidae; genus Sitophilus; species Sitophilus oryzae. The sequence continues at coordinate 43,267 of NW_022146803.1, forward strand.
TTGTAACCTAACTTTTCAAATTGTCATCTCTAGAAAAAAAATGAAATTTACAATTTTATTCGATTTGTTCTTCATCGACCGATATTTGTTTGTTCTCGCAAGAAATACCATTACAGTTACCACACAAGCATGAACATGGCATATTGGATTTTAAACATGTACCATTGCGATTAAAAAAAAATAGTACAACAAAATATGATTTAATCTGCTCGTCTATATTCTTGTGTCAGTGTCACGTAATTTTTAAAAAATGCCTTTAACTTCAGAGCAAAAATCGATTATATTTACGCGATTAAGGGATGGGGTTCCCATAAGGGACATTGCGGATGCATTAGGGATAAACAAAAAAACAGTGTTGTTGGCTAAATCCAAAGTTCAATATACCTAATTCAAATACCCTTTTAGACCAGGAGTTCCATCTGGGACTACTAATTCTAACTACTTTTTTTGATCGCAATGGTACATAGTTTATTACATCCAGATTTGCAATTACAGTAAATCATTTTCAATACAAATTCTGGTGCCACTGCGTTTGACATTGTTGTTAGAACTAAGGTATCCGTTTTTTTACTCCATCCACATTCTGTTGCCTCTTCTCCGTTATTTAGCCAATACTGCATTTATAAATAGGTCCTATAATAATGATTTTCAGCTGCGTTAGTTGTTGGAGGTAAGGTAGCTAAATCAAAATTTTTACTATAAGTACCTGACGAGATGTAAGGGCTTTATATTTAAAATACCTCAACTGATCTAAATCTTTTGCTAGCCTATGTCGACCATATAATGAAAATAAGAATGTATTTCCATCTTCGACTAGCTCAGATTTTTGTGCTGCAGGATCTAAAAAAAAACGGATGTAATTTTTCGCAGATGAGGATCTTTTTGCAACGTTTTGAAAGTCGCCAGTTTACATTACATTTTATTTTTTTCTTTCACCCTGTAGCCTAATTTTTTAAACTGTCACTGTATTTTTAAAAACAAGTTGTTTACAAAATGGTAACAATAAGACCTGGGTTTAAGTGCAAACAGCCCCGACCGAGACAAAGTGGAGACTGCTTTCGCACATTATTAGTACACATGTATTTAGTAACGGATAGCTTTTACAATTTTTGTTAATTTTGAAATATTATTAACCCACCAATAAAAAATATTTCTTGAAAATGTCACAAGGATTGTATTTCAGTTGAATTGATGCTAAATATCCATGTTATTTGTTAATAAGCTTAAAAAATTAGTAATTTGCATTTCGGTGATTTCTTTTAAAAATTGCTCGATTTTCAAATTTTTTTTGTACGTCATTGCGTTAGGATAATAAACTATTTTTTATTGATTCTAATAGAGTTTTTTATTATCTTTAATTTTTACTACTTGAAGTTTTTCGCTATAACAAACCGTTTTCTAGTTATTTACATTTTTTCCCAAAAAGTACCAAAATTCAAGATGGCGGCCGATTTTTTTTTGATGATGCACACATCGGACAAATGGGGACTTTTAGTATGTTAATAAGGGTTACTAAGGCGAACTATTTTCAATGGTCGCAGCTTTCTAAAAATTTTTGCAATTTCAACATGGTGAATGTCATAACTGCACTGGGGTGATACACACTGCTCATCCACGCCGGTTCGAGGCCGGATGTGATCGGATATGTCGTGAGTAAGAGTTAATTTAGACACTTCCTAAGTCGGTAGGCCACTGACCATGATATGGCCGAGGACCGCTGTTTGGATTCCGCGTAAACAAAGTAGGCCCCGTCCAGATTAGCCCTGGCAGCAAAAAGGAGACGTTAACTGAAATCTTTGCTTTACTTTACTTTACTTAAAATAAATGTATAAAAAATTTAGAAAAAATACTATACACAATTTAAACTTCCTCAAGAGAGTACCTATGTCATCTCATTTCTATTTTTTCTCGTAGAAAAAAAAATAAAAAAAATCAAATTTGCCAAGTCAGCCTTTCTAAATTTATTCTAGCTCTGTCATCACTGCATTTTTTCTCTAACACTTGTCCCTTCTCGAATTCGCAACAGTTTTTTGTTGAAAGAGCCAAAGGAATTTGCTGGGCTTTGCGGAATTTGATTATATTTATAGAAACCCGAAAATATAGCTAAATCTTTGAATATATTTGCAGCGAGATGCTGTGTTACTTTACTAACAAAAATAAAACACATCCATAGTTACGAAAAATATCTACATGGCACAGTGGCTTAAAAATTCAACTATATTTTTTTCTAAAATAGTATGGAATTTGTGAAAAGAATAAACGGGATTAGCCATTTTAGAACAAGCAATTTTTTTAATAAACAATGCATTTTTCTCAAAATGTTAATAATAAAAAAAACAGTGTGTGCACTATGTGCGCATATTTGAAGTGAAACTTCTTACTAACAGCTATTAAATTGAAGGCTTTGAACGACGTGTGTGAAAAAGTGACATATACCGGGTGCGTCTCAAAAGTGGCTCATCCCCTATAACTTTTTTATTTTTTCAGATAAAAGAACGAGATTTGGTATGCTAGTACAGGCAGTTCTCGTACTTACGGCAGGTTAGGTTCTTCAAAATAGCGCCTTAACTCGAAACGACGTAAGTCGAATCTTATTTTGTCATAAGATTCTATAGAAAATGGAGAAGTTAGGTACTTTTGTAAGATAAAAATAGAATAAAACAAAGAGATATGCGTTTGTATATATTAATATTTTACGTATTTTTAAATAATTGAGGTATGAGAACAGTGTATTGTATTAATATGTAGTTAAACTTATATTACAAAAAAACAAAAAAAAACAAGAAAACAAAAATACAAAAAACGAATTATATTTTAGAAAGTATTTTTTTATGAAAAACAAATCAGGGCGAGTATTTTTACAGTCTATCTACTCATAAAACTATTTTAACTATCCATAATAGTATAATATATTTAGGTATATAATACGTAAGTTTACTATATGCAACCACAGAAATACTAGAGAATAGAGTAGATATATTTTTTATAAAGTAGATATTTATTTTTTTTTAGTTGGAAGTTTTATTGTGGGTGTTGTCAAAAGTTCGTAATAGTTTGCTAATTAAATAATTAGCAACCCTGCCCCGCTTTTTCATTATGAGGATCTGTTAACCCTGCTGTATGCTGCTAAAAATGTATTGTTTATGTCCAAAGTCCTTTAAAAAATTTAGATCGTTCTTTTCAAAAAATGACGTAACTCAAAACAGTGGAACATAACTTTGAGGAATAGTGTCAAAAATATGTTCGACGTAACTCGAAACGACGTAACACGAAACGACGTAAGTCGAGGACTGCCTGTATATGACATAAATTAGGATTGATTGACGTATTCAATTGTTTTCGGTCATTTCCTGTTTCACCGCAAATACGTACAACTTTTAATGTTTAAATGGCACCCTCGGTATTTTTTTACTTTATTCGACAGAAAATGACATTCTGAATAGAATGACATATTATATACCAACTTTTGACATTTTCGCATATGGTTAATTTGAAATTATAACATGCGGTTCATAAAAAAATTGACGCGAAATACCAATTTTGTGGTATCAAAGTATTCGTAAAAAAATGCTTTTTCCAAACATGCTAATGAGCCACCCTCGTTCCATTTCAAAAAATAGAGATATTATTAAAAATATGATTTCGGCAGGTTAAAAGATTAACCGGCCAGGACAATACACTAAAAGCATTATGGTGCGTTTAGACTTGAGCACGCACGCACTGATCCTCCGCCAATGCTCAAGTGTAAACAGCTGTGCGCGCACGCTCATGCACTCTGAATCTGTCTGTGCGCGAGTAGCCGAGAACGGGTGTGGTGTCGGTTTTTGGTCCGTGCTCAAAGGGATTTTATGTGTGCGCGAACGCTCAATTTGCACCGGCAATTTTTTTTGTCTGCGTTCGTGCGTGCGTGTGTGATTTTTTTTTCGTTTTCTTTATTAAAATTATGGAGTGGATCAATGAATCTTCGTTATTATTAATTGAAGAATATGAAAAGTTGCCTATATTATGGGATGTTAAACATTCTTTGTATTATTAAAAAATAAAAAAACGCATGGCAAGATCTTGTAAATAAAATTAGTATTGAATATGTCGATGTTAATGAAATTGCTATTCTAAAATTTGTATCTTTTGTTCGTAATTTTTGGTATTATTAAATTTTGTAAATATTCAAAGTCGGGTCTAGTCATTCTTGTAAAGTTTTTGAACTAATCATAGCCCTCCTCAGACACTAAGTTGTTGCAGTAAATTATATCGATTTCTAAAAATTTAGGTTTGCCACCAGCGACAATGTTTTCGATTTTTCTCCTTTTTAATAATTAAGCTGTGCATAACAATGACTGCAGCCTCGACTATTTCTTGGTCGTCCATTCTTTTCGCCAATACAACTCTGCTGTGCGCGCACAAATGGATCACTTCATTCGTCGAAAAATAAGTTTTGAATTTGAACGGAGCCGAGAGTGCGAACGAATGCCGCGTGCGCGCTCGCTCAGCTCATGCGTGCTCAAGTCTAAACGCACCATTCGACGATCAAATATATTTTTCCAAAGCTCGTTGATTAAAAATTAGTGTTTCTATCATAGCCATGGCACTCTAAATTGAAATTTAAAATATGATTATTTATTAAGCTAGAATGTCAAAAATTGATATATGATATGTCATTCTATTCAGAATGTTATTTTCTATCGAATAAAGTAAAAAATACCGATCATTTAAAAATAAAAAGTTGTAGTCATTGCCGGTGAAACAAGAAGTGACCAAAAACAATTGAACACGTCAATCAATCCTAATTTATGTCATATATAACATATCAAATCGCGTTTTTTTTTATCTGAAAAAACAAAAAAGTTATAGTGGAGAGCCACTTTTGAGACGCATCCGGTAGTGCTGTTTTAATATAAATATTATTTTCAATTTATTTCTGTAATCTATACATTTTCTGTTTCCTCAATAGACTGCAAATTTTGTGGAATACCACCCAAAATATAGGTTTTTATGCAAATGCCTAATAATGTTAACGCTTAAATTTATTTAAGAAGAAAAACAATTTTGAACCTAACCAACCATTCGTATTTATAGTGGTTTATAGTAATTTTGTTAAATTATACGAATATTCTCGTTGGTTATTGGGTTGAAATAAATATGACAATGTCCACCAATGAAAATGCGAGTTGCTTAGCTCTAATAATTCTAATTCTGAGGTAGCAAATGAGCTAGATGCTTTACCTAGACCGTTATTCAGAAGCTAAAAACCTATCGATGAAAATATCCATGAAAATTTACTTCCTAGCACACAACCAGCGGATATTGGTACACAGATACAGTATCAAGTCTATTATAAGGTTTGTTCCAACCCGCCGCAGACCCGTCACCGAACGATCACACTCGTGCGCAGTAATTCAAATGTGTTCCAACCCAGATTTGACGGTTATCGGACCATCGTATTTGCGTACCAACCTACCTTGGGATCGTATAATTACGATTTCAGAACGGTAATTTCGGTACATGGTCCAAATTGAGAACTGTTTGGGTTGACTTGCGTATTGAATCATATTAGCAGGGATTATCTATTTTTAACAGCTGATTCTGGTCCGGCGCACAGTGTAAGGAAACTAAAATAGTGGGACATTGGCATTTTTCTTCAGTTATCACTATTCTTGCTGACATTTTTTTACAGAAATTAAATAATACGACTAGGAATTTTTGCTACAGGGCGAAAAGAGTAAAAAAAAAGGCGTAATGGAAGGTAAAAAAAATACGAAGTTTTATAAAAGGACTTTACAGGTATATTTTTTTATTTACGAAGAGTTTATAGCTCTTATGGACCAAAAACGTTATCAAATGACTGTCGAACAATCATTTATCTCCCACTAATATGTCAAAACTCAATCAACATTCCTAAATATTCAAATAATCAGGGATAAATTAGATAAGACTGCAAAACTCAAAGAGAACGACACAAGTGGCAAATCATTTAACAGTATTAAATAATATGAAAAAATTACGGACGAATCAATGGAAAACGTAATTATTGCCGAAGAAATTAATTTTTTTCTTCCAGGTTCGGATCTAGGTGGATGGAATTTATATGTAACAGTATACTAGAAGGTTCACTCTATGATATTTTGTATATATAACCTTGCGCGAATGTAAGCGTTTTTTTGAAAGTCATAATAAACATGTAGAAACTAGACCTGAAAAAAATTGGTACATTTTTTTCAGGTTTGTTGTTGGTAAAAGACCTCTCTTTATGGAAAAAATTGTTGGAATTGAACAACACAAGGAAACTTCTGAAAATAATAAATTTCATTGTATGAAATTTTTGTACAGATTTGTTAAATTAAGGAAACCATAACTTTAACCCGCCATAACTCCCCGACTAAGAGGTCAGCTCAAGAAATATCTCACATAGTGGGGCTCTGGGATGTCCTTTATCCATATATATAAAAAAGTTGATGAATTACATTTTTTGTTTTTTTGGGCTAATGTCCCGCATTTCCCGATTTCGTTACACTGTGCGGCGTCCGGTTGATGCTTCTATCTTGGTTATTTTTTACGAATTCGAATATGTGTGCCTTATACTTTTGCTTGTGAGTTTGTGTGGAGTAAATCGTTCGGATTTTTTAATTTGTACACTTTCATAATTATCTATAGATAATAGTTACGGATGAGTGACGATCATCATTGTCGTTTCCGCAATGGAGTTGGCACGAGAGAAGCATTGTTTAGTATAAACGTGTTGACTCAGCGCTGTTTGGATGTTAACAACGATGTGTACGCCTGCTTTGTGGACTATGAGAAAGCATTTGACAGAGTCCGTCATGAACAACTTATCAAAATTCTGAGAGAAAAGCAAATAGATACCACAGATGCCAGAATTATTGAAAACCTATATTTCGACCAAACAGCAAACATCAAGATAGACAATAAATACACGGAAAACAGCAACATCAAACGTGGTGTACGACAGGGATGTATACTTTTCCCGCTATTGTTTAATATGTACTCGGAAGTCATCATGAGGGAGGCATTACACAATGAAGCAGCTGGAGTAGTAGTAAACGGAGTTCCTATAAACAATATACTATACGGAGATGATACCGTACTGCTAGCAGAAAGTATACAGGACCTGCAACGAATGGTCCAAAAAGTGTATGAAACAAGTATCCATTATGGCTTGAATATGAACCTTAATTAAACAAAATTCATGATATTTACCAAAACACCAAATCAAAATACTAAACTGATCGTAAACCATCAGATAATAGAGCGAGTCTATAAATATAAATATATAGGAACCCTGATCAACGACAACAATGATTACTCATCAGAATTATAAACGAGAATTGAAATAGCACGTAACACCTTTATTAAAATGAAGCAATTCTTTTGTTGCAAAACTCTAAGTAACCACCTTAAAATACGAATGCTAAGATGCTACATATTTACAATAATGCTCTATGGTATAGAAGCTGCCACTCTAACAAAACAAATGTTAAAAAGATAGATACCTTCGAGATGTGGCTTTACAGAAGGGTACTCCGGATATCATACGTTGACAGAATTACCAATGAAGAAGTCTTACGAAGAGTCTCAAAAGATCTAGAATTGTCCCAAGAGGTGAAAATCAGAAAACTCCAATATATGGGCCACGTAATGAGAAGTTCAAGATACAAGCTTCTACAACTAATTATCCAGGGTAAAATAATAGGTAAGAGAAGCATAGGAAGAAGACGGATGTCGTGGCTTCGAAATCTCAGAGAATGGTTCAACTGTACATCAAACGACCTGTTCAGGGCAGCAGTCAAGAAAATAAAATTAGTCATGATGGTCGCCAACCTTCGCAAGAAGTCGGCACCTTACGAAGAAGAAGAAGATCACTGCTAAAATAACTAGAAACTACGCATAACAGGATCATAAAAGAGAGGATAGGTAAGTGAGTTAGTGAGTATACAGTTGAAACAACGCTTACCAACAATAATTACTGGATTCTGATTCTCCATTTCAAGAATAATAATTATTATCATTGCAAATTGCAAACATAAATAATAGGGTTATGTTATGAAATTCTAAACAAAAAACAAAAATCGGATCGATACACGCACGCTTGACACAAAACAATGCACAAAGCGTTCCAACGTTGATACTTTTTGCACCGTCACGAAACTATTCGAAGTCCGCGCATGCTAACAAAGTGCAAGAAAACCGATTCGAGTACGATTTCGAAACGATCCCGAAATGCTGGTTGGAACAAACCTATAGTGATTTTCTTAGCCACGTATGGCACAGATCGTTACCCAACGCGAGTTAAATTATTTTACAAAGGGTTAGACCTACACCGAATGGGGTAGCTGTGACAACACCGCCGTTACCACTTTTTCTGACGCTAGCTCGTGTGTCACGGCCTTCAATTTTTACTCCCAAAGCGAAGTTTCACTTCAATAAAGTTTTAAAATGGTCGGATGGTATAGGATACCTGTATACAGGGTTGTCCTATTATTAATTAAAACTAAATATCAACCACAGTTACATATAGAATAACAAAATAAATATAAGGAAGGAAATAAATAATTCTGAGGTAAAGTTCAAGCTATTCTATTATTTCTTGGTATTTTTCAATCAATAAACCAATCATAAATACTAAAATAGTACGTAGGATTTATTTGACGCAAAAACAACTAAAAATATTTTTTTTATAGGAGAATTTTTGTTATATTTTGTTTTGTTTATATCATTTTATTCAATATTAATAGTTATTTTTTATACAAGACGATAAAATGGTAGTTTATCGTCGACCGAAAAGATTAATTCACGAGCGAATTATGAAATCGCAAGTGAATTAATTTCGGAAGACGATAATGCAATTTTATCATCGTGTATAAAACAATATTTTTTTTCCATAGCGAGTTACGTTTTAAAAAATATTCAGAAATTATTATTTCAAGGAATTTATTACGAGTAGAAAAAATATTGTGCTGGGTTTCGTGTCGATGGCTGATTGTATTGGATCCAAAAATGGCTCAAAAAGAAATAAGTAAATTACCAACCGATATTCAGGCTGAGGCGACAAACGCCATATCCAAACTACTTCCATTTAAATGCCGAATAACTTATCAAAAGGAATACAAAATTTTTCCAAAACGGAAGCAATTAAAAAACGTGCGAGAAGAAATAAAGTTTTTAATCTATCCTCGCTGTTAAAGTATCATTTAACCTACCCTTGCGGTTAAAGTACTATTTTATCTACTATTTTTGATAGTATATCTAGGCAATTTTAACAGTTGCTATGGAAAAAAAACTTAAAAAAATAAAAGCAAAAAATATATATCACGTAATTTTGTTGATACATAATACAAATATTGCATTAATACGTTCAAAAGAAGCACGCAGTGTAAATACACAGAGAGAGTTAAAATCAGACGGAAATTTAATTAAATTTGAAACCGTACGCTTTTCAATTTGTATTAAACATTTTCTATTCGAACCAGTTTGAATTTAATTAAAAATATTAATTATAGGCAGGTGGTCTAATTAGTTCGATTAAGTTTTTTCGCCGTGTTTTGATTAAAAATTTTCATTGATTTACTCAAATGAACATAATGGTCGTTTTGCTCCCTTTTACCTAGTTTTTATTTTACAGTTCCATTTCTGATTAACAATCTTATAGAGCAATGGGGGATTAATATACAGGGTGGTCCGAACTGTATTCCGGAAACTTCGGCAACATATTCTGCAGATAATAATAAGTATAAAAAAGTTCGTATAAATGTATGTCCTAAAATTCTTAGTTTCGGAGATACTAAGTTTCATTTTTATTTCGATTTTTTCCAAATAATTTCTGAAGTAACGTCAATAATTAGATGAAAATTGGTGTCTGGGAGTTTTTTGACATGAGGAATTTGATTTTGATGTGAATATGACGCCTATTTGTAAGGGGCGCCACCTACATGTGTATTAACTGTTTTGAAGAGTACTTTTTTCCGTACCTGTATATAAAACTACTGAGTGAAAAAACATACATTTCCGTGATTTTCTACCTTAAAAATGTCTCTTGGTAAAAGTCGCTACGAGCAACGAACCGTTCTCAATATATTTAGAATGGAAATAGTCAATACATGTCATTATTCATAATTATTGACAAAAAATAAACATGTTTTGAGTAGATAATTATTTGACTGAAATGATAAATTTGGGATGTTTTTATTTTTTTTAATTAATTATAAATTTTTCTTCAAAGAAATGACGATATAACAGTTTCTATTGAACTTTTGGCACAAAACATTTCAAATTTATGATTTCACTCTAATAATTATTTAGTCAACATGCTTAATTTATGTCAATGATGACTGGTATTGATAATTTCGATTCAAAATATCTCGAGAACTATTACTCGTAGCGATTTTTACCAAGAGGCCTTTTTTACGTAAAAACGTCTTAAATGTATATTTAAGAAACAATTATTTGGAAAAATTGGACATAAAAATGACACTTCTAAACCCTGTATCTCCGAAACTAAGCATTTTACCATAGATAAAAGAAAATAATCTTCTATTAAGATAGATATGAAACTTAATAGTAAAATTTTGGGTCAAAGCGCCCCTCCGTGTTCTTAGTAGAGACTACGTTTAACCCAGCGCTTTCGCCTTTTCTGCTGTAAATATTTTTTATGTTTATATTTGATTTCAAAGGATTTAGTTTTAAAGTTACACTGATATATTAGTATATCAGAGTAACTTTAATAAAACATAAGAATATATATATTTTACAGTTTATTAAATATAAATTTTGACTACAAGGTAGAAAGAAAATCACAATATTTGATAAAACTTATAAGTATACTATTTTTACAGTTAATAAATAATAAAACTATTTCTGACTATGATATTTAAAATTTAGATAGATGGAATATTAAAAAACATACCGGTTTTTGCAGACGCAGGCCCAAATTCAATAAAAACCAAAATTTTTCCTGCGAAAGTCGGGCTTTTTTCACAGAAAAGGTATTTTTTGATTTATCAACAATCATTGTCAAGTTGACAATATACAGGGTGTTTTCTAATTAGTCTAAAAAATTGTGGTGTAATTCCTCATGTGTTCTTAAAACAATTTTTATATAACCATTAGGTCTAAAGTACTTCCTTTCTGATCTACAGTTGCCGAGAAAAAAATAAATATACTTATTAAGAGCCCGCCTTAAGCCGTTTTCTAACGATTTTTTATTTTTTAGATTAATTAGGAAACACCCTGTATATGCATATCACAGGCAACCAAATAAACTATTAACCTCTAAAAATTATTTTTCCTACCACTAACGACATACCGTGTTTTAAGTGAGTACTAAATTATTTTATCAAAATTTCACCATATAAGTTTCCAGGCAATGGCATTTTACTCATTTTTATCTCCAGAATATGCTGCTGAAGTTTCCGGAATACAGTTCGGACCACCCTGTATAAATAATATTACTCTCTGACTCTTTTCTTAGCCTTTTTTAGCCGACCATACCAACAGGTATGGTAGGCTATTAAGATCGAAAAAAAAGTTTTTTTTACTTAACTCAAAATGAGTTATTTGGGTCATAAATGACCTAAATACAAAATATTTTCATGGTGTCTGTCCGTCTGTCTGTAACACGATAACTCAAAAAACGCTAAACCGATTTTAACCAAATTTGGCACAAAAATACTGTGGCATCCGAAAATCTGGTTTTTGGGAGGGGTGGGGGGTTGGTAAAGAGGTATGGAAGGGGGTTAACAATTTTAAAAAATCGTATCTCCAAAATTACAGTAGCTAGCAAAACGCGGTTTTCAATAATTTAAGATTAGGAATAATATTTACAACAAAATTTGTAATAAAAGCAAGATCAGTCAAAGTCGCAGTTTTTGAGATAAAAAAAATTGGAAAAATTCCTTTACTTTGAAACTAAAAGAACTGCCTACCAACTTTTTATTAACATATTTTAGTATGGGCGGCTATACATGCCTCCCGGCGCCAATTTTTTTTCAAAGGTTTAGTCTACCTTATATAAATTTGTACAACTATTTATTAATAATTTTGACTTTTTGAGCTTACCTTTAGTAATTCTTGATCCACGTGCTCCTTACAGTAAACACTGACCTCCTGTATATCCAGTTCCACCCCCAAAGCCTTGGCTGTCATCAGTACCGCCCTCACACCAGGATTCATGTCGTTGGCGAACAATTTCGGCGCCATTTTCTACTCTGGCGCGTCAAACGCTCGTCCTGCCGCTGTGAACGGGGCCTTAGCACCTTGCGATCACTGGACCATGGCGATGAGATCGTTCTTCTTCTGTTCCTCTCCGGTACATCGGTGTGAATGGCCTGTTAACTTTTTTGTGCGCTGTCAAGGTTTCGTCTATAATTTGTCTTGATTTGATTTAGTTTCGAAGTGTGATTTTCTGCTAAACTGTAAAAAAAAAGAGAGAGAGGATATTAAAGTTCGGTGTATGTGTGGTAATTTTAATAGAATATTCGGGGTTTTCTCCATCTCTCGAGTGAATTATAATACAGGGTGTTTTAAAAAACATGTGCCATTTCTCGTGGGGGGATTTCTCACATAAAAATAAGATTTATTTTTCATATCAACATAGGTCCGATTCTGCTTTGTTTTGTAGCTACAGGGTGTTAAAGTCTTAATAAACTTTCGAAATTTTAAGGGTAAAAATTACTGTAAGTGCTACATATTTTAACGCTAAAAAAGTGTCGATAAATTCATCAGGGACGTGCATATGGGTTATCACTGGAATATTTTTCAAAAAAAACATATGCGCCACTGCTTTTTTTCTTTTGATATCAAAATTGTGTAGGCTGTTTAGTGCCAATTAAAAGTTATCTCTCGATATTTTGTCGAATTCGGCCTCCTTGATGAGATAAACGCAATTTTATTAATCATAATTAATAAAATAAAAATAAAAACAATAAATAATATATTTTACCTAATTTATTATTAAATGTTATAACTATTAGTCCAACCTACAGCAATTTCAAATAAAAAAATAATGGTAATTAAAATAATTACAAAAAATCTAATTTTAAAAAGTTTTAACATCCTGTAGCTCTAAAACTATGCATTTCCATATCTATGTTTATAGGAACTTTTTTTCATATTTCTTGATGAGGAATTAATGAATACTTATTTGAAACTTTCGCAAGTTAATGATATTAAATTTTTTTGAAGGTTGCTATTAGACTTGGATCAAGGCAAATTAATAAAATTGCGTTTGTCTCATCAAGGAGGTCGAAATCGGCAAAATATCGAGAAACAACTTTTAATCGGCATTAAACTATTTTTTTGAAAAATATTCTAGTGATAACTCATATGCACGTCCCTCGTGAATATGTCGACATTTTTTCAGCTTTAAAATATGCCGCATTTATAGTAACTTTTACCACAGATTATACAGATTATAAACTTATCGTCAAAAGCATTGTTTTTCGTGGTTCCAATTTTCGGAGTCGCGCACTAGTTAGGTTACTAGTTTGCGCACAAGCACGCCCACTTATGGCCTCTAAAATTGTGCACAGCTGACCGGCCTTGTGACCGGCCTAGTTATTACGCTGTTTAAACGGGAATTTATTTTTGCGCACAAGAAAATTTATTCGTTTGCTCATCGTCATAAAAAACGATTTTCGTACCACAAATTAGGGACAAGATTTGTATCTGTATAAGTAAGTACTTACTTATCGGATACCTAATCTGTGCTTTTACTCTTAAAATTTTATTCGAAACGCTAAAAGTACTTGGAAGAAAATTATAATAAATCCTATAATAAGTAGAATTGTACCTAGGTTGATATGAAAAATAAATCTTATTTTTCCGTGAGGAATCTCCCCACGAGAGATGGCACATGGTTTTTTGAAACGCCCTGTATACAGGGTGTCAAAAAATAGAGTATCTAATTTTGGTGGGTGATTCTACAGATAAAACTAAAACAAAAAGTTCCTATGAATATATGCCCTAAAATGCTTCCCGAAGAAGTTACAGCCCTCGAAGGGTTAAATAAAAATAATATATTTTGTTTATTTTTAAGAATATCTACTGGTAACACGTTTTTTCTGAATTTTGGTACTCTTACACACATTTTAATGCCAAAGGTAATGGCGGTTGTGTAAAATTCCGTAACAACCCTAAAAGGGTATTTTTCATTAGGGTAGAGAGTACTACTGGTGGTAATTCTTTTATCTTTATAGATGCAGTAATTTCAACAAATGACATTAAAACTAGAACTTTTTTGCGTAAAAAAGGTGTTCTTCGTTTAGTTCGAAACGGTGAACTTTTTTGATTGAGTGAAATGATAAAATGTAAAGAATTTACAGAAACTTATATAGAAACTCTCGCCGATATATACAAAGAAGCCAAAGTAAGAGTAGTGATATAAAACAACCCCAGGTTCCCAACTGGCTAAGGAGTACGAGACGCGACAGTGAGACGGGATATCCCCAAAGCTGTTTATAGCAATACTAGATAAAATCTTCCGTCAACTACACTGGACCAACAAATGATTAAAAATAGATGGAGAATATCTTAACCATCTAAGATTCGCTGATGACATAGTCCTAATTGATAATAGTCCTGAAGAACTACAAGCACAAATTAACGAACTAAATACAGCCAGCAATAAAGTGGGTCTCAAAATGAATTTAGCAGAAACCGAGGCAAAATCTAAAGTAATATACAGGGGACAGAAAAGACATTCTAATAAATAACACAACACTGGAAATAGTAGAAGAATATAAGCACATCGCCAAACATCTTACACCCCCGACCTATTTAAAAATGGGTGCTTGGTATTTTAGTAAATAAAAAACCTGTGAGAACCTAACCTATTGCGACTAAGAAACTACCAAACTTTTGTAAATTGAAATGCTTGGGCTTTGAGAAAAAATTAAAATAGAGAAATTTGCAAACGCAATTTTTTATTTTTTAAAATTAACTAAAAAAATCAACAAAAATTTTCTTGGTACTTTTAATAGTCTGTATGTCTTCCCCATCTCTAAAACAAAATGTTTACACGCTTGTGCATGGAGATAATAAGGTTATTGATAGTTTCTTGTGGGATATTGTTTCATTCTTCTTGAGCCGCAATTCGTAGCTCCTCAAGAGTTATAGGGGGGTTATCTCGCTGGTGAATTCGTCTTTGAACATAATCCCAAACATGTTCTATGGGATTTATGTCGGGAGAGTTTGCCGGCGAGTCTAATCTTTCAATATTCCCTTCGTTTACGATGCGACCTGGCATTATCATCCATAACGATAAAATGTTCACCCATTTCATCACGGAGAGGGTAAATGGCTCTAATAATGTTTTCCGCATACATTTGGCCATTCAGATTTCCTTCAAGAGCAATGAGCTCTGTGCGACTGTTGAACATTCGTCGATTCGCGTTTGAGCTGGCAGAAAATATGGGCTTGAAACATCCATTTAATAAGAATGCCAAATTAGCCGGTTGTGACTGGTTGGCGGGGTTTAGAAAACGAAATCCTCAACTTTCTATTAGAGCTCCCGAAGCCACAAGCATATAGCACGAGCTGCAGGATTTAATAAACCCCAAGTTCAAAAGTTTTTTGACGTTGTACGATCAGTAATATTCAACCAGATCAGATATATAACATTGATGAGACTGGGATTAATTCAGTGCCCGTACCCAGAAAAATTCTAGCTAAAAAAGGAAAAAAGCAGGTTGGGCGGATAGTGAGCTCTGAACGTGGGTTTAATGTAACTGCAGATTGTGGGATTTCAGCTGCAGGATCTTACGTCCCTCCGTTTTTTCTTTTTCCCCGACAGCGAATGAACCCATTATTTATGAAAGGATGTTCGCTAGGTGCAGATGGCTATGCAAATGGTTCTGGATGGATGGATTCCGATCATTTCGTCAAGTAATTAGATCACTTTATTAACCATGTGAAACCCGGTCCCGATAAGAAAATATGATTAATCCTTGACAATCATAATAGTCATAGGACGCTTGCCGTAATAAATAAAGCAAGAGAAAATAATATTATAATGGTCTCTCTCCCTCCCCACACCAGTCATCGCCTGCAACCCCTTGACTGCACTGTGTTTGGGTCTTTTAAACATCAGTATGCAAAGGAGTGTGATTTATGGCACACTAATAACCCTGGATCTCGTGTGTCATTATATGATGTCGTAGAAATATTTTCAAAGGCTTTTCTTCATGCTGCCACCTTGGAAAAAGCCACAAAGCGTTTTCAAACCACAGGAATTTATCCATTCAATAATGGAATATTTCCTGACGAATGTTTTCTGCCCGCTGAAGTTACAGACGTCCCGGTACAGCAAGAAACCGAGAGGCCGATAGCTGCCGAAAATGTTTCAGATGAGGATGATCACCAACCTGAACCTCAAAACATATTCAAAGAACCACAACCGAGCTGCAGTTACACTTCCTTCAAAAATGCTATCCTAAAAATTTCTCCAAAACCAAAGTCAGATGCCCGTAAAAACAAAACTCAAAACCCACAGAAGGTAAGCAGAGCTCAGCATGCTGAAGAATTAACAAGTTCTCCATTTAAGGACCAGCTTATGGCCAAAGAAGCAGAAAAAAAATACCAAAAGTGTAAAAAGAAAACTTACTAAAAATGTAGAAGAAAAGTCCAATATTAAAAAAAAGAAAACCGTGCAAAAAAAAGTGGTGGAGGTTTCAAGTAGCGATAGTGAAGAAGAAGACACTAACACTATATGCATTTATTGTCCCAGTAGGTATGGCGAATCAAGGGCAGGGGAGGTATGGATTCAATGTCAGAATTGCAAAGGTTGGGCACATGACGCTTGCGCAGGAGTGTCAGAGGACGATGCAGAATTTATTTGTTTGAAATGTTCTTAAATATATTATTAATAATAATATTTTTTGTTAGCTGTTAAGCTGCTATAAACTATTTTTGCAACCTATCAGTCTTTTTGTGAAAATCCTATTCAAATATTGTTTATTCAATGCATGATCTCAACCCACCCTACTAGGACCTCTGTGCCCCAGCACTAGGTCCTCTGTGCCCCATTGCTAGTAGGCACAGAGGACCAGCGCAGAATATTAAAAAAAACTATTGTAAATAATAATTCATTTTGTTTAAAATATTTTTTTGGTCTTAAATGAATAAAGTAACCACTAAACTTGACACAAATAGGTTTGCCTATTTTAATAATTTTCTTTATGGATTTGTACACTAAAATTCCTTAAGCGGTCCTCTGTGCCCTCTCCTGCCCTACCACTTTAGATATTCAAACTTTTTTTTATTTTCAAGATCGGATATTTTACAATATGTTTACATAAGAAAAATTCGATAAGGTTGTTTTTTCTATTCAAAACTTGTAAACAATCCATCCATTTACTTTTAGAGCATAGCAATTTTCAGCAATCGTTTAATTTTTTTATTGATAAAGATTTTCACATACTATCTACAAAGAAAATGCAGCAGAAATTTTAACAAAGTTATTGAAAAAACTACAATCTATTATTTCTAATAGATTTCGAGATATCGATTTTTGAATTCAGAGTTCTAATAGCGCGACCACTATCGAACACCCACTCAATTCCACTTATTTTTACCAAAAATGCAAGTGTTTCTAGCTTGCACTTAAAAAAATTCAAGCTATAGAGAAAATTACAACGACTCGTTAATAAATAGACAAATTAAGTATCAGGAGACGTAATTAAATTGTGAAGCTGAACGCATTACGTACACGTTTCCCTAGAACTTTAAGTTCTGACAGAGGTATTGATTGGGTCGACCGGTCAACTGAGACAAATCTGCTATATCCCCTTCCACGTCTCTTAGCGATGTGCACAGTTTCTCGGTTTATTTCATACGTTTGGCAACGTGTTTACTGTCCTCTCTTTGTTCTGTACATTATAAACGGATTATAATCTTCTTACATACGGAAATCTCGACCCAAGACTAACCTTTGCCAGCCCTTAGTAGATTTAAATTCACTATCAAATTTCAGGAATTTTGTGCCAAATAGTTTTTAATATTAACTCTTTTTGAAAAAATAACATTAAAATAACATGAAAAAAGTCTTTAAGCACAATATATGGGGCTATTTCGTTCAAAATTGCAGTGAAAAACAAAACTCGCTGCAGTGTCTCATTTTTACTGCAAATGATACTAAACAAATATCCACGCCGTAAAACACTGGTGCGCCAGATACGTAAAAGCTAATAAAAATATATACGTTGTTCGTATAAAAGTTCAGAGCAAACAGCACTAAAATGGATCCGGGGCGTTATATAATCGGAATTAATGCTTTTTCGATCTGTTAGATTAAATTTGCCCCATTTATTCCCCATCGAGGATTATACGTATCTATAGGTATTGTTCCGGTAGATATATTTTTGTTTTGTTTTTATTCGTGGTGGTAAAATCCAGAATTACACCGGCTAACATAATGGATTTTTAGCATTCATTCTATTTTTCAAGTATCCTCTAATGGAGGTTTCAATGTTGCTATAGTTGCATCAAATATTCGTGAAAGGGAACTTTGCCAAACGTCCGTGGCAATGTGTCCAACATTGCAACCATCAGAGTTCGCTTGTGGTTCAATTCATTGATTTGGTTCAATTCAATGATAATTCCAATTGCGAGCTACAAGTGCACGGAGTACATAATATGTAGGTAATCCGTACTATAGGCTTGGTGCTTGGTGTATTCTCCGCCGGTGCTGCCACCATCGGAGAATATCGCAAACAACTGGTATATAAGGTGGTGACAATTTCGATGCTCAACGTTGGCATCTCAGAAACTACGAGAGATACGAATTCGGTTAAATCGGACAAAAGTTGCGTAATTAGATGTTTGACAAACATCTATGAAGAAAACACCGGTATCTTGATTAGTTTCGAATTTATGTCAAAAAAATGAAAATAATGTGAATAATATTTTAAATGACAATATCTTTACAATTATTGTATCTATTGCAACGTAAGTTGGTAGGTTTATATTTTTGAGTTCGGCCAATTAAATGCGGTTTTCAGAAAATTTCTAAGCCTTATAGATTTCGCACAACAACAGTCGAGTTTTTATTTTCTTATGGCTGCCATTTTGAATTTTTATACTGTTAGATAGAACAAAAAATGATCTATACGGTGGTATCCAATTTTTATTCATATTTTTTAAAAATTCGCTCAAAAGATCAAGCCTGCCTTGGAAATCCAGTTGACACTTGTTTACTCTATTAAGTGTTCAATCTGGACACAAAAATTTATAGTAGATAGTGTAAGGTATATTAACAGTCAACAATATGTTCACAAGTGAGGAAACACGAGATATGTATGGTGTTTACTTAAAAATAATAGAAATTCCGATATAGTATGCGCAAGTTATAGAATATTGTATTGTAATGAAGTTCATAAAATTTCTAGGACACCCTGTATATTGTATTAATATCATACTAGAATAATAGAGACCTCATTCTCTTTTAATAATGACAGTCAATGTATTTTATTGTTAACTCATTATTGTAATGAACTTCATTAGTGTTCCTATTGTTGAATTAAATAAGTTAAATATTTAATTGCCATTTTGTAAGAGAGTTTTGATCGGTTTTGGTCGCTATAGTTTAATGCGAAAAACCGAACCGTTTGCGCCGCTCGCCCTACTCTGCTAGTGCAGGCCGAGTGGAGGGGAGCGTCAGTCGAGTACAGAAGTGTCTAGTTCTAGCAGTCAACTATTAAGCTTGACCAATCAGGTTGGTTAGCGTGGTTATTTGGAGTGTGTTAATTCATTCGTGTTTGTCAAAAACTCTAACGTGATTGGTCGGGCTTAACAGTTGCCTGCTAGGGCTAGACACAAGTGTCGAGTACCTTGGCTGCAGCAGCTCCAGTTAGTTAGTTGGTGCTAGTTGGTAGTCGCACGCCAAACAGTGAGGTTCGAGTCCGGAGTGCCCTGCCAAGTGTCCTGCTGCCAGCCGCCTGTCGCCGCACTGTATAAGGTAAGCACCCACCGCCAAAGTGATCGAGGGTAGGTCGTATTATTTTTATAGTTATTAAGCGTTTACTCGACTACCTGGACGTGTTATAGGGATAAGGGAGTTAGTTGACGGGATTGTTAGGGTATTAAAAGCGCGGGAGAACAACCATTGCTGACCAGGCAAAGAGGGACTACGCTGTGCTGCGGGTAGGTCGTCAGGAATGGTGGCCTTTTCTTTTAAATGTTCTGTTTGACTATCTACTCCGGTATGGTATATCCTTCGGGTGCGGAGACGAGAGTTTTTAGTTTTCTTTACTAATATTAAAAATGACCAGGGTTGCCGACCAGGCAAAAGAGGGACTACGCTGTGCTACGGGTAGGTCGTCAGGAATGGTGGCCTTTTCTTTTAAAGGTTCTGTTTGACTATCTGCTCCTGTTCAGTGTATCTCTAGGAAAAGCTAATTACGGGCTAATAATTAATTCATCTTCTTAAGGGACAGTCAGGGTAGTTCAGTAAACGCACGGGTCGCGAATATTCATGGAGCTAGAATAAGATCTCGCCCAAATCCCGAGGCTGGTTTTGTAGCTCCCGTATTTTTCTAGGTGTGTCGTCCGGACGACACCCTGCTTCAGTGACGCTGGACGGGATCTCGCCGAAATCCCGAGGCTGTCCTGACCAGGCGGTGTGTGTGCGGGCTGCGCTCACCCGAACGACGTGTGTCGTCCGGACGACACCCTGCTTCAGTGACGCTGGACGGGATCTCGCCGAAATCCCGAGGCTGTCCTGACCGGGCGGTGTGTGTGCGGGCTGCGCTCATCCGAACGACGTACAACTCGCCGAGACGTCGCTAACGTCAACGTCGATCCGGGACTCGCGTTTGTATATCCATCGGGACGCTGTTAACTTCGCAATAGATCCGGGACTCGCATTTGTATATCCCACGGGACGCTGTTAACTTCGCGATCGATCCAGGGCTCGCGTGTGTGTATCCCTCGGGACGCTGTTAACTTCGCGATATATCCGGGACTCGCATTTGTATATCCCACGGGACGCTGTTAACTTTGCGGTCGATCCAGGGCTCGCGTGTGTGTATCCCTCGGGACGCTGTTAACTTCGGGATCAATCCAGGACTCGCTATTATGTGTCACGGGACGCTTTTAACTCCAACGCCGATCCGAGGTCCGTGTTTCGCTGTCAAAACGGACGCCGTTCCGATAAATATTTAGCTGTGACCATCGGGACGCCTGTAACGACGTCGCCGCCGTTTAGAGAGTCGCGTCGTAGTAGAGTGTGTTGCTCCAGTATCTACGTGTCTGTGTTCATTAGGACGCCGCTAAATTCGACGCCGATCAGGAACTCGCGCCGTCTTATTTAATAGAACGTCATTTCGGGAACACGTTTGAATTCGCGGGATAGAATCAGTCAGAGAGTTACATATCGGGAATAATCGATTAAAACTCTAGAGGTACACGGTTGTTATTGTAAATTTTACTTTACGGGTCTTTGAATATACATTTTATTTCACTATTGTTACGATTCGAGGACGTGAACCTTCCTTGATTACTTGTGTACATAATTAATTTATTAAATAAAAACCTAGTGTTACGTTGTAGTTAATTGTGTGTTTTATTTTCTTTTCATCTCATCACTCCCTGGTATCTCCACTGTATAAAAGCTACCCGTATTGGCACTAGTGGTCTCTCAAACACTTTAAACGTTGGGGGTGGAGCCCGAGGAACCGAACCAAGGCAGCTCGGCGTCCGTGAGCTTTCTCAAAAACGGGGGAGACTCACAGTATCCTGAAAGGAGACAGCCTCATCGTACTATTTTCGCAAGGATTTCAAGAAATTTAGCAGTTGCTGGTAGCTTTAAAAAACAAGAGGGCAATATTTTAAAAGGCTTAATGATGTTAATGTGCCAACTCAGATTGAAATAAACCAAACATGTAGTAGTAAAATAATATTAGCATTCTTGAAAATAAAATTTTAGGTTCTGTATTGACCTGTATTGAACTCTACTACACAATTTTTGTGCATCCAGATTTGACAGTTAATAGTATAAAAAAAAATAACTTGCTGACATATAAAGTGTCAATTGGATTTCCAAGGCAGACTTGATCCAAGGCGAATTTTGAAAAAATCTATTTTTTTTTGGTGAATTTACATAATAATGAATAAAAATTAGATACCACCGTATAAATTTTTTTTCGCTCTATCTAACAGTATAAAAATTCAAAATGGCGGTCATAAGAAAACAAAAACTTGACTGTTGTGCGAAATCTAGAAGCACCAACGGCATTTAATTGGCCGAGGTCAAAAATATAAACCTACCAATTTACGTTGCAATAGATACAATAGTTCTGAAGATATTATCATTTAAAATAAACGGAATATTTTAATTTTTTTTTAAATAAATCCAAAACTAATCAAGATATCGGGATTTTCTTCATAAGTGTTTGTCAAACTTCTAATTACACAACTTTTATCCCATCCGAATTCGTATCTCTCGTCGCTTCTGAGATGCCAATGTTGAGCATCGAAATTTTCACCACCCTGTATACAAATACGGTTTAAATAGCGAGTATACGACAAATTTATTATATCATTATTCTAAAAGTGTTAGAAAGTATAATTTGTGAAAATTATTCTAAAAATAAAAATGAAAAAGTAAATATTTTGATATCTTCAGAAGGTCTAACTATTATAATTTATTATTCCAGCTAAAAAACTTTTTAGATGAGTTCAACGATGGTAGCGAGCATAGTTCTACTAGTCTTTGGTTCTATACGCACCGGTTTTGCTAGAGGTATCATAATTGGGGCTATTTCGGCTATAACGAAATTTTTATAAGGTACATAATTATAATTTTAGGTATTCATAAAACATTTAATCACTAGTTGATTAAAAAAAGTATACCATTAATATTACAAATTATATTTTATCCTCTCTATACTATGAGAGCCTATGATGCCTATTTAATTTTTTGATTATGTTATTATTACTCACATGAAATGCTTGAATCTATTTTTGCTTGTCATCAAATCGGTGTGAGAAACTGTGAAGCTATAAAATGTAGTTTCGTAAGAGTTAAATATTCGGGAAAGTTTAGTTATTAAATGTTATTGCACCCAACAACGCCCTAATTACGCTCTCCTGTACGCGTTAAAATTTTTTCGGCAATTTTATTCACATTTTAAACTGTCACAACATGACGCCTAGTTCGTTTTAATCTATTTTACATATTATGTTCGGCTTCGCTTATTTCAAAGCATTTTCCACTTGGATGAAACAACTTAAAGCGCAATCTTTTTCTACTTATTTTGTAACAAACAATCGATAGCCTGAACATTGAACCTTATTGTTATTTTTTTATAAAAACTTTCATTTTTTTTTTGAAAAAAAAATGCGACGAGGAAGAGTGAAAATCTATAAGTCTGATATTTTGATTTTTTAAAGAGGAATTATCAGCAGAACTAATAAATAAAACATTGTAATAGATTTAAAATAAAAGTTTACCTATGAATCATTATTTCACAGTACTATAACAGTACCCATTCTTTTTGTATAATCTAGTTTTATTATGTTCTGCTTCGCTTATTTTAAAATATCTACTATAACTTTTCAACCAAGCTAAACAGTATTTTTTCAATTTAGCCTACGAAAATTAACTATACTTATATTTTATTATTTATCATATAAAATTCTATAATTTACTTATTTTTCTTTATATGACTTGAGGGAGTGTAATCGAAGGTGTGTATATTTGTTCTCAAACTATAGAATATTTTTTTAGATTCCCCAATGGGGGTAAACAGCACTTTACTTCTAAAAAGTCCTCTAAATAATTTATTTTGATATTTTCAATGATGTTGCCTAAAGAGTACCTCTGTAAGGTTGCTCAATTTGTACCAGTACTATTTATGAAAGTAAGGAGACTAATATTATGGAATCTTACGATAGGAATCTTACGGTAGAGCTGTAAGTATATCAGATGCTAAAAATGGATTTTCGAGGTGTAGCATTAGGAAGTAGAGATTAGCAACAAATCGCAAACTGCGATTCAATCGCAGCGATTTTAAAATCGCAACCTGCGATTGGCTCTCATAGGAAACTGCGACTGCGATTTCTTCTATTTGCGAGTTTTAATTTAGGCAACCAATATTACTGTAGTTGCGAGTTGCGATTTTGCTACGATTGTGATTTCATAAACTAGGACTGTGATAATCTTCTATCTGCGAGTTGCGAGTTCGAATTTTTAGGAGTTGCGATTTGCGATTATGTTGCGAATGTAATTTTGTGGTCCATTGAAGCATTTTATAGTAAACTACGATTGAATTTTTTCTCTGATTTTATTTATTTATAGAGAAGGTAATATTTTCTAGGGCCAAGATCAATAATATACCGAGTGTTTCTCAAGAGTGGTTCGCCCCTATAACTTTTTTATTATTTTAGATAAAAAACGAGATTTATTGGTATGTTAGCATATGACATAAATTAGGATTGATTTTGAAATGGCTGTATTAAAAACACTAATTTTTAATCAAGGATCCTTTGAAAAAAGTAATTGTCTATTGTTTTTGTGTGTTGTCCTGGCGGAGGGGTGCAAGGGGTAATGAAGCGATACATATAGCCTAGCTTACCCAAAAGTCAACCTCACATTCACGCGGTGCACCCTGTTTACACAAACGAGGCTTTGACGTCTGAGTATAGGCGGTATAACCTTATACAATCCTCAGACCTACCATCTTTCTGGGGAAGAGGAGTAGTGAACTACTCCTAGCCGGCCGAGAACGTAGCACAAGGGAACTATTGTCACGGTCCTCACTGTGCCATAGCCATCCCGTGCTACAGTTGCAGCCAAAATTGTGCGGCAGCGTAACCGTTACAATTAAACCTTTTCACGCAGCTAACACAGATCAGTGATGGAACATTCGAGTGGGACAAAATCATCATCCGGAGGTAAAATACCCCCTCAATCGGATCTCCGGATCCTACTCGAGCGTATCATCGGAGAAACAAAAAACATCAATGTTTCACGTTTGCGGCGTGGAACGTCCGCACTCTACTGGACAAGATAAATTCAAACCGACCAGAGAGAAGAACAGCACTGGTCTCTCAGGAACTCCACCGACTAAATATAGATGTTGCCGCTCTTAGCGAAACCCGCTTCGCGGATGAGGGTAGTCTCACTGAGGGGCATTACACCTTCTTTTGAAAAGGTCACCCCGCAACACAAAGGAGAATTCATGGCGTAGGCATTGCAATCAAAAACGAAATCGCCACCAAATTAACAGATGTATCTATTGGTGTCTCCGAACGTCTTATGACCCTAAGGTACCCCATATCAGACAAATCTTACGTCAACATCATTAGTGCCTACGCTCCCACCCTAGACGGTAAAATTGAGGATAAGGATAAATTTTACCAAGCCCTACAAAATGCTCTCCAACGAATTCCAAAGCACGAACGAATCATTTTGCTAGGTGACTTTAATGCTCGTGTCGGTAGACAACAGGAAATATGGCCTGGCGCATTGGGAAAACATGGAATAGGAAACGTAAATAGCAATGGTGAACGCTTATTAACAACATGCACAGAGTATAATCTATGCATCACCAGTACGTGGTTCATGTTGAAGGACAAGTTTAAAGGTACCTGGAAACATCCCAGATCAGGTCACTGGCATCAATTGGACCACGTAATCGTTCGAAGGACGCATTTAAAAGATGCCAGACTCACAAAAGCCAGAATAGATGCCGCATGCGGCACTGACCATCGACTTTTAATTTCAAAAATAAAAATCCAGTTAAAACCCAAACATCCACACTGTAAAAAGCAAAACAACATGACCAGATTGAACGTACGGGGTCTAGAGACAAAAAATACCGCCGACGCCCTCCGGGAAGCCATCAAAAAATCACTTCCACCGATAACTTCAATCTCAATCTTGGAAGCAGAACAAGGCTGGACACAATTAAGGGATGCGATTCATAAAACTAGAGAAGCAGTACTGGGAAAGCCTAACAAAAAGAAACAACCAGACTGGTTTAACGAAAATCAACCTGATATACAGACCTTCTTGGAACAAAAGCACAGAGCACATCAAGCAGTCACTGCAAATCCACACAATCCAAGGCTGGTAGATAACTTTAAAGCAGCCAACAACACGCTTCGAAGAAATCTGCGCCAATTGAAGGATGATTGGTGGTCACAAAAGGCTAATAAGATTCAAGAGTACGCCACGCATCACGATCATGGTAAATTCTGCGAGGCTGTAAAAGAATATCCTTAACCAAGAAAACAACCCCAATATGGAAGCACTAAACACAATACCTCAGTATAACAGCCTCGATGTATTAAATACCCCAATAACAGAACAGGAAATAATGGCATCCATAAAACAGCTTAAAAACAACAAATCAGCTGGCTTTGACGCGATACCGGCGGAAATCTATAAGTGTGCAAGTAAAGAACTTATTGGTTATCTTAAGGCTCTCTTCGATGTCATATGGGAAAGCGGAGAGGTACCTCAGGACTTTTGCAACGCGAATATAGTGAATATGTTTAAGAACAAAGGAAGTGCATCAGACTGCGGAAATTACCGGGGAATTTCACTATTGGCTGTCGGAGGAAAAATTCTTGCAAAAATTATGTCAAATCGCCTTCACCCACATATACAAAAATTCCTTCCAGAATCGCAAACGGGTTTTCGCATCAACCGTGGCACCGTCGATTCCATATTTTCCATCCGCCAACTACAGGAAAAAGTAAAAGAGCAGCAGTCTAAACTTTATGTCGCATTCATCGATCTGACAAAAGCCTTCGACTCTGTGACCAGAGATGCACTTTGGGCAATTATGAAAAAGTTCGGAGTACCCAACAAGTTTCTTACAGTGTGTAAAAGCCTCCATAACAACAACCAGTCAAGAGTGTCACATCATGTATCACTTAGCGATCCCTTCCTGACTAATACAGAAGTTAGGCAGGAATGTGTCTTAGCGCCTCTCCTATTCAACATATTCATGGCAGCGCTCTCCATTATAATGGACAGCAAACTGCAGGAGAGGGGATTGGGCATTAGATACAGATATGACGGCGGTCTGTTCAACATAAAAAGACTGAGGGCAAAAACACGTACAACATTCATCACAGAACTTCAATACGCTGATGACTGCGCTCTAATTGCAAACACGTTACAACAATTACAAGAAATGTTGAACACATATACCTGGGCATACGAGGCTTTGGGCCTTAAGCTAAACATCGACAAAACAAAATCATGTGCACTCCCCCCTCATAACAATGCTGTAAAAATCGGAGAGGAACTATTGGAATATGTAGCGGAATTTAATTACCTCGGCAGTTTGATTTCGGAAAAGGCAAATATCGACTCTGAAATTCAGCGCCGGATTAGCAGTGCCTCAAGAGCATTCTGGAAATTAAAATACAGGGTTTTCTAAATCATGACTTGAGTACAAAAACGAAACTGGCAGTGTAGCGAGCAATTATAATCTCCACCATGTTATATGGGAGCGAAACCTGGTTGCCGTACGGCCGACACATGAAGGCATTAAACAAGTTGCAACAGAGACACCTCAGACAACTCTTAAGAATCCGGTGGTTCCATCATGTCTCAAACGTATCGGTCCTTGAAAAAGCTAACTGCGAGTGTCATGGTTACAAAATCCCGCTTAAGATGGGCTGGTCACGTATGCAGAATGCAAGAAAACCGCATACCAAAATCTCTGCTTTAAGGTGAGCTTGTAGACGGTAAGAGGAGGCCGGGTGGACAACTCAAAAGGTACAAGGACATTTTCCACGAAAACTTAAAGGGGATTAACATGCAGAATCATTGGGAAGAAGCAGTTCACAATATAACTCAATGGAGAAAAACCAAACCAAACCAAACCAAAAAGAAAAGAGGCAACAAAGCAATGAGATTTTTGAATGTCCGGAGTGCGGTAGGCAAATAATATCACGTATCGGGCTTTTCAGTCACAGAAAAGCTTATGAAAGAAAACGCCTTGCGTGACCATCTTTTGATGCGTGTCGAATACTCGTCAGCGAGTAATGGCAGTATGTATGTTGTCCTGGCCGATTAAAAGATGCCCAAATCGTATTTTTAATCATATCTCAGTGTTTTCAAATGGAACGATGATGGCTTATTATTAGCATATTTAGGCTACTGCCATGCCGTAAGATTATCAATGACTGCCAGCGACTGTCAAGGAAATGTACATGTAATTCCAATAATGAGACACCTCTCGATATTTCGAGTCAAATTGTCAGATATTAAAAAAACTTAAAAACTAAACAACTTAATTTTATTAACTTTTTTTAACTGTTAAGCTATAGCTACATACACAGACAATTATATCCCTAGTTAATATTAAAATATTAAAATCGCAATCGCAAGTTACAGTCGCAGCGATTTAAAAATCGCCATTTCAGTTAATTGCGATTGAAGAATCGCAGTTTTGCTCATCTCTATTAGCAAGTTAAAGTCTGATATGAGCTTTTGGAATCAGTCTAGAATTATGATTATGTATGAATATATACCTAGATATGTTTGAGATATATTTGAGATGGTAGGTACGATATAGGAAACCTAGTGGTACGACTTCGGTAACTGGTTTCCTGAATCGTACCAATTGTAAGGTTTGTTAAAAATTGGTTAGGTTAGTTTGGTAGTATTTGTTGGTTTTGGAAGAAATAATGGTAATAAAAATCCGAAGAAATATATAGGGTCCGGCAATAGTGCGTCGGGCATTTGTAGCTCCTAAAATAAAAAAAAAACTTAGCAATTTTGTTTAAGTGCAAACCTAAAGTATGTATTAGGATGTATTTCAGAAAAATAATTTAACCTTTACAGGGTGACTCAAAAAATTCGAGTGGATCAGAATTATTTTTTTAAAAATGGAACACTCTCTATATTATTACATTTTTGGTCTTTCAAGGGTAAAATACGAGATATATCATTGGGTGGCTTTGATATGAAATATAAAACCGCGAATATCGGCGAAACCGTTGAATAATTTGAAATACTCTAAATACAAAAAAATGTTCATTTAAATTTATTCTCCATTTACTAAAAAATTAATATCAGGGTGTTCCATTTAAAAAAAAACGAAGAAAATTTATTTCAACATCCTGTATGATTTAAGATTACGATATTTATAGCAAAGTAAAGTACAGACCATCTAACGTAAACGTAAATACATAAAATAGTTTTTTTCAGGCCAGTTCTAGTAGGTATTTTTAATATTTTTTTTAAGAAAGGCTGAATATATAAATTTTTTTATTTAAAAAAATAAAAAAATTATAATTAAATTAATTAATTATTATTGAAACTATCGAAATATATCTACTGATATCTTAGGATTATGTAAAGTGATCTGACAGGAAGCCAAAAATGCAATAATATACAGGGTGTTCCATTTAAAAAAATAATCCCGATCCACTCACACTTTTTTGAGCCACCCTGTAGAAGTTAAAATATTTTCCTGAAATGCATCCTAGTACATACTTTAGGTAAGGACTTAAACAAAATTTCCAAGTTTTTTATTCTAGGAGCTACAGATGCCCGATGCACTATTGCCGGACCTTGTATAAGCTGTCATTTTTTATACCCAAAAGTATATTCAGGACATTTTAATTTCTTGTGTGTTTAACTTATGTCTTAATTTACAGTAGATTGGTAACAATGTATTAAATAGAATTAAATATATGTATATTAAACAAATGTATTAAATAGAATTAAAAATAAAATAAAACGCACCCTTAAAATTTTTCTAAATTTTGTTTTAATACTATTTTTTACTTACTTCATAATAATAATTTTTTTTCCACAATAAGGGGCCGTCCTCTGCTGGAAACACAAAATAATAATAAATTGGTAGAACTTTCGAAAATAGAAATATATCTTTTTACTTCTCTCACCGAAGATAAAATTTTCTCTAATTTTACCACAACCACCAAACGACAAAACAGAGCCGGAATCGACTCTAGAAAATAGTTTTATCGATGATAATAGAGTCTTACAGTAGACTGATAACAATAAATATGTTAAATCGAATTAAAAATAAAGTAAAACACACCATTAAAATTTTCCTAAATTTTGTTTTAATACTATTTTTTACTTACTTTATAATAACAAATAGGTCGAACATAAAAATCTAATTTTTTACTTCTCTCACCGAAGATGAAATTTCCTCTAATTTTACCACAACCACCAAAAGACAAAACAGAGCCGGAATAGGCTCTAGAAAATTGTTTTATCGATGACAATAGAGTCTTGTTTAGTCGATTACGTGGCCGGTGTGGCGGCAGCGGAGTCGCGATACCGCGAAAACAAAAGCATGCCGAAAGGCGCGACAAACGACTGTCGTTCGTTCGGCTTTTGTCCGTGCCCTGCCGCTTCTTGTCCGGTCGCCGCTGTTCGACTGTTTTCCGCGGACGACGTGATGATGCACTCTCCGCCGCCGCCGTCGCCGCCAGACCGGGGGAAATCAATAAAACGACGTCGGGCGTCCTTCCTATCTGGCCGGCCGTCGCGACGGTCCCGGTGTAATCCGGGAGGTGGTGGATATGAGGCGTTATCCAGGTAATTAGGATACCTTATTGGGTATTAGAAGGTATATTTTGCTCTAGATTTAGTGCTAAAGGTCTTCATCGTTCTGTCTCTCTATCTATCTAGCCTTCTTTTGTCCATCGTTGGACATAAGCCTCTCCAATCTCTTCCACTCTTCTCTCTCTGTTGCCATGTTTATCTAAAGGGAAATTACACGTCATCAATGACACCATGTGTCGTCTTATGGACTTTGCTGGTGGTTGTATTTGATGTGCAACCAAAGTTATTTTAATTTCCCCATATCCTGCATGCTTCTTCAGATCGTCCGCCCGTCTCATTTGAAGTCTTCCTCTAATTCTTTTCTTTCCCAGGACTTCTAGTTGTAAATGTAGATTGTAGAAGGTATGGGAGGAAGAAGTTAACCATCGCGACTTTATAGATCTATTTTGTCCCTCTTTCTTGAGTTATAACTCATCATACAAGTGTTAGTTTTTATCTATAGGGCTTTAACAAAAGCTGCTATCTGCGACGGCTTTACAGAGGTAAGCTCTCCACCTCCGATATCAACCGTACCAAAGTTTATGGCATGAATGGTTGTCGTCTTGGCGCACTCAGTGATGAGGTGTTCTGGTCTTTCCTCATTTCCCCCACAGAATCTGCATTTGTCGTGGTTTCTTGGCTTCAATTCACTGCGGTGTTCATTGAGTGTTCTGTTAAATACCCCGTGACAATCCGAAGATTGTTCTTACTTAAATCAAGGAATATATTTGATTTTTCTTGGTCATAAGTATTGAGAAATTTCTTTGAGTGTCTTAGACCGTTGGAGGATTCCCGTTTCAGGTTAAGGATGGAGTCTTGAGTTCGGCTTTAAGGTTCTTGAGTTCTGCTTTAAGTTGGTTTCTATTTGGGAAGTAAAACGGTCCAGTTAGTGGAGTGTTGTCATAAGTATTGAGAAATTTCTTTGAGTGTCTTAGACCGTTGGAGGATTCCCGTTTCAGGTTAAGGATGGAGTCTTGAGTTCGGCTTTAAGGTTCTTGAGTTCTGCTTTAAGTTGGTTTCTATTTGGGAAGTAAAACGGTCCAG
Organism: Sitophilus oryzae; assembly: GCF_002938485.1. Taxonomy (NCBI): domain Eukaryota; kingdom Metazoa; phylum Arthropoda; class Insecta; order Coleoptera; family Curculionidae; genus Sitophilus; species Sitophilus oryzae. The sequence continues at coordinate 74,861 of NW_022146803.1, forward strand.
TTAGTGGAGTGTTGTGCTGGCATCCAGAGGAGGAGGACTTTATTTTCTTTGTCTAATTTGCTCAGCTTCTCTAGGCATTCTTTTTACCAATTTACCAATGATTTACCGGTTTTAAGGCTGCTTTACTATCGGATAAGATGGTTATATTTCTAGGTTCCGATAGTTCCTATTTAAGATAAGTTGTACGCTTATTTCAAGAGCGTAGGTTTTTGCTTCAAGGATGTTGGAATAGGTATCTTATTTGTAGTATTTAGTTTTTGGCCCATATACTCCTATCCTAGATCCTGCTTTGGTTTTGAGCATCAGTAGACCACGATATGGTATGGTATTTTAACTGCTGAGCAAACGTTTCTCCCTTCCAATTCTTTTAGTTTCTTAATACTACAGAGAGCTGTTTCTCAAAGTTGTACATTCTTGGTATGTCATCCACTGGAAGTTGAAGGAGCTGAATTTTTCTTTTGAGGGTGTTCCAAGCTTCTATATTTGGACCTAGACCCCTCCAAATCTGTTCTACTCTTCTCGCGTCGCCTATAGACAGCATTAGCGCTTTGAAGCTGATTTGCATCTCTTTACTAAGCTTTGTATAAAAAGAATGTGCTAATTTGAATGCGATAATCTTCTGAATTATCAGTACATAAATGTGATATTGGCATTATTCAGAAAAACATTTAGTTGATGAGGAACTTTGAGGGCGTAACCAGATCAGCATCTGCTCTCGGCTTAAACCTCAACTGTTGCTTCTCCTCTAGCAGATCTTTCGGAAAATGCCTTCGCAAAACGGTTTTCCTTGTGCCGGTCCCCGCCTGGCCTAGAAATTGAATTCGTTTCGCGACTGAGACGACGCCGAGCGTCGCCCAGCGGGTCGACGTCCTCGCACTAGCGTCACGACGACGTCATCGGCGTCGACTTGATTTATTGATAGGTTCGCGTATTCGATTTCTTCTTCTTCTTTTTTAGGGCTCCGTACCTCAAAAAGAAGAAACGGGACCCTTATAAGATCACTTTGTTGTACGTCCGTCCGTCAAGACTCTTAATCTCAGGGACACCTGGTGATATCTTGTAGATTTGACAGTAGTCCATGTTAAAATCGATATTTCGACGCCCTAAAAATCAAAACGCGTTTCTATGGTAATATAATTTCGTTTTCGTTCTTTGATAGATTGTTATTGATAGAATTTTAATTAACGTTATAATTTTTGCTGTTTTAAAATGTTAAAGAAGCACAAAATTTATTTAGTTCAATGCTATGGAAAGGGTGAAATGCGATACTTTAACAACCGCAGAAAATATGACGTTAATCAAAGTTAATAATAACCATCTACCAAATAATGAAATCAAAATTATATTACTTGAAACACCTTTCAAAAAAATTGAACCATATTTTCATGTTTTTTTAAATCTCTTTAAAATGGTATGGAAATTTGGATAAGCATAAACGGAATTAACCATTTTAAAACTAGCGAACATTTTAATGAAGAATGTATTTTTCGCCAAATGTCAATAATAAAACAGTTTTTCCGTCTGTAAAGAAAATCCGGAGACATGCTGTAGTCTTCATTTACAGTACATATTATAAATTCTATTCATAATATGTACTTACCTACAAATTTACACTTAACCCTAGGACTTGGAGTATCGTAAACACAATATATTGATAAAAGTAGTGCTTCCTTTAGTGTTTACCAAAAACTGATCTAAAGCTGCAGGTAAAACTGCCAGTGTGAACGCAAGTATTTAATCCGTTTTACCTGACCCGTTTAGATGACAAGCAAAACGTAAGGCAAAACCTTATGTGTAGATAGAGTTTTAGATAGATACTACTAATTGAGAGATACTGAACCGAGCAAATTCCGCACTGCCAAAAATAAAATAGAGACAAATGATCTACATTTAGCACATAATCAACATTACATTCCCCTGTCGTAACTACAGCTGTGACAATTTATTTTAAAGCATTACTCCATAAATTTTATTTATATACATAACATCGAATAGCTTTTATGCGTCCTTGCGGATACCAAAAACACTTTAAACTATTTGCTTTGAATTATAATTACACTTTTTAAATAATATAGATACAAGTGTTTCAAAATTATATACATCAACTAAAATTAACACAAAAATTAAAAGTGTAAAGAATAGTTTGCATATTAATGCAAACTCTATTTTCTTTCCTATTTATCTTTTTTTCATTAGAAAGAAATTTGTTTTTAAACATTAAATTAAATATTGCACGTTATGTAGACAGGGTGAGTTTTAAATAAGTGCAAATATTTTTAGAGATAGTATATTTTTTGGACCCCAGAAACACGATTATGAGTTTTTTTCGCGAAAAAAAAATTGGAATTTTTTTTAGTTTTTAGTTAAAATCCATAATTTTTGATAATATGGCAATATAGGCAGTAAATTAACTTTACAGGAAAGAAACCTCAGAAAAGATCCAGTGATTCTCAAAATGTTGGGGAATTTTCAAAGTAAAATAACTGAGTTATTTTGGATTTATTTGAAAAACAGCAAGAGAAAGTATGTTTCTCCAAAAAATCCTATATGGGTATTTCGCCACTGCAAGAAAATCTACAAAATAAAATAGTTATTTTTTGTAAACACTTCTGCGTTAATCCAAACGGAAACTACTTGTCAGAAGTTAGGTTTACAGATATAAAAAATTTGCGTAACGAAAAAAAAAATGCTTAACGTTTCGGAAAGTTTATCTGTTTCCGTCGTCGGAAGCAAAAAGAAATACAAATAATAAAGAAAAACCCTATTTAAAATATTTAAATTCAACTATTCGAGAACACTTTAGTTTTTTTAAACAGGTACGTCTAAAAAACCGTTGACGTTCTGTTAAAATGACATTATGTCAAGTTAAACTTCAAAATTAACAATTACTACCTGATAACAATTACTTAATGACATTATGTCAAGTTAAACTTCAAAGTTAACAATTACTACCTGATAACAATTACTTAGGTAAAACCAAAAAACCCCAAACTTTCTGTATGATTATTTTTAATTTTTACGTATGTTATGTTTATTTATGTTATGTTCTTTAAAATCAAAGAAGCGATTGCCATACATTACTAACATCTACAGATGCATGAGCAATACATTTATTTTTATTAGATTGTATTAAAAAACCTATATTCTTTTTCTTTTAGAGGCTATCGCTTTTTTCATTACAATTTTTGCATTGTTAAAATCTATTCTGTGTCCTGTGTCCCATGAATGCTGACAAATCTTAGATTTATGAAAGTCGCCCTTTCTTAAATAATCTTTATGTTCTTTAATTGGAACATAAGGGTCTAGAAAAGGGTCTAGATGTTTCACCAATATAAAATGTCTCACATTCACATGGTGTTTTGTATAATACATTTTTTGTTTGTTGTCCAGTGTGTTAAAATGGATCTAAGTGTATTTTGTGTTTTGAAAGATGTTCGTTTGTTATATTGTTTTCTCATCCTTCTTATTTTTTTCCGAAACGTATGTATGGAATTGTAAGTTGTATATATTGTGTATTGGTTATCATTGTGTGTATTCTGTCTATGATTTGGGATTTGTATGTCGTTTAATGCTTTGTCAATAAAAGATGGTGGATAGTCGTTTTTAAATAATAATAACTAGTTGAAGCCTGGCGCATCCGCCACGACATCAGGAAAAAAAATCTTTTTATTTTAGTATTGAAAATACTTCTGGCCGCGTTTATATGGGACCCATCTTTGAAAAAACGACATGCTAGAGCCGCATGGATTCGATAACCTGCCTGTCAACACCTCGATAGTTTAGCCGGCATTATAGGAAAATGGAATAGGGCAAGGTCGTCCGAAGGCCGAAATTAGGTAGAGGTCGTAAATAAAATGATCCATAATGTTAAAATACGCTTCGAAGTGTTAAAAGTGTTGAAAATTGATTAAAATCTGTTAGGTTTAAGATATTGGTGAGTACTTTTTGAGTTTTAAGTCAAGTATGTAGGTGAGAGAAATATTATGCGATTTATTCGATTGTATAAGCCGTGAAGCTAATAGGGTGTATGTTATATTTTATGAATATTTCATTTAATTTATTTCGTAACTGTGAGTCTTGTAAGCTCACACTCTATTCGTAAACAATAAGGTATTATCCTTATTATGGTACTTACGCTTAATTTTATATGTATGTATATAATTTTGTATTCTCTGTTTAATGTATTTGTACACCATTTTTTTATATATTTCTTAATTATCCTATTATTTAACAGTATCAAAAGTAATGTTGCCTCCCATTTTTATACAGGGCGGTAAAGTTTTCAGGAAATCAGTTTTTTTATAATAACACTGATACTATTTTAAATATCTTTATAAAATTTAGTACACGTCTTCCATGTATCAAGATGTATTTTTTCATATAAAAACAGTTCTGTAATTTTAATTTCAGTTGCGTCCTTACGGGATTGGGTTAGTTAATTAAATTTGATTTCTTGATTTTCTTAAGAGTTTAATAGCGAAGTGCTTTAGACTTTAAATCGATACATATGATAATATTCTTTTTTCTCCGAAATTATGGAATTGTCTAGTTGTAAAATTTATTGATTTTAGTATACTTTAGTTGTTATCAATATAAGTTAAAAAGACGCTAACTTCCTTATTGCATTTTTTAATTGATTAGCAATTTTTTTGATTTTATCCAGTGTGTAAGCCACCAATGCACATGTCATATTTTGCACCCATACCTCATATTTGTATTTACCACATTTTAAATTTATATGTATGCATGTATGTTATTTTTGATTGTAATATAATATTTGCTAAACTTTCTATCATGTTTTATGTATTTGTATATCATTTTTTATAACTCCCGAAATTTTCACATTATTTTACAGTCGACATCAAAAATAATGTTGTCTCTGCACTTTGACGTAATATACGTATAAGTATTTGTTAAAACAATACTCGCCTATTTTATAAACATCATTACTTGAAAAAAAGATACCTATTTGGCTTATTTAGGTATATCCACTAATTTACTTGCACTTCGAAGTAAAATTCATTTTCGAAATACAAGACGTTTTTGAAAATGAAAATGTCTAAGCACCTCTCGTATCCCAACGATCTCATAACTTATCGAAAAGGTAAAAACTAATGGTCGTGTAAATTTTGAACCTATTGAATTATGCTAGAACTGCTTTTTCCTTGTAAATTATGACAGTTAAAACTTAATTATTTTTTTTTATTTCATTATCTCTTGGATGGTCTATTTAATCATTATCAATTTGTTGTTCTCCTTTGTGGCTTTATACAGGCGTTGGTGACAGGCCTCTGGACAGGCACACATGTCAAAGATATTAAAATTGAGGGTCTTAGAATCCTAATCCGGCGTCCGTTTGTAGTTCATCGTTCCGTCATACCAGTAAAATTGAAATATTATCTGTCATTTTTGAAATAAACCAATAAAACTGGTTAAAAACAATAAGAGACGACATATGACGGATTTATATTTAAACCCATCCATAGCTAACTTAAAAAATATTGGAAACTTTTTTTAGTAAAATAAATAGATTGGTATGGGATGTCATCTGCTTTTCTTGTCATCGTCTGTCTTACCTGAGAAAAAAAACAGAGTATACATCGATAATCTAATCAAACTGGTAGTTTCGACCTTTAAACCGATATTAATTGTTATTAGGTTTACTTTCTTATTTTTCAGAATTAATATTAAAAAATTATAGGTACCTACCGTTAAAATATGAAATTTTGTTTCAGATTTATATTTAATTAATAAAGTCCAATGCAAGAAACAACATAATGAAACCACCATCACTAAGTGTCAAGATTTTATATTTATGGTTATTACTTTAGAAAAATAATAAAAACTTTTTACATTAATTTTTATTAATATAATTTATTTTTGCTGCTTACCGCCACGACCTTACATTGCATGGTTTCTGTAACCAAGAAATAAATATCACAGTTCAGTAGTAAACATTATAAGGGTGACCGTAAAGTATCGAATAAGTTCATTTAAAATTAAAGGGTGTGTAAAAAAAGTTTTTTTCTTCGACAACCGCCGACTTGTGTCTTTTCAATACGCCTATGATGGTTGCGCATGTTGCAAAATCTGTGAATTTTTTTTAATTGAATGAAAAACGAAAAAATCCGGCGAAGACAGTTTTTAGAAGAGCCAATTAGCTATGTTTTAGTAAAAAAAAACAACTTTCTACAGCAAGTCGTTACTTCAGTAGAGACGACACAGATAAACATTAGCATTTTATATATTTAGATAATCCATTAAAATATTCAACAAAGTTGAGTTGTGTTTACGGTTTGATTTTCCGGATATTTTTTCAAGTTCCGGTCGTACCATCTCGGACACTTTAAGAAAAAGAGGAAAAACCCTGACATGTCCGGGTAAATCTGGACATATGGAAACCTTAATTGTTGTAGTTGACTCCAAAACAATATTTTTAATAAGTTAGAGGTTCTCCATGTTTAAGGACATCAAGATCAAAAAATACTAGATATATTGTAAAAATTAGAAATCTTTATTTTTCATATAAATTTTGTTAAACATATTTTTTTTACGAATTCAATTTTGCTAAAAATATGGTATTGAATCTCTCAAGACCTTCTGCATTAGCATCGAAAAAGTCTTCTTTCTTCAGTCTGTCAATGTAAGCTACAATATTGGGAAAATCTTGGTCAAAGTCTTTCACAAAGAACTTCCAGCATGTTGCTGTAGTAATGATACTAAAATCTGCAATTGACAGTTCATTTCCGACAGCATATTTGGTGTTTTGGAGTTCCAGTAATTTATCCAGAAAAGAAAAACCTTCTTTCAATAAATCCAAGTATTTTTGGTCGGGTTTGATGCCTTGAAGTGCGAGTGGTTTCTGTAAATTATATTAAAAAAAGCAACCTTAAATAACTATTTATTATCATATAATACATTTATTTAAAAAAAAGTTCTTTTCAGAGTTGCTTCGTTTTTAAACCTAGCCAACGTGGCCATCGTCTATTCTTTGTTAATCTTTCTATAATTTTTGTTAATTTTTGATCAGTTTTATGTGAATTTTTAGTAAATGACGTCTAGAGATTGACCTCGCCAAAAATATTATTGATTATCATTCCTTAACCGTCTTTGACGCCGTTTTTTTTTCGGTCATACAGTATAACATATACTCAACTGTTATAAGGAATCCTCTTGCTGTCAGTATACTCGAATCCAAGTGAAAACGGTGGTCTATGGTTGCCCGTCTTTTTATGTCGTCTTTGGGGTATAAGGGGTCGTTTTTCTTACCATACTTGCCCACCAAATAACCCATTATGGCGTGGCTGTCGGCTAATATGAACCCATCGTCGTCCAGTAATGGTATAGTATGTTGGGGGTTCAACTAAAGAAAAAAATTATAATTAAATTAGTATGAATAGCAAAACGAGTTAAGTTTTAGGTGACGATTATAGATAATAGATATGTATCTTAAGTGTAAAGTAGCAATTTATCTATGCTCAATCCTAATGCTTATTATGATCGTTAATCCTGTATTGTACAGGGTGGCACCTTACGACGCGGAGGCTCCAAGGAGAACGACAGCTTGTATTGAGATGAAGTTTTGTGATCATATGTAGGTTAATTTAGATCATTTTTTAGAAATATAGAGAGTTTTACAGGATGTCCCCAAAAAAGTTACACATCAAAGTTGTGTTTTTTGAAATGGAACACCCTATATACTAATTGATTTTCGACGATTCTGACAAAATAAATTAACAATAAAAAAAATCTATATCTACCACCTATATTGTATATTTCAATTTGTTTTAATGTCATAGTAACCAATTTGTCCCAGTGATGATACATTTAGTAATCTCACCGTGGGTAATTTGAACCATTTGACGCCATTTATGCAATATTAATATAATAATATAATATTAATATTGCCCATTATTATAAAAGGGAATGCATGTCCTACTGAAAATATCACATTTGCATATAAAAGTTATCTTTATGCACTTGTTGAGTGCTTACACAATGTAAACAGTTTTATATGGCCAAATTTAACTTATTTATATTTCTTCATATTGAGACTACATATTATACAATACATATTTGAATATTTGTAGCAAAGGGTAGTACCGCATAATCGAAAAAAACGGCGGCTACATGTGTGGAAGTTACGATCGATGACATTCCCTATGTAATTTTGCATATAAATGACACATGATACAAAGAATACAAGGTATGATATTGCGCAGGTTGGTCACTACGTCACAGGTGATAAACGGCACCATTGGTCGGCAAGTTCCGCGCGCCAATTTTAAATTGTCAAACAGATGACACAATAAATGTGAAAATAATTTTTCAAATGTCAAGCTCGATGATTTGACTATGTTTGACATAACTTTTGGGGTTATGTCCTAATTCTTCCCTATTTTATGTCTTTTTTAATTAGTGGCAATTGCACAATATGGATATTTTTGTGGATGGCGTATGACGTCACAGGTGGTATGCGCAAACTTAACGAGATTGGAACCGCTATCGATCATACCTTGTTTTCTTTATACCATGTAAATGACATGTCCAGGAACAGAATATGCATACAGGGTGAGGTCTCAAATAAGTGCAAATATTTTGAGGTCTGGTAGATCTCGATAAACGAAATATAATTTCGCTTTGTCGTTTTTCTAATAAGTAAAATTAAAACAAACTTTTTCTTAAATTTTGAGAACTACTAAATTTTTTTCTGATTTTCAACGTTTTTTTCACGAATAAAAACTCAAAGGCGTATTTCTGGAGTTGAAATATATCTCCCCTAAATATATATGCACTTCTTTAAGATCTACTCTGTATAGTCTGTCCAACGAGAAAGAACATAAAGTAGAAATACTTAAAAGAGACTATGTTCTTGATTAATGAAGAAGACAATGTTTTATAATATTGAATTAGCAAATTTGATCCCCAAAAGCTTAAACATAAATACACTCCTCAAAAAATTATTTATTGCATATTTAAAAAAGTAACTATTATATATTTCTACATGAACTATGTATTTCTTGCCTTCTTCTTGTGAGTTCTTTAAGGTTTGAATTTCCTTTTACGGTATCCAAACTATTTAAAAATGTAATTCAGAGAATCAAGGGGTCTTGTTTTCTAAATTAATATACAAGGCGAGTTTTAAATAAGTGCAAACATTTTTAGGGGTAGTATATATTTCGACCCCAGAAACACGTTTATGAGATTTTTTTCGCGAAAAAAAAATTCGCAAATTTGGATTTTTTTTGGAATTTTTTTTTAATTTTTGATTAAATACATGATATCTTCATAATGGCAACATAGGTAGTAGAAAAGATCCAGTGGTTCTCAAAATTTAAGCAAAAAATCATTTTTTTTTAATTTTCAAAGTAAAATATCTCGGTTAATTTGGAGTTATTTGAAAAACGGTAAAGAGAAAATATGTGTCTTCTTACCGGCCCTGAAAATATTTGCACTTATTTAAGACTCACCCTGTATATTTTTTTTAAATATGAAATTATTGTATTGAGTAATTTAATAAAAAATGCAGTACCTTAACAAAACCTTCCTTGAGGTGTTCTCCGTTTAACAAATCTACACGAACGATCTCAAGTTCTATACCGAGAACTTTGGCACACATCAAAACCGCTCCATACGGTGGACTTCCGGCTATTCCATACAGTTTTGGGGTCATTTTCGGAAATAGTAATAAAACTTTTACTTTTTACCTTTTTTTTATTAATTTTTTTTACTCCCAACAACAACGAGATGCTTTAAATGACTAGGTAAAAATACCCGATCTATTTTATTTTTATCTTCTAATCTTTTAATTACACGCAAATAAGTGGATACAGAGTCGGAATTAGATTTATTTTTCAGTAATGTCTAATATAAAACTCATTATTATTTATTTCACATTTCTATTAAATATTTCTAGTATGTATATAAAAAAAACAGTGTGTGCACTATGTGCGCATATTTGAAGTGATACTTCTTACTAAGTTATTAAATTGAAGTATTTGAAGGACATATGTTTGAAAAAGGGATGTATAATGCTGTGTTATTATAAATATTATTTTCAATTTATTTCTGGACATTTTCTGTTTCCCCAATAGCCTGCAAATTTTGTGGAATACCACCCAAAATACACACTTTTATGCAAATGCCTAATAATGTTAACATTGTTAACGCTTAAATCTTAGACGAGGAAAGAGAGGGGACAGCTAGCACGCATATTCTCCAGTGAAAAATTTTTGAGGCCAAAATTTGATCGGCGGCCATACTTTGGTGACAAGATTTCGAGGTGACACCAAGCGAATTTTTATGTTTTTTGTGAATATTGATTTGTTTTAGATTTATAAACTGTGTTGTTTAGTATGGTGAGATGTTCGGCGTATGGCTGCAAAGGCTGAAGCGAGAAAAAAATTACTGGAATTACATTTTACAGGTAAAAGTTGATACACAACTTGTGCTATATAGTCATAAAATGTACATTTTTTTCATTATAGCAGTAAAAATATGTTAAATGCTTCTAATATGTCTTGTACCACATCCAAAGCAAACTATTTTTATTAATTCCAAGTAGTATTTTCAATATCCTATATTATAATTAATGTTTGAAACTATAAATAATGCTACTCAGACAAGATTTCTCCAGTGGCGTAGGGTGTTATAATCAGAGAAATACAATTTCTGCAATAAACATTTTTTTATATATTTTACATGTAAAAAAAATGTATAAAGTATTGTTATCAAATATGTAAAATAATAATTGTGAACTAAAAAAAAACATGAAAAATTTGGGTTATAAAAAATCTATATGTAAAGTTGTTACATAAAACTTAAATTTACCTGCCAAGATTTGCTGGGGGTGGACAAACTTGTGGTGGGCTACTTGTTACAATATTTTTTTAAATGTCCTTTCAAAAAATTTGCTAGTTTAGGTGTGTAATAATAGTTTCAATGAGTAATTAATAAAAATTTTTGAAATAAATAAATAAAATATAAATAAATAAATAGTGCATATACACGTTTAAAACTTATATATTTACATTATTTTTTATTTAATTATACATTATACACACGTTAACAAATAAATAATTGTCTTGATGATCAGTTCACTGTGACTGTTAAATAAATTTTGCATTATCGGCTTAGATATTCTAATATTATAAAGGTGACTAAGACTATAAAATACAAAATTGTATATGCATTAATATAAATAATAAAAAAACGATATATTAGTTAACGTTTTAATAAATATTTTTTATCGTCTAGGTACAAGCTAATTTCTGATGCTACGCCATTGGAGAATTTCGCGTGGTGACAAATGGCCTCACTTTCAGCTGCCGTGTTACCTGTCCCCTCTCTTTCCTTGTCTAAGGCTTAAATTTATTTAAAAAGAAAACTTTTTGAACCTAACCAACAATTGGTATTTATAGTGATTTATACAGTGCCTTCTATTAAAAGATCAGCCTACCGGCGAGATTTATGACGTCACGCTAGTTAGATATAACGGATTAGTAAATATGTTGTAGAATACATGGAAAACATAATTATTCCTCAGATTTTTGGTTGGTATTTTAAAAATGATATAGTTTACATGAAATATATATAATATACAGTTAATGACTACAACATATATACCTATTTATAGTAATAAATACTTTGGCAAATAAACTATGAACCATACAAATGCAGCAAATGTTTTACAATGTACAAATAATGTATAGGTACATAAGATAATGGGTAAAATGTAAATATATTTTAAATTTTGGGGTTTGAAAATCGATCTATTTTAACAAAAAACATTCAATATCTACTAGTGATGTATTATTATTTGCATTCACAAAATTTATATGTATATTTTGCAAGTATCAATGTTGGAAAAATTATATTTACAAATAATACAATATTATCTAAAAAAAGGCGTCAGCGATGGCTATGAAATGAAGATCGCTGGCATTTTATATGTAAAATAATTCTAAAATTTTTGATTTTCTTGGGATTTTTAGGTTTGGGAAAAACGCTGATTTAAGTTTTCATTTGGGTTTTCATTATTTTTATTTGGTTTAAAAAAAAACGTTTCGGCTAACTATAGTCTTCATTAGTGTTGTGTCATATGAGAAGAGAAAAATAGTGTCGAATATAATCCAAAAAATTACATATACAATATAATTCACACCTCATAATGTTTACTGCAATTAATAAACTAATATAAACTTATCAAAAGATGACCATATATTTTTTAAAATTATTATTCTTAACACTAAAATTATCTACATTGACTATGGAGTACGCAGTAAACATTATGTGCGTGGTGTGAATATTCTATATGTAATTTTTTGGATTATATTCGACACTATTTTTTTCATATGACACAATACTGATGAAGGCTATAATGTTAGCCGAAACGTTTTTCTTAAACCAAATAAAAATAATGAAAAACCAAATGAAAACTTAATCAGCGTTTTTCCCGAACCTAAATCCCAAGAAAATCAAAACATTTAGAATATTTAGAAACAAGGTTCAAGAATATCAAATTTTCCAAGATTGTAAAATTCTAGTTAATTATTTTATGTGTACAGTTATTTAGGGAATGTCATCGATGTTCATTTGCAAGCCAACTAGACGCCGATTTTTTTCGATGATACGGTATAATTCTTACGTAAAATCAAAGAATATTATAGTTTTAAGAACTCTCGTGTGGAAGCTTTAGCGATTTGTCATACGGTGGCGCTTTTGAACATAATCGAAGCCTGAAAATGCTAATATTTTAAATTTTGAGGACTACGCGCGGCGATATTTCGTACGGTGTTGCCAAATATATTTTATTTCTCGATATTTAAAGAAATATGTATTAATTATATATTTCGTATATTCGTTAGTACATGAGGCATCCTAAGGCTATGAAAAAAAAAACGTAGCTGTGAAAATAAAATTTTAGATTTTTAATTTTTTTGTACCTTCTAATAAAAATTATTCCAATAAAAAATTAACTAGTTTGATTATGTGTTATCTGTGCTAGTATTAGGAAACTGGAGTAAATACGGAGAATATTAATTCGTTCTCTAAGATGAGCACTACTAAGTAATTTTTTAAAATTCGACCCATAAGGGGGTGTAATTAGATAAAGGGGTGTAATTAAACAAAAAAAAATCTGTACCTACTAGGAGTATGAACTTTTGCACAGATGTGGCGCATTTGAACATTGATAAGCGATTTTTGGAAATGTATAGCCTAAGGGTAGTAAAACTGGGAGGTGAAATTTTGTACAAAAAATGTTAGTTCTAGGAGTATGAATGTAGAATGTAGAATGTTTAGAAGGGGAGTTAATCACCGCGACCTTATAGATCTATTGTGTGTTCCCCTTTCTTGAGTTATAACGAGTTATAACTCATCATACAGTCTCAGGGCTTTAAGAAAAGCCAGTATCTGAGACGGCTCCACAGAGGCCAGCTCTCCATCCTCGACATCAGACGTGCCAAGGTTCATGGCACGAATGGTCGTCGTCTCGGCGCACTCAGTGATAAGGTGTTCTGGTGTTTCCCCATTTTCCCCACAAAATCTGCATTCGCCGTTGTTTCTCAGTTTCAGCCTACTGAGGTGTTCGTTGAGGAGACAGTGTCCTGTTAGAAACCCCGTGACAATCCGAAGATTGTTTTTACTTAAATCAAGGAAAACCTTTGATTTTTCTCGGTCATAAGTTCTTAGGAGTATGAAATTTTGTACAGAGTTTCCTTAAGTGACGAAAGTGAGTACCTAGAAGCTAATTTTTGACATTCATCCCTTAGAAATAAGGGATGAAAATTTGTACAAAAGGTTAAAATCGGTTTTAGAAGTATGAATTTTGCAGACGTTCCTTATGTAACGTAATTTAGCATTAAGAAGCAATTTTGGAAATTAGCCCTCTAAGGGTGTGAAATGAGGGGTTGAACGTTCTGGAACAATAAATTCTGTTCAAGGAATATGAAAATTTGCACAGAGGTTCCTTATGTAGCGTAATTGAATAATTAGAGTAATTTTTGGAATTCATTCCTTAAGGGGGTAAAACTAGGGGTGAAAATTTGTATAATTTTTTTATGTAAAATCCGTTCTAGGACTAGGAGTATGAAATTCTGTTCAGAGGTCCCTTAAATGATGAAAGTGAGTACCTAGAAGCGAATTTTAGGCATGCATCCCCTAAAAAATAAGGGATGAAAATTTGTACAAAAATTTGTTAAAATCGGTTTTAGAAGTATGAATTTTGCAGACGTTCCTTATGTAACGTAATTTAACACTAAGAAGCAATTTTTGGAAATTCGCCCTCTAAGGGTGTGAAATGAGGGGTTGAACGTTCTAGAACAATAAATTCTGTTCAAGGAATATGAGAATTTGCACAGAGGTTCCTTATGTAGCGTAATTGAATAATTAGAGTGATTTTTGGAATTCGTTCCTTAAGGGGGTAAAACTAGGGGTGAAAATTTGTATAATTTTTTTATGTAAAATCCGTTCTAGGACTAGGAGTATGAAATTCTGTTCAGAGGTCCCTTAAATGATGAAAGTGAGTACCTAGAAGCGAATTTTAGGCATGCATCCCCTAAAAAATAAGGGATGAAAATTTGTACAAAAATTTGTTAAAATCGGTTTTAGAAGTATGAATTTTGCAGACGTTCCTTATGTAACGTAATTTAACACTAAGAAGCAATTTTTGGAAATTCGCCCTCTAAGGGTGTGAAATGAGGGGTTGAACGTTCTGGAACAATAAATTCTGTTCAAGGAATATGATGATTATATATGATGATTTGCACAGAGGTTTATTATGTAGCGTAATTGAATAATTAGAGCGATTTTTGGAATTCATTCCTTAAGGGGGTAAAACTAAGGGTAAAAATTTGTATAATTTTTATGTAAAATCCGTTCTAGGACTAGGAGTATGCAATTTTGTACAGAGGTCCCTTAAGTGATGAAAGTGTGTACCCAGAAGAAAATTTTGGACATGCACCCCCTAAAAAATAAGCACTCCCTATAAAACAATTAAAATAAAAAATTTGTCCAAATAATAAAAAAAAGTTGGGGTAGGCCACTCTTATCACTTAGGGGTATAAAAAATAGATAACAACCTAGGAATAGGTTGTGACCAAACCAAACCAAACCAGACTTACTGAATATACATATAAAATTTTATCAAAATCGGTCTAGCCGTTACGGAGATGGTAACAAAAAATTAAAAAAAAACAACCCCTATTAAAATATAGGGGATGATGGTAGAACGGTGAAAATTTAGGGTGGTTTGTATTTTTTAATGCCAAATAAAAAAAAATTAAAATATTTTTTTTTTCAAAAAATAAAAAATGGGGGTGGGCTACCCTTACCACTTAAGGGTATAAAAAATAGATAACAAACTATTTTCAGACCTACTCAATATACATAATAAAATGTCATCAAAATCGGCCAAGCCGTTTCGGAGATGGTATCAAAAAAACAACCCCTATTAGAAAATAAGGGATGATGGTAGAACGGTGAAAATTTAGAGTTGTTTGTATTTTTAAGGCCAAATAAAAAAAAATAATTTTTTTTCCAAAAATAAAAAAATGAGGGTGGGCTACCCTCTCGACACCCTTATCACTTAAGGGTATAAGAATAGATAACAACCTATTCTTAGACGTACTGAATATACAAATAAAATTTTATCAAAATCGGTTAAGCCGTTTCGGAGATGGTAACAAAAAATTTTAAAAAACAACCCCTGTTAAAAAATAGGGGATGATGGTAGAACGGTGAAAATTTAGGGTTATTTGTATTTTTTAATGACAAATAAAAAAAATTAAAATATTTTTTTTTTCAAAATATAAAAAAAAATGGGGGTGGGCTACCCTTATCACTTAAGGGTATAAAAACAGATAACAACGTATTCTCAGACCTACTGAATATACATATAAAATTTCATCAAAATCGATCAAGCCGTTTCGGAGATGGTAACAAAAAACTAAAAAAAAACATCCCCTATTAAAAAATAGGGGATGATGGTAGAACGGTTGAAAACGGGTTGTTTGTATTTTTTAATGCCAAATAAAAAAAATAAAAATATTTTTTTTTAAATAAAAAAAATGGGGGTGGGCTACCCTTATCACTTAAGGGTATAAAAAATATATAACAACCTGTTTTCAGACCTACTCAATATACTTATAAAATTTCATCAAAATCGGCTAAGCCGTTTCGGAGATGGCAACAAAAAAAAATAAAAAACAACCCCTATTAAAAATAGGGGATGATAGCAGAACGGTGAAAATTTAGGGTTGTTTGTATTTCTTAATGCCAAATAAAAAAATAAAAAACATTTTTTTCTTTTCAAAAACTAAAAAAAAATGAGGGTGGGTTACCCTCTCGGCTACCCTTATCAGTTAAGGGTATAAAAATAGATAACAACTTATTCTTAGACGTACTGAATATACATATAAAATTTTATCAAAATCGGTTAAGCCGTTTCGGAGATGGTAACAAAAAATTAAAAAAACAACCCCTATTAAAAAATAGGGGATGAAAGTAGAACGGTGAAAATTTAGTGTTGTTTGTATTTTTTAATGCCAAATAAAAAAAAATTAAAATATTGTTTTTTCACAAAATAAAAAAATGGGGGTGGACTACCCTTATCATTTAAGGGTATAAAAAATATATAACTACCTATTCTCAGACCTACTGAATATACATATAAAATTTCATCAAAATCGGTTAAGCCGTTTCGGAGGAGTACGGTAACCAAAACTGTAACACGGGAATTATATAGATAATATTATATGTAAACTGCGGAGTGCGGAGAACGGAAAGACTGATTATAGCAATAGATAAAATTTAAAACTATAATTTAAAACTATTCAAGAAAGTACACACAAAACAAGGCAACGCCGCGCGTCTATTCGTTCAATTCCGAGCAAAATAGCGAGGCTCCACGAAGTTGGGGCCTCGCTCGCCAAAGCGAGGCCCCATCGACAGGTCAGATTTTGATGCGAGACGAGACTTCTAGGGTATTAAGATATTCTTTGGTAAAATGTAAATAACATTAGACCAATTAAAACAAAGAAATATGAATTTCTTAGTATTTTTAGTAACACCTTTATTCTTAAAACTTAATTTTGTATTATGCAAATATACCAATTTTATTGTTATTTTATTCATATTGTATTCAGCCATCACATAAATATTTGATATTAATTTGGTATTATAAATAATCAACACTATTCATTAAAAATTACTGAACAAATATATTTTATGCTTGACATACATTATATATTATCAAACAAAAACACATTCTTCTTTTAAACTGTATCAGTCTTGTCTTTACAAAAATCTTTTTTAAAATTTGAACTCAAAATAATAATCTATTTCATGATCTTTAATACACATATTCTTTATTTTTCCCTAGATCATAATACCTACTTACGTGTTTGAATCTATCGAAGCTGAACCAACAACACTTGGAGTGGAGATTCAACAATATGAATAAAATAAACATAATTGTCCAGTTTTCATTAATACCATCATGGGAGAATATTATTTTTAAATTTATTAAAGATATTTTCAATAGGATTCTCTTGATTTATAACTCGTACCCACTTTTCTTGCTCTTCCGGACAATTTAGGCTGCCTAGTATAACTATCCTTTCCACCAGGAACACAACAAAGATGAGGCATAGCACCAAAAACACACTCCACTTAAGCTTTATTGATGAATTGTTAGAGTCTTAAAAAACACACACAAAAATCACGATAAGTAAAAAATGTATGGGCACTTTTAGGTTAAATCACTTACACAACGTGTAATTTTTCAATTTTTCTATTTTTTTATGCAAAACCGAGATTGACAATATATCTGGTAGTAGTTTATGTCACTTAAACACCAAAATAATTAGTTTTTTGCACTACAATAATAAATTATACCAAAAATCAAAGAGTTAAAACCAAAAATCAACCGACAAATTATGAAACGGAATCTAACCCAATATCTAAGTATGTACAGCTGATGAAGTAAACAAAAGTCCGCCCCCAGGCTGATCTTTTAATAGAAGGCGCTGATTTATAGTAATTTTGTTAAATTATCCCAATATATTCTCGTTGATTATTGGTTTGAAATAAATATGACAATGTTCTCCAATGAAAATGCGAGTTGCTTAACTCTAATAATTCTAATTCTGAGCTAGATGCTTTACCTAGGCCGTTATTCAGAAGCTACAAACCTCTCGATGAAAATATGCATGAAAAATTAATTGCTAGCACATCAGGTACAGTATCAAGTTTATGATAATGATTTTCTTAGCTTTAAATCAAATGTTTTTTGGTGTTTGCGCGATCGTGCGATGTGCGATCCTTACTATTTTTTTCTCTCTAGCTCGTCTCTCAAGGCCGCAGCGTGTGACAGCCTTGAATTTTTACTCCCGTCGCGCGTAAAGAAGTTACACTTCAAAAATAGAATATACTTTTTTTCTAGTTAAACTCGTATAAAAATGATGTATTTGTTTTATGAAATTCATATTGGAAATATCTTTTGAATCAGGACCTGTTACATCGTATGGCAATGTCAATCTTGAATATTTTTTAGTTCAAATATATAATAGGAGCAGTGAATGATTTTTTTTAATAGTTACGTACAACTTTATTAATATGTTTTGACGACTATTTACTATTAATACTATTAATTCGAGTAATTACATGCTTTTAAATAGTAATTATCGTTTAATTTAATTATTTTTTTTTTTGAAATCGGTTTTAAAAACTCAACGGTGTTTTCTGAGATTTTTCGATACCCAGGGGCGGAACAGGAATTTATTTTAGGGGAGGCCGAGATACATTTTAGGGGGGGCCAAATAAAAAGTAATGTAGAATATGCTTATTAGAGCGCCATTTTTAACCCAAAAGCCTAATAATTAACCCAATTTATAGATTTTAGGGGGGGCCTTCTTGGCCCCATGGGCCCCCCTCTGTATCCGCCACTGTCGATACCTGTCTTTGAATAAAAAGATTAAAGAAGGAGAATAATGCTATCCATTCATTTTTGTATTATAGTCTCAAAATCAAAAACCTTTCTACCCGAAGGTGTAAGGTATACTAAATTAAATAAATTCACTTAATTGCTACACTATACACAAATTATTGTTTCTATTTATTTTTATCTCTTGCTAAACTTTTGGCTTCTGTTATTGTTAGTCCTCTATCCTGCACTATCTTCTTTATTGTGTATATTCCATGTTTTAATTGGTCTCCCCCTTGGTCTCTTTTCCTGGTGTTTTTTAGCTGGTGCAAAAATTTCCTCTTTTGTTTTATTTTTGTGCCATAATTTTTAGAAATGATTTTTCATGTCATATACTACTGTTACTTACTTTCTTTGAGTAAGAGGTATTTCAATTTTAATTTAAACACCTTTATTATACTATTTTTTCTGTTATATTACGACTATGCAATATAAGAGAGAAAATTATACATTAAATTATAATATATTATAATAAATGTTAGAAGAAATGACTGAAATGAGCTATTATACTATTTAGAGTTTTGTTTTACTTATACTAAATTATTTATTCTTTAGACTTGGCATACTAACGATGAATCTTTGAAAAAAGCGTTAAACAACTTCTACAATTGGTAAGTTTGGTATTTTATGATATGTGCATGTATACCGTAAAGAAATAACAAGAAAATCTTACAGTTATTTACTAAAAAAGCGTCTCGTCTGCGTCTATTCAAATTTTTCCTTTGGCGCGTTTAATTGATTACAGCGCCATTCTTATTTAGTGAGAATTTTTAGAACTATCGTCTAAATGATTATTTGCGCCACCATATGGAAAGTTTTAAAAGTAAGCTAATATAGGTCTCTGCTTTTATTATGGTGGCGCCATCATGGACGGAATATTTAAACTAGTGATTTAAGTTCTTTATAGATTTCTATAAAAAAAACTAGTGCTATCTAACGTTAAATAGTTGAACTTAGGTTAAAGTTGTTTTTTTTAAAGAAATCTATATTTTTAGTTCCCAAAAAGTTCTGGGTGAGAGTCATCTATGAATAACATTTTATACTAATTTTGATTCTAACCTGTGATTCTAACCTATTTCTAACCCTAGGAAAAATATGTTTTTGTTTTTGAATGGTTTTTGTTATGGTTTTTGTATCAAAAGTAAAATAAGAAATAAGTGAGTTTATTTTTTCTTTGATAACAAATCTGCTGGTTAAATTATAGTGTACCATCTATATAACATATTTATAACTAATTTTTAATATTATTTATCTACCATTCGTATTTTTAAGTGTAATTTGTGGACAATGAGTATTTGTAGACGTAACATTTGTTATTACAGATCAGATATGTGATAAAACAGCTGAGGAAAAGAAAGGAGAATACAGTGCAAAAAATGGAAGGAAATGATATATTCTTTTGGAAAGATGTGTATTTGCGTTGAATTTCATAAGAAACCCTCACCGATTGCCCTCTGCTTTTCAATGAAAGTGTGTGCCAAAAAAGGGTAAAGCTGGAGCAACAAGATTGGAATCCTTCAGATGGTTTTTGTTTCCAATTATTGCCTTCAAATCATTCCTCCAAATAGCTCTTCAGAAAATTATACTCAAACATTCAAATTTTAAATACATGGACTCTATCATAGAGATAAATGCTGTAACTCCTGAACCTGCATTTTTCTTTGATATAAAAATAATTTAAATCTTAATGGGTGTTATACACTATAAGAAATGTATTATTGTTATGAAGAGATGCAGTGTATAAGGCAAAGGTATAAGGTAACTTTTTTTCGCATTGTTTCAGTCTGTCTTTTTAATTTGTTACAATTTTTTGTAAAGTAAATAGTGAAAAGACATATAAAGACATACATTTTTAAAAGTATTTTTCTCATGAGAATTAAATATGAAATTTTTGGCCAACGAGGTTGAACAGTGTTAGACTCGTTTAGAAAAATGTTAATTACTTAAGAACTAATTAACATATCAAAGTGCCTATTGCATCAATCGATAGGAAATTCAACCCTCTATCTTATTCTATATATAACACACATTTTAAACCCCATAGCTACTTTATTTTTTGAAGCAAAAATGAACACAGGGCAACATTTGAAAAATTTTAGCCCAAAAAATAAAGTGTTCCCTAGGGGGTTGAAATTTTGTGTACAGATAGAGGGTTGAATTCCCTATCGATTGATACTAAGAGCATTCCGACATTTTTTTTAATTAAGGAGTAATTAGCTTTTTAATTTGAAAAACGAGGTCAAAATACTAGAATCAACATTTTTTCTGTAGTGCTAAAAATTTGTTACAGATGTTGAAAAATTTTGCATGGGACAACCAAATCTTGTGCATTTTTGTCATCAAAAATTTCATTTTGAACAAAAATGATATATTTTGCAGAATCGTATTTCTTAACGTGTAGGTATTTTACATTGCTATTATATTTTTGGTTTGTCATTATACATATATTTTAGGTTCGTTTGTTCAAAATGAAATATTTTGCAGAATGGTATTTCTTAACGTGTAGGTATTTTACATTGCTATTATATTTTTGGTTTGTCATTATACATATATTTTAGGGTACTATTTAATTTTCTCTTGTTATATTTATAAGACCTCTAAGAGTTTCTATTTTTCTTTTAATTGTTATAGTATAGGAATTCTGACAGGACAATGTTTTCCTATATCATTCCAAATTTCTATTACAATAAACTACCATTTTAGATTTCAAGTTTGCACAAAAATGGCCTGTGCGAAATAAGTAACGTTTGTTGGGGCCTTAAAGAAAACTACAAGGTAAAATCTAGATTTGTCTTTTATTTTTTCAGAATCTCTTTTACTTATCGTGTGCTACAACGGGGCGATTTTTTACAAAAAAACATACAACCGAAATAACAAAAACAGAACTTGATTAAGTGTTAAAATCAGTCAGATCTTTCGACCATGTTTTTTTATCATACAAACAAATTCACTTAAATAATAAGTTTTCTTAATATTACTATTATTACTTATCTAAAAACAAGAATTACATTTTCCTTAAAAATAAGTTTATAAAACTAAGTAAGACGTCAGGCAGTTTCTCGTGTGCTTTAGTATAACAATAATTCGTTTTATTTTTCTAAGTGAAACCGCTGACAAAACAGGATAAATAAAATATACAGGCAGATGCAGTTTTTTGTGGTAGACCTTCAACAGTCGCGAGAAAAAGTGGTTTTAAGAAAATTATATGTCAGCTTTTTATTTTTATAACACCCGATATAGTCCTAGAAAATAGGCCAAGATTTGGTAAAAACTTGAATTTTTTATATAAGTTACTTTGAAAGATCCAAAAACGAATTGTGAAAGATTTTTTTAAATTCACCCCCGAGAAGGGGTGAAATAAATAAACAAATTTATATTTTCGAAATTTCGGAGAAGCGCTAAGGACTAGAAAAAAAGTTCAAATAAAAGTTGTACAGCATCCAATTTTACATCAAAATGGTCTCTATATATATTTTTTTAATAAAGTTAATTTTGATCTGAACAAAAAAAGTATAGAAATCATCTCCGTAAAATTTGACGCTCTACAACTTTTATTTGAACTTTTTTTTCTAGTTCTTACCGTTTCTCCAAAATTTCGAAAAAAGAATTTTATTTATTTATTTCACCCCTTCCCGGGGGTGAATTTAAAAAATATTTCACAGTTCGTTTTTCGATCTTTCAAAAACTACATCAAAAATTCAAGTTTTTACCAAAACTTTGTATTTGAAGGCCTATTGAACTAAATAAATATTGAAAATTTCGTTTAGGTACCTAAAAAAAATAAAGGGTATAGCCGGATTAATATAGGAAATCTGCCCCCGCGGCTTTTTTGACTCGCACTCAGCGGATCGATTTGGTATCGAATCAAAATAATTGACCTAAATTTTTAGCTCTTTAACTCAAACGATTTTCGAGATTTTCAAAAACACTGTTTTTTCAATTTTATTTTTATACTAAAATTCAAAATTAATTAACGGTGATTTTTTCTAATTCCTAGAAGTCTAAGACATGAAAAAATAATATGATCATGATTCTAAGCAAAAAGCCGATTTTTAGCGGAGGAAAGAAAATTAAAATCTTCATTTTTTTAACCTTCCTGAAATATGTCACTCACTAAAAATTGTCAGAAAATGTCTTTTAACTTCTTTACACTCAGGAATTTTTTAGAATTTTTTTAAGTGGTGGAACAATATGAAAAAAATTAACTCGAATTGATTTTTTTATAATAATCCTTATGTTTATTTCTGGCAAGGATGCATTCTTAATGAAAAAATATTTTCTACCCACTTTTAACACAACAAAAATATAAGTTAGTTAAAACAGAAGATTTTAGAAAAAAAATAAGTTTTTAATATTTTTAATATTGTTCCATTTCAAAAAATTTTAAAAAATTCCTGAGTGTAAAGGTGTATAAAAGACATTTTCTGACGATTTTTAGTGACATATTTCACAAAGGTTAAAAAAATGAAGATTTTATTTTTTTTCCTCCGCTAAAAATCGGCTTTTCGTTTAAGAATCATGATCATATTATTTTTTCACGTCTTAGACTTCTAAGAATTAGAAAAAAAATCATCATTAATTAATTTTTAATTTTACTATAAAAATAGGTGAAATTAGGTGAAATATTTTGATTCGACAACAAATCGATTCCTCGGGTGCGTGTCAAAAAAGCCGCTGGGGCAGATTTCCTATATTAATCCAACTATACCGTTTGTATGTAATTTGTAAGTAATTGATATTAATAATGCTAATAAGCTGAGGATGAGTGAATTAGCTGCAACGATGAATGATGATTTTTTGACGTAAAGAAAAAACACATTGAATCTGGAAAGGAATTGTGTCAGGACTAGGATTACAGTGGTATTACATAGTACTGATAAAGGTACTTCAGTTTTTTTATGTAGAGTCCTATTCCCAGTCTTAAAACAAGTAATTCCTGGTATATTTTGAAACCTAAGATGACTCTACATCGACATATTTTTTTTCAATATATTTTCCTGTCAACTGTTAAAGTCTACCTAAAAAAAAACGATCACCAAACTGTATATACATATAAAAACACGAGGAAACGCTAACATTTATAATAGTATTAAAGAGATTTTAAAAAATTCAGTACATAACGTCATGAAGATATGTAGAGGTAACGGATCGATATATACGAGACGAAACTAAAGTGTTGTGTATAAAAAGACCGAACAGCATTCTTGTATAATTTCGTAATTTTTTTAAGTAATGCAGGATACACGATCATATTTAGAGGGAAAATTTACACAAAGCCATGATATTTTAACAAAAAAATAATGGAAAATAATGAATAGTGATACATACATATGTTATACTGGGTGTCTCTGACAACTCTGTACAGAATTATAACGTTATGTGCTTAAATCAGGATATTTTTATTGAATTTCCAAAGTGCTTATTATACTTATCATTCTGAAACAAGTTGTTTAATTCTATATTAAGTTTTGTGTATATTAATTTGTTTTTGTTTTTTGTATTGTAATTTTTTTGACAATTATTTTCTTGTCATGTGTCATATAAAGTACTATAAAAAAAGTATTATAAAATACTTTTCGAGATATTTGCATAAAAAATAAAATATTTTTGTAGTGAAACTTCTTTACGCGCGATGGGAGTAAAAATTCAAAGCCGTGACCTTGACAGATGCGGTCTTGACAGACGAGCTAACGAGAAAAAAGTTTTAAGTATCGCACAAACACCAAAAAAAAATGATTTAAAGCTAAGAAAATCATTATAATAAACTTGATGTTGTACCTAGGTAGTAAATTTTGTGCTAGGAAGTAAATTTTCATGCATATTTTCATTGATAGGTTTGTAGCTTCTGAATAACGGTCTAGGTAAAGCACCTAGCTCATTTGCTAGCTCAGAATTAGAATTATTAGAGTTAAGCTACTCGCATTTTCATTGGAACACAGGGTCATATTTATTCCAAACCAATAATCAACGAGAATATTCGTATAATTTAACCAAATTACTGTAAATCACTATAAATACGAATTGTTGGTTAGGTTCAAAATTTTTTTCTCTTCTTAAATAAATTTAAGTGTTAACATTATTAGGTATTTGCATAAAAGTGTGTAGTTTGGGTGGTAAATTTTCTGGCTATTGAGGAAACAGAAAATGTACAGAAATAAATTGAAAATAATACCAATTTGTATTAAAACAGCATTATATGTCACTTCTTCAAATATGTCCTTCAAATCATTAAATTTAGTAGCTGTTAGTAAGAAGTTTCACTTCAAATATGTGCACATAGTGCACACACTATTTTTTTTATTTAACAGAAAATAACCTTATTTTAATAACTATTTAGCTAATTTTACGAGAACTAAAATTTTTTCATCGTCTAGTAAAGCACCTTTGGACTGTGTGTATTAAAATATCCTAATTTAAGTTCAACAAAAATTAGTGGCATTCTGTAAAGATTTTTTCAGAGACACCTTAATGATATACGGTCATTTAAGAATTCTTATCATAGGAAAACATTATCTATAAATCGAAAAAAACTGTAAAAACAGTAGTATTGTATGATATAACTGCAGTTTAATAAAGATTAAAAAATTAATATAATAAAAAAGATTCAAAAAACTAAAATAAAAAATTAATAGATATGTATAAGATTTAATTTCCTTAATGGGATAAAATGTAACTAAAACACGAATGTAATACAACGTCTTATCCACAAACACATGCAAATATTTAGTTAAAAATGTATAAATTTGATAGGAAAAATTATTGCACAAAGTATTTCTTTTAAAAGTTAACTATGTTGTTTATTATTGATACAAGCAAAAGCTTAACAGAAAACAAAATTCGGATCTTGTACCATAAGTATTTGCAAAATTTCTTGAAAAATCATTGAAAATTCGAGAAGATGATAATGGAAGTATATAAGAACCAACCCATTTACTGCCTACTATTTTTTTTGGGTCAAGTTTCGTTTAGCCGAAATCTGTTAAAAAAGAATCAAATTTTTTTCTGTCATTTAGGTACCTCAGGGAGTATATTACTGAAAAAATTTTGCCGCGGAAATGCGCTACCATTTTTTGAATGCGGTTTAAAAGTAACGAAATGACGTACATGAAAAATTAATGTTATTTCATATTTTAGACGCCTTTGTAACTACTAATACAAAAATGAAATTCCGCGGAAATGCGCTGTTTTTTGAATACGGTTTAGAAGTAACGAAATGAGATATATAAAAATATAATATTATTTTATATTGCAGACTTATTTTTAAGCACGAAAAAACGAAAATCCGCGGAAATGCGTTATTTCACCACTATGCAGTGATCTGCTTCCCGACCTTTGACATAGATCAATGAATAATATCTATTCTTATCAACTTAATATGGCTATGGTCAATAAATGCGAAAATTTAAAAAAATGTCAATAAAGCATAAAAACGACAACTAAACCAAACCAAACCTTAAAAAAACAACTAAACCAAACGAAACCAACTAAACCCATTACAACCAAACCTACTACAGCTTGACCAAACCAAACCTAAAGTAAGTAAAAAAGTTGAGAATACTATGGAAAACTTCGAAATATTGAAGATTTTCCATTACACCGCCCTTATGATGAATTTCCGCGGAAAAGGTTATATAGAAAATTTATAGCAAATTATTAATCAAACGAAAATATGTAGTTTTTATCTTCCTATCACATTTCGGCACTTCTAAACCCGGAAAAATCAATGAAAATTGTTGTGATAAAAATATATTTTCGAATAAAAATTAGTTCACATCGTTATATTAAATGTTTTTACGTCATTCTATAATGAAAAAACTATTAAAAACACCGTAAAGTTTTAAAGTTTAGTTAATAATAGAAAAATTAAAAATTCGAGTTTTCTCAAAAACAAAGAATTTCCGCGGCAAAAATCAAACTATGTAGTGCTAGTTTTCTTGTATAGAATCATCCTATAAACCGATGTTCTATGTAACTGATTTCGGCTAAACGAAACTTGAGCCTTTTTTTTTAATTTCAGCATACCACTAGTGGAATAAAGGTATGTTATCCCCATTAGTGAATAAAATATCCCTTTTAAACGTTTCATATGAGTGGATAAAAATCATTATTCTATGATTATTGATAAAATAATAGTTATTTTTTTATACAAGACGATAAAATGGTATTTTATCGTCGACCGAAAAGATTAATTCGCGAAGTGAATTAATTTCGGGAGACGACAATGCAATTTTATCGTCGTGTATAAAACAATATTTTTTTCCATAGCGAGTTACATTCTAAAAAATATTCAGAAATTATTATTTCAAGGAATTTATTATGAATAGAAAAAATATTGTGCTGGTTTGGCGGTGGTTTCTATGTAATTTGACAAATAAATAAAGCTGTCTCTTTAGTTGTCAGTTTTGGGTCAATATTTTTTAATTCTCTTTCGTGTCGATTGCTGATTGAATTGGAGCCAGAAATGGCTCAAAACGAAATAAGTAAATTACCAAAAGATATTCAGGCTGAGGCGACAACCGCCATATCCAAACTACTTCCATTTAAATCCCGAATAACTTATGAAAAGGAATACAAACATTTTCAAAAATGGAAGCAATTAAAAAACGTGCGAGTAGAAATAAAGTGTTTAACCTATCCTCGCTGTTAAAGTATTATTTAATCTACCCTTGGCGGTTAAAGTACTATTTTATCTACTATTTTTGATAGATATAAGGCAATTTTAACAATTGCTATGGAAAAAATTAATTTAGTTTTTATTTTAAAAAAGTTAATTAGAAAAAAGTCAAATAAATATTAGAACATATTTATTTTCTTTTTAGGAAAATATACTGTAGTGTCTCTAATAAAATGTGAATAAATTACAAAAAACACCAATAATAATATAAAAAATTAAAAAGATAAAATACTAAAAAAATATAGAGCACTAACAAAATCTAAATAGAAAAAACTGTATATTTTATAAGATTAATCCTTGAATCTTTAATGTAATAAAAATTCTAAACGAATTTTTTTTATATTTAATTATTGTTTTTATACGCTTCTCAGAGATATCAAAACGAAGAATTCTTAAATGACTTTTTTTTCTATATAATAGACAACCAAATGTCCCTTTACGTGGAAATCTAAGCAACATATCGAGACAGGAAAATTGCACGATCGATACAAAATACCTAAAAAAAGTATTCGCTAAAAATGTTGTGCACATTCTGGGTCGTTTTCATTTTTTTTAACTATACATCTTTTAAATTTTCTTACAATATATATAATTTTTGTGTGTTTTTTTTTCATTCCTCCTTAATATTTTACGCACGGTAGGCACATATAGTTCGCGCGTTACGCACTTGTTCGCAACGTGTGCAACAGAAATTCACATATTGTGTGGAACAGAAAATTTGCCGCGGTGGATTTGACGTGGTAGGTTATTGTCATCTTCTGTCCGATGGGATTGGTTGGACGGGCGCGCGCCCGGTGATTAGTTTGTGTAGTGGTCGAACGAACCCAAGTATTCTAGAGCTGCTCTGTAGCAAAACTGGTACTGATCCTGTAAGAACAGATAGTTTAATTATATAATATAAAATAGTATACAGTGTGTACTACAAGTGTGTCAATCTTTGCATTAAATTCACCAGACTGAAGAAAACAACCATTCACACACACAATTAATTATACAGGGTGGTCCGAATAGTATTCTGGAAACTTCTGCAGCCTATTCTGCAGATAAAAATAAGTAAAAAAGTTCGTATACGCTTAGTTTCGAAGATATAGGGTGTAGAAGTTTAATTTTTATTTCGATTGATTGTTTGAGGTTTTTAACACGAGGAATTTGATTTTGATGTTAATATGACTCCCATTTGTAGGGAGCGCCACCTACATGTGTTTTAACTGTTTTGAAGTGTAATAACTTTTCGTCCGTACCTGTATAAAACTACTGCGTGAAAAAATATACATTCCCGTGACTTTTTATGTCAAAAATGTTCCTTGGTAAAAATCGCTACGACCAACCGTGCTCAAGACATTTATATAGAAATAATCAATACATGTAATTATTGACAAAAAATATACACGTGGAGCAGCAATATGATCTGTCATTTTTGAAATAAACCAATAACACTGGTTAAAAATAACAAGAGACGACGCATAACGGATTTATATTTAAACCCATCCATAGTTACATAGGTACTTAAAAAATATTAGAACCATTTTTTAGTAAAATAAATAGATTGGTATGGGACAAGAACAGTTAACCTAATAGGACTGCCCATTCAGCCAAAAGTGTCCGCCAGGTGCATGCGAAAACTACTCGCTTTGTGACGTCATTGTAGCCCTTGTCATGGTTATTAGTCATCCGGCAACCAATAATACACACACGTGCATTATTGGTTACCGAATGCAAAACGTTCATTATTTAGTTTATTTATTTAAACACCTTATATGTATGCAGTATAGAAAATTAACTGTATAAATCCTATTAAATACTCGGATAATGCATTTTTAAGAACAGCAGTTCCCAGCATCACCTTTTGCAAAAAATAATTAATAAACAAAATCGTGGGCACTTAGTATGCACTTTGTCACAATCCATAACACAAAATGAACGTATTTATACACTCTATAGCTCTAAAAACTTTAAAGACACCTTTTTCACATTTAAAATTGACAAAATAATTAACTCAAAATTTCTCAGCTGTTATTTTTATAAGTTTACCATAGGCAACTAATAATACACACTATCATGACAAGGCCACGATGGCTTTGACAAGGGCTACAATGATGTCACAACTGTCAGCTGAAGCGCGGGAAGAGGCGAACGTACGTCTTATGAGGATGAGCAATCCTATTAGTTTACCGTTCTTGGGTATGGGACGTCATCTGCTGTTCTTCTGTCATCGTCTGTCGAAATCTTACCTGAGAAAAAAAAACAGTGACTGAAATAATAAATTTGGGAAATTTTTTTTTTTAAATAGTCATAATTTTTTCTGCGAAAAAATGATAAAAAAGTGTCTGTTGAACTTTTGACACAAAAACATTTCAAATTTATAATTTCAGTCTAATAACTATTTAGTGGAACCATTACTCGTAACGATTTTTACTAAAGGTACGCATCCACTAATCGGCGTCGGACGGACGGTACGTATTGGATGAATCGGATTATTTAATTAACTACATTATTTGAATATGACTGCGTTCACCTATCGGCATCGAACCGACCGCACTTCGGCATTTCCGGACGGGATTCGAAAGACGAAATCAAAATCCGTTCCGTCCGGACACTGCCGATGCTGATAATACGAAAACCGACAAGTCCACGCAGGCATCGGCGCGATATTTCCCTTTCCAAAGTTTATTAAGAAGACAGCAAGGATTTGTATAGTTAGTTTGTGACTTTCTTCAACATTTTCTGAATGTAATTATGGATGTAGCAAGACTTATCACGATTGTGCAGGAGTATGAAGAAATTTACAATTTGCAACATCCAGAATATTCTAACATTCTTCGCACAGATAATATTTGGGATGAAATGGGAAAGAGAATGAATGAATCTGGTAAGTAAATATGTTTATTTACAATGTAGGAAAGCAATCGCCATGCCGTAATGTTTGTGTACCGGCATTGTTTATGTGATATTCCCCGAATCTTGGTCTTTTTATATTAATATTATGCACCCAACACGTCTTTCATTTTTTTACCTCTATACAAAAGTGACTTGTTTGCCCGCTAGAGGGCGTAGAGGGTAATCACATTTTTTCAGTTAATTTAAGAAACATTATTCCGATTTGAATGAGATTTTCGGTGTATATGTTTTGCTAAGTGCTTTAACATTTGACTTTCACAAAAATCAAGAAAAAATACGGGAAGGGTGAAAAGTACCCCCATCCCTACATAAATTTTGATGTAAATATTTTCCAACTCCACCGACAACAGATTTTCTTTCCGTAAAATGGCCCCTCTATTTTTTTACATTTTTTGTCTCTTGTAAAAAAAACCGCCACGTTGCACATTGTTTTTGAGAAAAACATTTTTGGAGAATTTATTTTTCCAAATCAGACGCGGTGGCGTATTTTTACAAGAGACAAAAAATGTAGTAAATACTAGAAGGACCATTTTATGAGAAAAAAAATCGGTCGCCGGTTTGAGCAAATTACAATCAATGCCGTCAGAAAGTGAGAAATAAATAAAAAATAACCTCAACATACCTTTGACCTAAGATATTCGGACTTATTTCTAACTTAGATCCTGAAATATTTTTAATAAACAGCACAATCTACGTACCTCTGTCTGTACCATAGCTGGCCGTTGTGTCCGAAGTATCCTAGCTGTCTGGAACACGTCTACCACACCTTCGTACTGCATTCTTTCCAAAACTATGCTCAGCGTAATGAAAACACCAGTTCTTCCAACTCCAGCACTAAAAAATCAAAATTTTATTCAAATATCTTTGTTACTCATTTATAAATTATTAAAATTTATTGTTAACTATCTCAATAAATATTACACTTATTCTTGGAGGGATATTATATAATGAATATGAGTATAGTCTGTCTTAGGGGAGGAGCTCTGACAGTGACAGTTCATTTTTTGGAAGTCATCTTTTGAAATTTTCATTTAGCCGTTGGACAGAGATATGTATGAATGAATCTAAGTATTTAACTCACCTGCAATGAACGGTGATAGGTCCATCCTGACCGAATTGCTCCTTAGTCTTGTGCACCTGACCAATGAAATCGATGAATCCGTCGCCCGATTTCGGCACTCCCTGTTCCGGCCAATCGGTGAACTGGAATTGGCGCATCGTCCTCGATGACCCGTCTCTGGCATCTGTCACTTTAAACTCCCTCAGTATGTACTGCGGCATGTTGTATTCAGCTATGGGATCGACTACGTAACAACCGTAACGTACTGACCTGTCGCTGGGCCAGTATTGATGACATTTCTCCTAAAAATACAATGACGTTTAGTTAAAGTAAAGTCCATCATATACTCAAAGATTATGATAAAGAATATATGACCACTTTTAGCTCGAATGTTTCAAATACGCTCGAATAGGGGGCTTAAATACCGTTAGACATGTACGACATGCTTTTAAAGCGCGCTTGAACCTTCAAGTCAATCCCACTTTTTTTCTGAGATCGACTTTAGTGAAGCTGGCTTGGAATCGAATATAATGGACTTGAATATAATATGGATCAAACATACAAACCCCAAATCATAGACAGAAAACACACAATGATAACAATACACAATATATAAACTTACAATTCCATACATACGAGGCCTTTCAGAAAAAATAAGAAGAAGGTAACCAATATAACATACAAACACAAAATACACTTAGATGCATTTTAACACACACCAAACCAATGAACACTGGACAACAAACAAAAAATGTAATCTACAAAATACCCTGTGAATGTGATAAATTTAACATCTAGACCCTTATATGTTCGAATTGAAGAACATCAAGATTATTTAAGAAAGACGACTTTCACAAATCTAAGATTTGTCAGCATTCATGGGACACAGGGCACAGAGTAGATTTTAACAACTCAATAATTATAATGAAAGAAGCGACGCCGATAAAAGAACGTCAACGGTTTTTGTAGACGTATCTGTTTTAAAAAAACTGAGTGTTCTCGAATAGTTGCATTTAGATATTTTAAATAGAGTTTTTTATTTTTTTCTTTGTTCTTTTGCTTCCGACGACGGAAAGAGATATACTTTCCGAACCTTAAGCATTTCTTTGTTCATTAGACAGATTTGTTTATTAGTAAACCACTGCTGACAATTAGTCTCCGTTGGATTAACGCAGCAGTGTTTAAAAAGAATAAGTTTTTTATTTTGTAGATTTTCTTACAGTTGCGAAATACCCATAGGACTTTTTTTGGAGAGATGAATCCGCCACATTTTTTATTATGAATCAAATCTCACCGCAAATAAAGTGAAATAAACGGTTGAAAATTAAGATCGAGATTGAAGCCTGCTTTAAGTGGATTTTGCTTGAAACACTCGAAATAAACGTGGTCATCTACTTAATTCTAATATCTAAAATACGACATAAATCTAAAATACTTCAATACTAAATGTTAAGGATTTAAAGTAAACTGCGGCAACCTCACATTCATTTGTGCGCCAGATTGACGTTGCCGCGCAACGACAGAACCAAGATGGTCGAGTCCGAGTAGTTGTCACTTAGGAGGATCTAAGCATGTTCTAAGTTAATTATAAGTTTTTTTTTGAAAATAAACGACTATAAGAGAAAATAGTAGGTTTATTATTAAACCCCGAACAAGGTCCTTTGAGCCGGATGACTCCAGCTACAACGAATCGACGATTATCCAGGAAAAGCAAGTGGTTTAAGTTTCCCGGTATGGTGATGGTGATGCTGACGAGTATTCCTGTTATTGCCCGGTGAGTTTTTCCATTTTTCCGTTTCCTAATTTACCTTTTGCCTTTATGGTCTTAATTATAGTGTCAAACGACTTCGATTTACTTTACGATTACGATTTTTAAATCAAAATACCGATATTTTAACGAAAGCCGCTTAAATTAATCGAACTTATCGAATATATATCGATTTACGAATGTTTTCCGAGCTATTAATATCTGATTTACGATTAATTTACGAATTATTTACCGAGTTATCCTTGAAATTGCGTACCGATGTACAGAGTGATTTTTTTATTGCACAGGGTGAACGATTAAACTTTATGCCTTTGGGAAAGCCTTTTGTGAGGTTATATCTATTATATATTATATTCTACCTATACTATAAGCTCATATAGCTGCCTATAGCGATTATTTCTCCAATATTTGGTCTATAGCGTTTCCTAGCGATTCCTAGAATAGTGGAATAGCGGTTGGCCGGGTCCAGGAGCGCTCGTAAGTGCTTTTATTTGACACATCAAGTTTTGCCGATGCACATCCGATTGTAACCTAATAAACGATAATAAACCTGTTTTAATTTACTTATTACTCCCCTATAATACGAAATAAATACATTTTCCTCGATTTTATGCTCGATTGCTTATGGTAAGTATACCTACTTTGTATAGTACTTTTTAATGCCATTTTCCATGTCTGAAGAAAAAAAGCTATTAAACCAAAAAATTGGTAGTATCAAAGGGCAACTTAATCGATTTTCCCAATTTGTTGATAATTTTAACCAAACTGATTACGTCGTTTTGGCTACACGTCTTGAAAAAGTAGAACAGAATTTTCTAAACGATTTCGATAACTGTCAAACACAACTAGAACTTATTTCTAGTGACGATGATACCTCCGACGATGCGAGGAGCGATTTTGAACAAAAATGCTACAGTGTAGTCGCTAAAGCAAGATCATTACTTCAAAATAACCCTTCAGCTGTGCAATCAAGCTCTTCTCAATCGACAATTTCCTCTCAAATAAGCACAGCTAACCCAGTTAAATTACCTCCGGTTAATATTCCTGAATTCGATGGGTCTTTTGACAAATTTTTACAATTTCACGATACATTTAAAGCTATAATATACGAAAATAAGTCACTGGCTCCTACCCAGAAATTTTACTATTTATTATCATCTCTAAAGGGTGAAGCCCTTCAAACGATTCAAGCTGTCCAAATAAGCGATTCTAATTACTTAATTGCGTGGAAGTTAGTGTGCGAAAAGTACCAAAATGACCGTCTAATAATAAATAGTCATATAGAATCGATTTTTGAATTACCGAATTTAAACCGAGAATCAAAAGACAGTTTATGTCATCTTGTACATACGGTACAAAAAAACGTACGTTGTTTGGAAGCATTAAACCAGCCTGTGCAGTCTTGGGACGCACTTTTAGTCTATTTAGTAAATTCTAAACTAGATAATACCACTCGCCGTGAATGGGAAAGTTGAATTAAGGTCTCAAATTTACCGACGTATACCGAGTTAATGGAATTTTTAAATAAAAAATGTCAAACATTAGAGGCCTTAACTGTTAACAATAATAATATCCCTACATCAAGTCGTCAGAAAACTCGCGGCCAGTCTTATTTGTCTTCTACTAATAATGCTTTTGTTCCCAAATGTTATTTATGTAAGGGTACACATTGGTTACACTTATGCGAAAAGTTTTTAAAAATTCCTGTTAAACAACGTTTTAATGAAATAAAAAATCTCCATTTGTGTACCAACTGCTTAAAACCAAACCATTTGCCAAAAGACTGCAGATCGGGTGGCTGCAAAAAATGCCAAAGGTGTCATCATACGTTATTGCACTACGAAAGTGTAGCTGAAAAGACAAATTCGAGCGCGATAGGAAAAACTAATTTAGCCCTTAAAAATATCGAGTTAAGGGACGAAACTGAACTTCCGATTGTCACTAGTTTTTCCAATGAAACTAACAACTGTTTTAGTAACGTGATTTTATCTACTGCAAACGTTTATATTTTCGATAAACAAAATAAGCCCATTTTATGTCGCGTTCTTCTTTATTCGGCCTCACAATCGAACTATATTACTTACAGTTTCGCCAAAAGGTTAAATTTGCAGTTAGAAAAAATTAATTTGCCAGTAAGCGGCATAAGTCAAAACCTAATTAATATTAAACACTCGACTACTACATCTATTATGTCAATTTATAATTCGTGTAGTTCTGACTTGCCTTTTCTGGTTATTGAGAAAATAACTGAAACTTTGCCGAACTTTACCTTTAATAAGAACAACATTGAAATTCCTAACAATTTGAAGTTAGCTGATATTCATTTTAACTATATATTTTTTATTCACTACTTTGTGTAGGGCAAGTTAAACTGGGCGATAATCTACCTTTGCTTCAAAAAACCCATTTAGGTTGGGTAATCTCCGGCCCTTTAACTTTGTATGCTCGACCAAAAGGTACGATTTGTAATTTAGCTATTAAAAACGAAAATGTTCAAACCCAACCCGAAAATGTATCTCTTTGTCCTTTGTGGTGGGCTGGCCCGCAATGGCTGTTAAACAATTGGCCTCAACAAAGCGACCCATGTGAGCTACCTGAACTTAAACAAAAAACTATCTTAACTTTTTCCTCTGTCGACGATTTTTCTATTTTAAATAAATATTCATCTTTTATGAAACTTAAACGTGTAGTAGCTTATTGTCTTCGTTTTGTTAAAAATAGTAAAACTGTCAAACCTAATAGAACCTTTAGTCCTTTATCAATTGATGAACTGGACGTATCATATTAAAACGCATTGTCTACATTGCACAACATCAAGATTTTCCCGCCGAGCTTCATGATTTACACAAAAATAACTCGGTTAATTCCAAGAGCCGTTTATCATCTCTTGATCCATTTTTAGATGAAAATCTTATTCGAGTAGGCGGACGTTTTAAAAATGCCGATGCCTCGTTCGGTAAAAAACATCCTTTTATTTTATGTAGTAAAAATCCTCTAGCCCGTTTAATAATCAATTTTGAACATAACCGTTTAATACATACTGGTCCTCAAGCGGTCTTAGCCAGTATACGAAGTCAATTTTGGATTTTGAACGGTAGAAACGCTGTAAAAGGTGTTATTCGGCAATGTATTCCATGTTTTAAAGCGCGTCCTAAGACAATTTGTCCCAAGATGGGCGACTTGCCATCGACCAGAGTTACAGCTAATAGGCCTTTTGCTATAAGTGGCGTTGATTTCTCTGGCCCATTTCTCGTTAAAGACGGCAAAACTCGATGTAGAATTTTAGTTAAATGCTATATATGTGTTTTTGTTTGTTTTGCCACGAAGGCATCGCATCTAGAGTTAGTTAGCGATATGTCTTTAGAGGCTTTTTTAAACGCACTAAAGCGCTTTATTTCCCGAAGGGGAATTCCTCAAGAAATTCGATAACGGTAGCTATTTTAAGGGCGCGGCTAACGAACTTGAAAAAGTATACCAATACATATCGAACAATAGTTCTGAAAATATTCGCCACTTTCTACAAATAAATAACATCAAATGGTCATTTATACCTCCTAGGTCACCCCATTACGGCGGCTTGTGGGAGGCTTGTGTTAAATCCGCGGAATTTCATATGAAACGTGTCTTATTAGACTCAAATTTGACATTTGAGCAGTTTTACACTGTAATTGTCCAAATTGAAGGCATCCTTAATTCCCGGCCTATTACTCCTTTATCCGACAATATTCACGATTTTCAACCTCTTATCCCATCCCATTTTCTCATCGGTCAAATGACCACTTCTCTGCCACAAAAGTTTACCCAAATTACTCAGCATGTTTGGGCAAGATGGCATCAAGAATACCTGTCCAGCTTGCAGCAGAGATTTAATGGCATGATGGTCTTGTTGAAGAAAGACGATTAAAAAGGGACATTTAAAGCGAAAGGGACATTTAAAAGGTCCTTCGCGAAAGTGTGCCCTCTTCCATGCTCCATGGAAAACTAAGTTTTATGTTTTTTTCTATGTGTTTCTCTACTTTATACTTGTTGCTGTATGTACTTGTATCGTACTTGCAAAGATTGTATTAGTATTTATTATTTTATGCACTTGGTGCTGTATCTGTTTGACACTTCATGTAGGTGCTTGATATTGTACTTATTACTGTACTTATGTATTATTTAGTTAATGTACTTTCTGTATTTGTTGAAACCGTTTCTCAACGACTTTCAAGGGGGGCGGTATATGTTAAGGATTTAAAGTAAACTGCGGCAACCTCACATTCATTTGTGCGCCAGAGACAGAACCAAGATGGCCGAGGGCGAGTAGTTGTCACTTAGGAGGTTCTAAGTTAATTATAAGTTTTTTTTGCAAATAAATGACGATAAGAGAAAATAGTAGGTTTATTATTAAACCCCGAACACTAAATATATTCTTCAAAGAATCTTACCCTTCCCATCTCTTTCAGTTTAGTAAGCATAACGATGATGGTGGAGTTATGCTCCCACAGCATTCTCCAAAGATCGTCGGTGGTGTCAGGCAACGGTCCTTGTGTAGCTATGTAAGCTTTTCGATAACGATAACCATCCAGAAAGCTGGCGTTGATATAATCCGAACCTTCAACGTTCCTGATTGGCTGCAGACATACCCTGGTACTTTCGTATGGTAAGATATGTACTAATCTGTAACAAAATATCAAGTGTAAGTACTTATAATCATAATATAAGCCTAACACTAAAAAATTGGTCAAGTGCGAGTCGGACTCGCGCACGAAGGGTTCCGTACCATTCATTATCTATACAACATTAGAGACTATATTATTATAAACTTTTTTCCGATTTAGCTGAAATTTTGAATGCGCGTATCAGTAATTTAAAAAAAAATGAAAAAACACATTACTAAAAATTGTATTAATCAATAATATATATGTAAAAAGTAAAAATAAATATGTAAAAATTAAAAAAAAACGATTAAAAAAAGTTGCCTTGATTAGGATTCGAACCTGCCTTACTACGGCTCCAACATGCAGCAGCGTAAAGTCCTAACGCTTTAACCACGCGGCCACCGAGGACTTGAAAGATTCTATGTAAAATTCTTACTTAAAAGATAATGTTTAGTGAAAGTACTTTTTTATTTATAAACATTTATTTAATTCTGTTTTTAATATTTGTTCTTATAGCGGCAACATAGATACATTATCTGTAAAAATTTCAACTGTCTAGCTATAACGGTTCATAAGATAGACCTTTGTGACAGACGGACGGACAGCGAAGTCTTAGTAATAGGGTTCCCGTTTTTACCCTTTGGGTTCGGAACCCTAAAAAGCATCGATTTGTTTTTGTATTAGACTAATACGGAGCGATCAACAATGATTGAAATAGTTGGGTAAATTGTGTTAAAGCATTTTAGGATTAGTGATTGATACTGATGTTAAATTCTCGGAGGATAAAAAAAATTATCGATCTAAAAATTATAGCAAATTATTATAGCAAATTATTATAGCAATCTTATTGTGACAAGTTGGTAACTTACCTATTTTTGTGCTTGTTGCATGGCAAATTTGCCGTAACGAAGCGCAAAGAATCAGTCTTTATGTTGCTCAATTTCTTGAATTCGTGCTCCATTCCGGTAATGTTCTCTCCAGGTTCCAACTGCATTAGTTTTTGGATGTGCGAATGTAAGTTCCTGGCTGGAACTTCGGTCAAACCGCAGATATAGGCCTAAAAATATTAATCAGAGTATTTTAGAGCTATATTTAGATACTTAGTCATAAAATTGTGAATTATCAGAAGCGCTATAAGTATCATGTAATCCCTGTTTACCCGAACTGTATTCCGGAAATTTCGGCAGCATATTCTGCAGATAAAAATAAGTAAAAAAGTTCGTATAAATGTATGTCTTAAAATGCTTAGTTTCGGAGATACAGGGTTTAGAGTTTTCATTTTTATTTCGATTTTTTCAAATAATTTATGAAGTAACGTCAATATTTAGATGAAAATTGGTGTCTGGGGTTTTTTTGACGTGAGAAATTTGATTCTGATGTCAATATGACTCCTACTTGTAGAGGGCGCTACATATTTTTTAACTGGTTTGAAGAATAATAACTTCGTCTGTCCCTGTATAAAACTACTGAGTAAAAAAGTATACATTAACGACTGTTTTTATGTAAAAAAGATCTCTTGGTAAAAATCGCTACGAGTAATGGTTCTGGAGATATTTGGAATCAAAATGATCAATACTTGTCATTGACATAAATTAAACATGTTGACTAAATAGTTATTAGACTGAAATCATAAATTTGAAACGTTTTTGTACCAAAAGTTCTTTATCATCATTTTTTCTCGGAAAAATTTATGATTAATTTAAAAAAATAAAAACTTCCCAAATTTATTATTTCAGTCAAATAACTATCTACTCAAAGTGTCGCGTCCTCCTTGGAAATAAAAGCCGTATTTATTTACATATATACAACCTTTATTAAATACTGAGCTTACTTGCAACTAATAATAAACAAAATCCACGAATAAATGATTAATTAAGAAAGAGAATGGAATAGCGTAAATTATACAAAACCCGGTACGACTCCGCCTTCCGCTTCCTTTTAAAATCTATACGATACTAAAGACTAAAATCCCAAATATTCAGTTTTCTAAAAAATAAGGCACATGTTTTTAACTCAGTACCTACTTCAAAAGCTACTTGAACTACGTCCTCGAAGGAACCCTTGTCTTCGGTCATAAATTAATAGACAAGAGTTCCCAAAACCAACCGTCACCAACAGTAAATCCATAAACTTTCACTTTTGAATAGGATCGAGAAAAACATGTGCATCTTAAACTGAAATTACCTTTATTCTAAAAAATGTAACAGAAATTGTTCCCTAAAAATATATACTGGCTCTGACATCCTCCCACCTGAGTCCATTTTACTACACTAATGTGGACTCACTTAATCAGAGACAGTCGCAGAATCTTAAAATCTTAAGTCGAGCTATTACATTACATACATGGCATATTGAACAAACCAAAAAAAAACATCAAATCTTGTTCACAAATTAAGATAAATTATATGCAGTAAAATCTACCAGTCCACCAAATGTACAGAGTTTTATAATATACCGTATCTCTTGGGAGATTTTACTTCACGCCCACTTCGCGTCACTACCACTTTTTCGACGGATGATTTACTTTCATTCACTCCCGATTTCGCGGCACATTTTCCCGCACTTGCCTTGGTCACTACAGGAGGTGCTGGATCCTGGTTGGCCCCGGTCTGCTCAGGGTGAGTCAAATCATCCAAAATCGCGTCGAAAATAGCGGGATCACTGCATTCCAGAGGATATAGTCGTTGAATGGGTCGTAGGTACATCCCTTTACTTGTGATGACCTTTGCAAGGCGAGCTTTGTCATCTTTTCCCCGGATCACTTCTGCTACTCTCCCCATTGGCCAATCCATGCGTTTATCCTGGTCATTTCCCACCAGGACAACTTCTCCTACCGTAACTTTCCGTCCACCGTGGCGCTTTTGAGCAAGGTGTAACTGCCCCAAGTATTCGCTACGGAACCTTTTTTGCAGATCTTCTTTTAATTTAAGTTTGTAAACCAATCTTCTGCAAAGAGTTTTCCGGTCAACATCGTCGATGTCAGGAACACCACACTCTTTTATGTCTCTCAAGAACATCATCGGTGTTAATGGAGTCAGTTCATTGCGTCATTGCTGCTAAAAGTTAAGGGCCGCGAATTTATTACCGACTCACAATCACAAATCACCGTTGACAAGTCCTCGTAAGTAAGTGAAGTTGACCCAACACTTTTCTTAACAACGGTTTCAGAATCCCGATGAGTCTTTCCCAAAACCCGCCCCACCACGAACCCGTTGGGGGGTTAAACCGCCACGTAATGCGTTGTACGGCACTTTCTTCGGCGATTTTCGTAAAGTCTAAACGTGAAAACGCGTTATCAGTCCCAACAAAGTTTGTCCCGTTATCACTATAAATTGTTTTCGGCCGCCCCCGTCTAGCAATAAAGCGTCTTAATGCTCCCGCACCTATCCATCTCGGAATTCTTATTTCAATCAAAAATGGGAGTTCTTCCATCCATGATCGAAAGTTCTTGGCCATTTCTTCGTCAACTGGAGTGTCCCAACCTATGGATTTCTCCCACGTCTGTTGCAGTAAAATTTTAGGGTACAATGTAGCAGGACAGGTGAACCCTATCGGATCGAATAGTCGTTGAGCCAATGATAACATAAATCTTTTGTCACCGGCCTACTAAGCATTTCGGCAAAGTTTTCTAGCTCCAACCTAAGGCTTAAGGTGTCTTTGGTGGTATCCCATGTCATACCAAGTACCGTGGTACCACAGTAGAATTCGTTTGGTTGCACTTGGTTGGTATACTCCACCCTCTCAAATCAAATGCTCCTTCAGCCATTATTGAAGACGCCTCGTTAATAAACTTTACCAAAAGCTCCTCATTTGCGACGCTTGTCATGCAATTATCGACATAAAAGCTCTTTAATAATTGTTGCACTGTTCCTTCTGAATAATGTGTACCTGCCTTTTGCAGCATCTGGGTCAAGTGATATTCTAGCGTGGCCCCTAATAAAAATGGGCTACTGTTAATGCCAAACACCACCCTTCGGTGCCGAAAAATTTTTGACCACCGTCTTTATTGACCCATAAAAATCGTAGGTAGTCCCTGTCGGTCTCGTGTACACCGATCTGTAAAAGGCTTTTCTAATGTCCGATACCACTCCAATTTTATTGGTCCTGAATCTCAGAAAAATATTCGGAATTTCCTCTATAAGGTTTAACCCTTTCTCGAGACACTGGTTTAAAAGAGGGTTTATATTTTTCTTTAGCTGATGCATCAAATACCGGCCGAATTTTCGTTGTGCTCGATTCTTTGATAACCGGCCGGTGTGGCAGATAATGGGCCTGGCCTGTATTCGTCTGAGGGACTTCTTCGATTATGTTTTCCGCAAGCCATTCTTCAAAAACCCTGTCATATAATTCGAAAAGTCCATCCTTGCGTAACTTGTTAACAGTGTTGTCAAGTCTTTTCCTGGCAAGATTGTAGTTATTCGGCAATTCTGGGCGATCCTCTAACCAAGGTAGGCG
Source organism: Sitophilus oryzae (assembly GCF_002938485.1). Lineage (NCBI taxonomy): Eukaryota > Metazoa > Arthropoda > Insecta > Coleoptera > Curculionidae > Sitophilus > Sitophilus oryzae. The sequence continues at coordinate 117,338 of NW_022146803.1, forward strand.
GACTTCGTACCTGGACTCGCCATTGACGGTAATTGTCTTTAAAAATAAATCCTTTGCTGCCAAAGCGCTTTCTTCCCGTGTCATTTGCTCCGATGAGTCCACGATGCCTAACGTCTCCAGTTTCCACAAGTTGGCCAATGATGTGTCATTGACGAAAAGACTTAAAGCCGACAAAGTTTCGACACTATTACGTCCTTCAGGTATCTTGCCCATCAAGGTCCAGCCTAATAGGGTTTCTACTGCCACCAAACCACATGGCAAAATATGTCTTCGGCCCGTGTACAACTTCCCCGCCACATCTGCACCAATCAACACCTCAATAGGTGACAGGGTCGAAGTATCCGAAAGCACAATACCCAACCGACTCATTTCTTCCAACCAAACTCCATCAAAGATAGGCGAAACCGCATTGCAAATGACGTCCTGGTCAAGAGCTTCGAAAGTACAAGCATAACTATTATGTCGTAAATTAATTTCATAAGCGTTATGTTGCCGCATGATCTGACTTCCCCAAACAATCCATGTAACAAATTTATCTTTTGTTTGGGGTGTAACCTAACAAAGTGGCCGTTGACCCTAAAATGTACGACTTCTGGGAACCAGTGTCGATTAAAACCCGTACAACTTTGGAGCGCCCTGTTCCGTATAATTGTACGCGGAGGGTTTGCAAAAATACCTGGGTGTTCGTGCTGTGGTTGGCTACTAATACCTGGCTGGCGTCTGCATTGGTCGTGATGTCCGATGTAAGTGGTGGTTCTGTGACTTGTGGTATACCTTTCGCCAGCCCTGGACACATAATTTCCATATGTGATTTACCACAAGTGACACATTTTACTCTCATGTGACATCTTCGTGAAATATGCCCGATTTTGAGACACCGAAAGCATGCACCGGAATCGCCCAACTTGTCGCGTTTCTGTTCGACTGACAACTTCTTTGCCCGAAAACATTTGACGCTTTCATGCGAATTGTTGTTACAGAAAACGCACTGCGGTTCCCCTGGTGTTATTTGCTAAGCCTGATGCAGTTGGCACAGACCTAAACTTCACGTTCCCGCTATTATCTACACCGGTATTCCTATGTTCCAAATTCTTCTTAGTTTTATTTAAACCTGATCCTAAACCAAACCCTTCCATCGCCAAACATACATGTTGTTTGTTTTCTACCTCGTGTCTTAAAAATAACATTAGACTTTTTAGGCGGTCTTCTAAACTAGACTCCCCGTTACCCTCAGTGACCGTTGACGTACGTTGCCAAATACGAAGGAGGTCCGGCGGGAAACACGATTCGATTAATGGAAACAGCATAGCCGCGTACTTATCGGAAGTAATGCCGAGTGTTTCCAACGCACGTAATTGCGTCTCTATTTTATCGTATAATAAAGAGATCTCGATTTTTTCGTTCGACGTAGCGTTTCTTATTATTAATTTCAACAACTCACGCACATAAACTTCGATTTGAAGATCGTCCCTACCGAATCGCGCTTTTAAGCAATCGACTATCTTCAAATAATTAGTACCCGTCGCGGGAAAACTGTCCACTAATTGTCTGGCACGGCTTCCGGCAACCGTTGCTTGAACTAAATATTCGACCTTGTCACTTAAGTCCAAATCAAGATCGTCATGAATTTTCCTAAATTGGGACCAAAACGGAAGCCAGTCTTTAATAGTCCCATCAAACTTTTTAAACTCCAGCACCGGTAACTTAAATTTACGCCTACCTGGTTCAATAACTGTTTGTTTACCGCTACATGAGTGGTTCGACCTCACCTCGGCAGCCAACGCGGGTGGCTTGAAGAACTCCTCACAGCGTATACACAGATCACAAAACTTGTGCTCATAGGTGTCGTTTCCTTCAGTCTCTGTCAATAAATCCTTTTCGCTAACGTCTTCTTCCAGCATCGTATTGAAAATCGTCTCATCCAGTTTTTTGAGACTATCATGTTTTTGCTGGAGAATGTTCCACGAAACTTGTACAAGCCGACTTTCCACTTCGCCTTTAGATAGCAAATCTGAAAGCTCATTTGCCACCTTCGTAAAAGAAGTGCGAAGTACTTTGCGATTTTTCCTTTGTTGTTCCATATTTGATCACGCAACAAACACAACCCGTAAACCACACGTTAGTTACCGCAAAGTTCAGCGAGTATCGCCCTAATCACTTACACGCGAATTCGCTTTCGAATAACAAAAAAGTTACAAGTTCAGCCACAGTCCTGTCACGGTCGCCACTAAATGTCGCGTCGAAAAAACTACCCGTCTTAACAACACGTCTCCTTGGAAATAAAAGCCGTATTTATTTACATATATACAACCTTTATTAAATACTGAGCTTACTTGCAACTAATAATAAACAAAATCCACGAATAAATGATTAATTAAGAAAGAGAATGGAAAAGCGTAAATTATACAAAACCCGGTACGACTCCGCCTTCCGCTTCCTTTTAAAATCTATACGATACTAAAGACTAAAATCCCAAATATTCAGTTTTCTAAAAAAATAAGGCACATGTTTTTAACTCAGTACCTACTTCAAAAGCCACTTGAACTACGTCCTCGAAGGAACCCTTGTCTTCGGTCATAAATTAATAGACAAGAGTTCCCAAAACCAACCGTCACCAACAGTAAATCCATAAACTTTCACTTTTGAATAGGATCGAGAAAAACATGTGCATCTTAAACTGAAATTACCTTTATTCTAAAAAATGTAACAGAAATTGTTCCCTAAAAATATATACTGGCTCTGACACAAAGTGTTAATATTTTGTCAATAGTGACATGTGTTGACTATTTATGTCCTAAATAATTTGAGAACGGTTGCTCGTAGCGATTTTTATCAAGAGATATTTTTTAGGTAAAAAGTCAAAATGGAATTCGGAAATGTTTATATTTTCACTCAGTAGTTTTATACAGGTACGGACGAAAAGTTATTACTCTTCAAAACAGTTAAAACACATGTAGACTATCATAATTCTCATATATCAATAAGAGTCATATTGAGATTAAAATAAAATTTCTCACGACAATAAACTCCCAGACACCAATTTTCATCCAAATATTGACATCACTTCACAAATTATTAAAAAAAATCGAAATAAAAATGAAACTTCTACACCCTGTATCTCCGAAACTAAACATTTTAGGACATACATTTATAAGAACAATTTTGCTTATTTTTATCTGCAGAATATGCTGGCGAAGTTTCTGGAGTATAATTCGGACCACCCTTATAAAACCCTTATAAACATAATATATGCCCTTTAGGGACTTTAGACAGTTAAAGTTGTAAAACATACCTCTAACAAAGCGTCGTGAATGAAGATGTACTGATCTTCAGTTTGGACCATGTAGTTCCTTTGTGCTCGCAGACAGGTTACATGACCGTATATATCCACGGTTTTTTCATGTCTCATACGTTCCAACATGGAATCGATAACAATGAAGCAACCTAGATTAGATTATTTGCACATTAAGCTTAACAGGCTTATTAAAAATATGAGTAAAAATAGAATAAAATGGAATAAATCAAACTATTAAAAATAAGTATATGAGATACTTAATAAAAGTTGGAAAATTTTGTAAAATATAGCAGAAAAAATTATAAATGCTGTGTGCTATTTAAAAAAATTGAGATTTTTTAATTTTAAGTAGTTGAAATTCATAAATATATTTTGAACACCCTGTACCTAGCATCTAACTAAAATATCTTTATATACATATTTTTTTTTATCTCTATAAAATTCTTCTACCAAATTTTAGTAGTTTATCTAACTTCAGAAACAATGGCATCATCCTCAGAAACATGTTCTAGTTAGAAATATAACTAAATAAAGCCAGCTTTTAGCTTTTATAACTGTATGAATTACTAATAAGTAGAAATTCAGAACTTTAAATAAAATTTCAACCTAAGTGCTTAAAAATTCATGCATGTTTTGAAACACAGCGAAGTAGTAAGAAATTTTAATCATGTATAACTAAATAAAAGTAAATTTATTTATTCAACTCATTAATTATAAATCTAAATATATCATGACCATCTTGTTAGAAAAAGTTACAAAAAACGACACATTTAAATATTATCTTTAAATTGTATACCGGGTGCGTCTCAAAAATGGCTCACCCCTATAACTTTTTTATTTTTTCAGATAAAAAATCGAGATTTGGTATGTTAGTATATGACATAAATTAGGATTGATTGACGTATCCAATTGTTTTCGGTCACTTTCTGTTTCACAGGAAATAGGACTACCAACTTTTTATTTCCAAAAGGCACCCACGGTATTTTGTTACTTTATTTGATAGAAAATGACACTCTGATTAAAATGACATATGATATGTCAGCATTTGAAATTTTCGAATATGGTTTATTTGAAATTGCAACATGCGATTCATAACGACAATTTGACTCGAAATACCAAGTGCGTGGTATCAAATTATTCGTAAAAAAATGCTTTTTCCAAATATGCTCATGAGCCACCCTCGTTTCATTTGAAAAAATTAAGATATGATTAAAAATACAATTTGGCGATCTTTTAACTGGTCAGGACAAGACACTAAAAACATTATACGATCAAATCTATTTTTCCAAGACTCCTTGAATAAAAATTAGTGTGTTTAACACAGCCATGGCACTCTAGATTAAAATTTAAAATACAATTTTGTTTTAAGCGAATATTTCAAATTTGATACAAAGATTTTATATCATCCTATCCTTGTATATGAATATAAACAAGGATCCTATTCAGAGTATCATTTTCTATCGAATAAAGTAAAAAAAACCAAGGGCGCTATTTAAAAATCACAAGTTGTAGTCATTTCCGGTGAAACAGGAAGTGGTCGAAAAAAACTGAATACGTCAATCAATCCTAATTTATTTCAAAAATAAAAAAAGTTATAGGGGTAGTTAAATCAGTCAAGCCTAGATAAATTATTTCTCAAATGAGTCAAATGTCCAGTGGAAAAGTAAAGTATTTTGGTGTATTGTGGTAAATTAGTGTTTTATTTTGCAGCTCAGTTGTAAATAAAGAATTATTTTTATTACAGAACTTACCGGTCCTTCCAACACCAGCCGAACAATGCACAACAATAGGCCCGGCATCGGGCGGATTCAAACTCCTCACTCTTCTTAAAAACTGCAAGAAAGGAGCCGGATGATCGGGCACACCATGATCAGGCCAAGCAGTGAACTGCAATTGCTTCACTTCCCTCCCTTCAGGATAACCATCTTTTTGTATCTGGAACGTTCTGATACAGTATGTTGCCAGTTCCTGAACGTCTGTTATGGTGACCGACATGCATGTACCATAAAGCTCTGTTCCCCTCGAAGGCCAGTACTGATCACACTTGATTCTAGTTCGTTCTTCCAGCTTGGTCATCATTACTATAGTTGCTGCTTTGAGTTCCCAACACATCCTCCAGAAATCTCCGAAAGTGTCTGGCAGTGGACCTTGAGTAGCCACGTAAGCATTGTGTTTTCTATATCCGTCGCAATAATTCGCGTTTATGTAGTCCGATCCCCTTCTACCATCCTCTGTAGGAAGTATAACTCGACTGTGATCATAAGAAATAACGTTAGCGTATCTATTCTTAGGCTTGTTGGCGTCCATGTTTGAAAACTCCCATGTGAACGTCTGTCCAGGCTCGATACTTTCGTACTCCTGTGAGAACTTTAGATTGTCGTTAGCTTTGAGTCTCTCAATGTGATTGGCCAGTTCTGACACAGGAATAGGCGGATGCGAGATCATAGCAGGAGTCTGGAAGTTTAACCTCCTCATTTCAACCGGGTCGCTGGGGGCTATGCTACTGTTCAAATCCGCGGGGATAAGAGGCTTAGTAACGGCAGCTTGGTCGGGGGCTTTACATGGCTGTCTTCTACGCCGGAGAATGAACAGAAGAACTAGGATTGAACACAAGAGCATCGCGGTGATTATAGGTCCGATGATCCACAGATATGTAGCTTCTTTTCTTTGCGAACTGACCTTAACGTCGTTGTCTGTCGGGGCGTTAGGATTAGGTCTTATCGGAGGATCTCCAGGCGGAGGTGGATGCATATCCAGAGATAAAAATTCCGAAAACGGACTGCTAGTGTATAAATGCTTCTGAGGCGTATCCACGACCGCGCGGACAAAAATCCTGTACCTCTTCCCGTGCTGCAGCTTGTAATTGACCAAACCATCCGTGCTTTCGCCCGTACCCAAGTGAAACGTATACGGAATGCTCCTTTGCGGAAATTTGGCAGCGATGTAAGGCAAGTTGGGTTCTTCAGGCACTTTTTCAATGTTGGCGATGAGGTCGTTGGTTAGGAACTGGTCAGGGTTCATGTGAATGGTGGACTTGTCCTCGGGCACGACGATGAGATAGTAATGACTGATCGGACCGTACTCTTCGGAGGCCTGGGGCAAGATCACGTGGATCTCCTCGCCGTTGACCACGCCGTAAAAGTCGGGCTTGACCATGGGCTGGGGGGCGGCCATTTGGGTGGTAACGGTGATTTTTGTGGGTGGGCGGTACGAGTTATCACTAGGTATGGCGCTGACGTTTACGTTGTACGTTGTGAACGGAGACAGTTCGTTGATGGTGTGAGATTTAATGTCGTCGCCCAGGATTACCTCGACACGAGGAATGTTCTGGGTTTGGGTTATTCCTTGCGAGTCAACGAACTCCTTGATAGCGTCGAAAGAAATTTTGTACTTGATCGGATTGAGTCTGATGGGCGGTGACCAAGAGAGCGTCATCGAGTGCGTAGTAACTTCGTGAGCGCGTAAGTTTAAAGGAACATCTTCAGGCTTAACCTTCGCCGTTACTTTCTCAGATAATCTTCCTAAAGCTACACCTAGACCACCACCTTTAAGTCTGGCAGCTACGGCAATAGCATACTGAGCGTATTTCTCCAAGTTCACTAAGTCAGCAGAGGTGGTAAGACTGACCGATTTTTGCTGCCATTCGTCCAAGTCTTCTACTGCGGTCATAGTATAAAATATCTGGTATCCTATGACTTTGTTTCGGGAAGGAACTGCCTCCCACCATACCTCAACGCTAGACTCCGATGTCGCAACAGCTTTCACTGCCATAGGAGCCCTACCAATGTCTTTATCCGTTTGTATAGTTTGTTTCTCGCTGTTTGGACCAGCTCCCTGGTTGGTATAGGCCTTAATATGAAATACGTACTCAGTATTTTCTTCTAAATTAGTAAACACTGCTTTCGTTTTGGTGACATTGCGAACAATAATGTTATTGTGGTCGGATTTCTTGTGAAATTCGATGTCATACTTCACGATTTGTCCGTTCCTGTGCTCCCTGGTAGGGGGATCCCACGTTACGCACACAACGTCTGGGGTTTGGAACCGATAGGTTATGTTGGTAGGGGGTCCAGTGGGTGGTCCTTCAGGGGTGTGCAGGTACTGAATGTTTTCTTGACCGGTACCAATGTTATTAATGCCGGCGACTCTAAATTCGTATTCCACACCGCGTTCGAGGTCGTTGATACGATATTTCTGGGTTGAAGTGCCTTTCAATTGAACGTCCTTTAAGAGTTGTTCTTTTACACCGTATCTCAGTCTGTATCCTTTGAGTTCGCCGTAGATTTGAGAAGGTTTCATCCATTCTAGTTCTATTGTGACCGTTGGCTCTCTTTCGAGGGTTCTAAAAAGAAATTATTAATTTATTGAAGTGAATAAATTAAATGGTTCTAATTATATAAATTACACACTTTATATTTTTCAGTGATAGAAAATGACAATATTATGATATAACTACTGACGTTTTTAGAAAAATATAAATTGATTCGAATTAAATTGTGGTATTTAGTATAAGAAAAAAGAAACCTATAAGTCGAACAAAAAATACGAACGAAATCTCTCAAGTGGCAATAGGCTGGGACACCTGGCAAGAAAGAAGGACAACAGATGAACCACAAAAATTACACATGGTATCCACGAAGAATTAAGAGACCTAGAATAAGACCAATCCTAAGATATTAGGAAATCTTGGACACGTTTAGTCAACCATGGACCCAGTTACAAAGATATTATGTAAATATGTGAGGAAGGCTACACCAAAGTTGGAAATGGTTGAATAAGCTGAAAATGGTGATGGTGATGATTTAGTATAAGACTTTTTTTCATATTTTATTCATATATAGGGAAATTAAAATAACTTTGGTTGCACATCATAATACGACCACCAGCAAACTCCATAAGACGACGACGCATGGTGTCATTGATGACGTGCAACGAAAGTTGTTTTAGTTTCCCTTTATTTCCCTTACTTTATAGTTAACTCAGGTCTGTTAGGTACTCCCCCAGGTGTTTTGATTTTGACAGGGTTGCTTCTGTCGCCATCGCCCTTTCTGGTCAAGGCGGCTACTTGAACTGCATAGGTGGTATCGGGTTGTAGACTGGATATGTTTAGTTCCAGAACTGAATCTCCGGAAACTTCAATACGTATTGGTTCGTTCAGAAAGTTCTTGCTCTGGAAAAACGGCAGATTAAAAATCAAAAAGTTAAACCATTTAAAACTCGAGGCATTGTAATTTACCATTTCATTCATATTTCTCTCATATAACCAACTACGTTACCACATTTTTACCCAATAAAATACATTAAAGAATAGACTCATAGAAGTGTTGGAAAGTAACTACTTATTCGTTACTCAAATACTCGTTACTCATCGATATCCGAAGTAACGAGTAACGAATTTAAAACAATATGATTACTTTGATTATTACTACTACTTATAGTATTTATCATTTATCATGGATCGCACTGATATGTATATCTAATATGTATAATAGTTGTAGTCAGTAAATGTAATCAAATGCGAATTATATGAAAATATAATTGTATCTACGTATTACATATACAGGGTGACTTTTCTACGATGTTCTCTATGGGTATCTCGGAAACTACTGCAGCTCTCTAGTATTCAGCTAAATGGGGAAAAATAATTTTGTGGGGTTATAAATATGCGCCTTTCAAACTTTTTTGAAAAAGTTCATGGATTACTAGATATTTCGAAAAAAATAAATTTCGGTTATTTTAAAAACGGTCCCAAATTCCAGTATAATCGATTTTAAACAAAAAAATTTCAGATAAAAATTGTAGATTCTAATAATTTCTTAATTAGATTGTGTTCTCCGTTTTTTTCTAAAGCCTGTCATTTTTGACATATGACACAAACATATTTTTTTTTAAATGAAACCTATAGTTGGCCATAACCTCATAAAAAGCATAATTTTTAAAGCTCTTCGGCGATATCAGCTATAATATGTTTTTCTCGAAAAGTTGTTTGACTAATTTCACTTAGTTGGCATGATATTCTTATTCTATTATGATTTAAAACTTATAAAGAAATATTTGTTTAAACGATTTTTTATAATTTACATTAAACAAATTAAAACTCGAAAAACTAATATCGCTACATACACTTTAAGTTATTTTAGCAAATGTTCAAAAAATCCAGGCTTTAGAAAAAAAAACATAGAACACAATCTCAATAAGGATGTGATTATCTACAACTTTTATGTGAAAACTTTTTGTCTAAAATAGATTATAATGGAACTGGGAGCATTTTTAAAATAGCACAAAAAATTGTTTTTTTCGAAATATCTAGTAAGCCATAAACTTTTTCAAAAATCCGAAAGGTGCATATATGTTTGTCCTCACAAAATTGCACTTCCTCCCTCATTTGACCGACTCTCTAGCTCCAGTAGTTTCCGAGATACTGCGAGAACATCGTAGAAAACTCACCCTGTAGATAATAGTATCAATTATATTTGGGCGAATGTTTTCAATAACTTTTATTGATTTCTCTATAGCTTATATCTGGTCTCTTAGAAAAGTACTCTCGTATTATTCTATACAGCACACGACCTACCTCCTCTTTAACTTCTTGAACGTGTACATGGTACCCCAATATAATACCGTTCCTATCCCTGATTTGAGGAGGTTTCCAGTTCACCTTAATAGTGGTAGAGTTAATAGGAGTAACTTTAACATCTTGCGGGTTTCCGGGCACTGTTAGGATACAAAAAAATATTAGCCATTCGTACTCGGACTTAAAAAATTATTTAAAATCGTTTTAACATGCGAGCACATCACACGTTTTTGACTTTTTTGATCTTTTTCGTTTTCGTCTTTCCGTTATATAACATCCTTCGGACATTTGAATACCAACAACACAGAAAAAAAGGGACTTAATATATAATTTACCTCGTCCAAATTGAGATAGTAGCAAAAAAATGGTATATTTCTGGGGGTATATAAAATATATATATATATACGAAAAAATACAAGAAATTAAAAAACAATCCTTGTCTGCTATAGCTTTCTCCAAAAAAAAAACTTCAAAACACTTCTCAAAAAAAGACAGCGGCATCAAAAACAAAAGCACAAAAATTCAATCTACGTTAAGTTTACGTCACTAAGGTCACTACTAGCACACAACAGTAAAAAAATACTCACTCCTCCTTACTGTCGGACCGAGATTAGCAAAAAAAGTCAAGAAAAATACAAAATAGTGAGTGTCACAACGCTATCTCTAGTTTAAACACATAAAAAATGTCAAAAATCGTCTTTGCATAGTCTTCGTACATCGTCTGATCTGTCAAAACAGCAAGTGAACAGTCTAGTGTCTTGAAACTATTGTAAAAAAGACTATTTTGTAATTTAGTAAAAAGCAACTGTGAAAAAAGAACTGTCTATAGTATTAAAATAGTATTTTTTAGTGTTGTTCAGAAGAATATTAAAAAGAGTTGGCCACAAAATTATAAAAAATTTCCATGGAGTTATCATGAATATTAAAAATTGATTTTATCAATTTTCTAAAAATATTGATCTGATTTTTTCATTCCTATCACAAAATATTAAAAAAGGAACCATTGAAGTATAAATTGCTGTACAGGATGTCCCATTTTTGTGTACCTTATAAAGTTTCTTGTTTATGAGTAGAGATACAAAGATGGTTTTCACATAACTGGGCTATTTTTTATGAAACTAAAGGTCCTTTTTACATATTTTTCCTTGCTCTGTTAGTTCCTCATATACAAATGAAAGCTTCAAAATGACAGCTTCCAGCGAAAAACTGTTTACGTCAATGGATTCTACGTAGAAAACTCTAAGGAATTCAGTTTTCATCTTTTCGATAAGTTATAAAATAACCAAGATACGAATGGGGTCGAAAAATGCAACATTTCCAAATTCGCCCTGTATCTCAGAAACCAAGAGAACTAAAACAAATTTATGTGTAGTACCTTTAGTTTAATAAAAAAAAGTAGCAAAACCGCATCTTGGTGTCTCCTCATAAACGTCCCTGTAAAACGCACGAAACTGAAATACCCTGTACAATTCTATGAATATAGTAAAAAGCTTCCATGTTTTTATAACGATGATGCTATAACGAAAACTATTGTAAAGTTGTTTTAAACAAATATCTAATATGTTGACTTGTTGTCTCAACCAAATCGAACCATGTATGAGAGACTGGCGTTACTTCATTTTTCTCCGCTACAAAAATGCTTGGAGGTTTTCAAAATTCGTTACTTCTTGTTTTTTACTCGCACACATGTAATGATCTCAAAAAATATCAAAAATAAATATGAGGGTAAGGAATTAGATAAGGTAACAAAATAAAAAGATGGAGAGACGACATTTTGAAATAAATTTGTTCATACTTACAAAATATTAAATTCACCAAATCTACAAAAATACACCAAAACGTTTACTTAAACTCTTATACCTGTAGTATATCAGTCGGTTGATATGATTAAAATTTATCTAAAAATAAACGAAAACCTTTTATTATTTTCTGATGATGCTGGTCAGCAAAAAATGCATCATCAGCATCATCATTTTCAGCTTATTCAACAATTTCCAATTATGGTGTATTCTCCCTCATATATTTAGATACTCTCTTTGTAGTTGGGTCCATTGTTGTCTATTGTTGGCTATACAGGCCCAAGTTATCCCTGCTAATTCCCTAATATCATGGTCCCATCTCAGGTTTGGTCTTCTTCTAGGTCTCTTAATTCCTCGTGGGTAATATTTTGTAATTTTTGTGGTCCATCTGTCGTCCGTCCTTCTTGCCAGGTGTCCTGCCCATTGCCACTTGAGGGATTTGATTCTGTAGATGACATCTATTACCTGGATCTTATGTGGTATCCATTCTCTTTGCGGTCTTTCTTGGTTATTCCTAGCATATTTCGTTTCATTTAGCGTTGTAGGACCTACTTTATCGCTGGCCGTATTTACTTCGTTGATTTGTGCATGTACTTCTTCAGGACTATGCCATCAGCGAATCTATGATGTTCTCCATCTTTTTTTAATCCTTTGCTGGTCCAGTCCAGTTAACGGAAGATTTCTTTTAGTATTGCTGTAAACAGCTTTGAGGATATCGCGTCTTCCTGTCGTACTCCTTTGTCAGTTAGGAACTCTGGGGTTGTGTTATATATCATTACTCTTGCTTTGGCTTCTTTGTATATATTTGCGAGAGTTTCTATATAAAATCTGCCAATTAGTGCTTCTATTATATATCTTCTATATCGAGTCGAAAGCCTTCTCAAAGTCTATAAAGGCTAATGGCTAGTGGAAGTTCGTATTCTTTTGTTTGGCTGATAGTTTCTCTTAGTATACGCATGTGATCAATCGTGCTGAAGCCTTCTAAAACCTGCTTGTTCTCGTAGTTGTGCAGCGTCTAGCGTGTTTTGTATTCTGTTGTTTATTATTTTTGTGAATATCGTGAATGTGATTGGTAGTAGGCTTAATGGTCTACAGTTTCTGATGTTTTTTTTGCTGCCTTTCTTATGAATTAGAATTACGTTGGCGCTATTCCATTTTTGCGTTGTATGTTTTCTCGTTAGATAGCTGATGTATATATTTGCTGGGATTTTTTCACACCGGGCAGCGCGGCGTACTGAAGTATTTCAGCTGTTATTCCGTCGTTCCCTGCTGCTTTTTCATTTTTCATATCTTGAAGCGCCTTTTCTCCTTCTCCTACGAGAACTTCTGAGGCGCCGTCTTGTGGCAGAGGCGGTCTTTCTTCATGTATGTTTTCTGGAGCTTTATATAGGTCGTTGTAGAATTTTGTTACCAGAGTTATTTCGTTTTTGTCTGTTATTCTGATGTTTGTTGTGTTAATGCGATTAGCTGCTTCTTTCCGGTCATGAGGGATTTCTTAGCGTTCTTACAGGTTTTTCTGTGTTCGATTGCAGTTTGTACAAGTTTTTTATTGCAGTTCTTGATGTCTTTTGCAATCTTCTTTCTCATTAAAAAAGGCAGAAAAAAGACTCAAAGTCTCGGTTCTGTGGTCTTTTTTCTGCCTTTTTTAATTTGAACCAGGTCTCTTTGAGAAAAATGGATGCCTTTTTTAAATTTCTTTCTCATTGTCTTAAAAAGAGTGCATATAAAGTTTAAATTTGAGTTTTGGTGTTTGGTGTTGATTTAAAGGTTACGACTTTAGTATTAGCAAAATCATGAGATTTAAGGAAATGTTTGATAAGTAACTAGTAGAAATTTGAATGCAAAGTATTAAAGCAATTAAAAATATAGTTACAGAATTAAAGTTAATAGATTGTCGTTTCTCCGACTTTACTATTCTGCGGAAAGGTTATAAGTAAAAAACGGGAGATAAAAAGGGTTCTGTATAAAAAATCATGTGTGAAAAATTGTGATGTTCGTCTTGAGTGGATCACTTGCACAGTATTAGTAGTAGTAGTTGAATTGGGCACCAAAAATAGCCGATGCGGCCCAACCGTATCACCGCATGCACGCCGATCACTAAGCAAAAAAAAATCATTTGTTAGTAAGTACCACGCTGTCAGTACCAGGTTTAAAATGGTGGTGGTATATTGGTATTCAAATGCTTCAAAACAAGCTGTTAGTGCTCAGAGTAGAGGCACTTAGATATCTCTTCTTATTATGTACAATTTTCTACTTCTATCTAATAATAACAAAAATTCCTTAACAAAAGGAAATAGTCCTTTTTATCTTGGAGGTTCTCAATTATCTCTCATTCTTAATGTAATTATTATATTACTCGTCGAAATTCTAGCAAATAACTGGATAATATAATGTAGAAATAATTAACAGTCTCTATGACCTCTACAGTTCATAATGTCCACATCATATGGTATTGTTTATTTATTGACTTAGGTGAAATTTTACTTTGGCGGTACTTTTTTCTTTGACAAAAAAAATATCTTGCTTCTCTTGGGTATCTGTTAACATTTAAAGTAATAAATGACTAAAAATGGGTGTGTTGACCGAATTTTGAATAATTTTATTTGAAAAAGTTGTTTCTTAATTTTACATTACATTTTACAATTACACAAGTGCAATAACAGCAGTTTTTCGTGATAGAAGCAAAAATAACTGATGGTGCCTGGTTTGTCAGTGAAATATTTGTCTAGTGGTCATAGACTAAATTAAATGTAAAAAATGCCTATACGCCTATGTGGTGGATTCAACTCTCCAAAAAATCCTTTATGGGTATTTCGCCACTGCACTGCAAGAAAATACTGCTTGTCAGAAGTTATGTTAACAATTATACAGATTTGCCTATCAAACAAAAAAATGCTTAACGTTTCGGAAAGTTTATCTCTTTCCGTCGTCGGAAGCAAAAAAAAATACAAAGAATAAAGAAAAAAACTATTTAAAATATTTAAATTCAACTATTCGAGAACACTTTACTTTTTTAAAACAGATACGTCTACAAGAAACCGTTGACGTTCTGTTAAAATGACATTATATCAAGTTAAACTTCAAAATTAACAATTACTACCTGCTAACAATTACTTAATAAGGTAAAACCAAAAAGCCCCAAACTTTCTGTATAATTATTTTTAAATTTTACGTATGTTATGTTCTTTAAAATCAATGAATAAAGAACAAGAAACAAAAAATGTAATATACCAAATACCATGTGAATGCGATAAATTTTACATTGGTGAAACATCTAGACCCTTAAACGTTAGAATTAATGAACATAAAGATTATTTAAGAAAATAAGATTTTCACAAATCTAAGATTTGTCAGCATTCATGGGACACAGGGCACAGAATAAATTTTAATAACGCTAAAATTAAAATGAAAGAAGCGATAGCCTCTAAAAGAAAAATAAAAGAGGCTTTTCTAATAATTCAATCTAATAAAAATAAATATGCGTAAAATCTAAAAATAATCATACAGAAAGTTTGGGGATTTTTGGTTTTACCTTATTAAGTAATTATTATTATCAGTAAGTGGTAATTGTTAATTTTGAAGTTTAACTTGATATAATGTAATTTTAACAGAACGTCAACGGTTTCTTGTAGACGTATCTGTTTAAAAAAAGTAAAGTGTTCTCGAATAGTTGAATTTAAATATTTTAAATAGTTTTTTTTCTTTATTCTTTGTATTTTTTTGCTTCCGACGACGGAAAGAGATAAACTTCCGAAACGTTAAGCATTTTTTTCTTTGTTAGGCCAATTTGTATAACTGTAAACATAACTTCTGACAATCAGTATCTTCTTGCAGTGTAGTGGCGAAATACCCATAAAGGATTTTTTTGCAGAGACTAAATTAAATGGTTTGAATACATTAATAAATTTTAATGAAAAGTTATTTTCTTGTAAAAAAATTAACTTGCAAACTATGAATTACTCTCCAATTTATCGAGTTGATGTCATTCTTATATATTTTTTCTCTAATTACTCAACTTAAATTCTTTTTAAAAATAAGCTTCGCTATTATAGTAGTAAGTTAGTTAAATAATTTTTTTAAATACTGTCATTGCAATTTGATCAGAAACCGTAGAAGAGCAATGTATAAAGAAACAATTGTATAAATAGCCTATAAAAATTGATTGATTGATGACATTTAGTATACTGCAAATAAATTTGAAGGTTGTCCAAAAGTGAGTTTCATGATGTCATCTCAATAGATGGTAAAGAATTTAGTTAGAAATAGCAAATAATATTTCATTTCGTTTTCTAGAAATTGGTATATGTAAAGTTAAAACAGAAATTTTCAATTTCATTTTTCCAAACAAGGTCTTTAAAAATTAGCCAA
Organism: Sitophilus oryzae; assembly: GCF_002938485.1. NCBI lineage: Eukaryota > Metazoa > Arthropoda > Insecta > Coleoptera > Curculionidae > Sitophilus > Sitophilus oryzae. Next base: position 133,374 of record NW_022146803.1, read on the forward strand.
TAAACAGTTTTTAGCCACTTATTACTTCAAATGTTAAATCTGACAGATACCTGCGAACAACAGGTTAATTTTTTATATATTTTTTATTCAGTTCATTGGAATCAAATTTCATCCAAGGCAATAAATAAAAAAATCTGTAGATTAACTGAAGAATAAAAGAAGCATGGAGAGAAATCGGGTGAAATTTCATTATGGTTGACTCTAGAATACAGCTACAACTAAAAAAAGGAGCTTCAGCTTATTTGATGCTACCAGTCATTACGTACGACTGTGACACTTAGACCTTGAAACAGGAAAACTACAAGTGGTCTTTTAGTGGTTCCTTTTGCAATAAACAAAAGGGGACCAAGATGACAAAGTAAAAAGTCAAACGGTACCGAATATCTACCTAGGTAGGAGAAAAATACTGACGCAAGGTAAATTATAAAAATTACAAACTGGTACAACCTCAAAGGCACATTTTATAACAATGCAAGAAGGGACGACATTACCTCCAACATAATAGAAACCTGGAAAGTCTCCTGAATTTTAATTAAACAAAATAACTTAGTTGAAAAGAAAAATATACAACTAGTAAAATATTGTAAACAGGATCGTTAAATATGATTAGTTTGAAAAAAAATATTGCATAAAAAACTTAATAAAGAATACAATACATTTTTTCATTAACTTAATTGATATTCACTTACCTTTAATAAGTATTTTTATCTTGGTATTTTGTGGTAATTATATAACATCATTTTAATATTTATATATAAATTTTAATGTTAATTTAATAGATAAATAATATATCCATTTAATTTGCTGTAATATAAAACTTTCGACGAATAATATAGATTTACTCTTACTAACTTATAAACTAATGAAATAGAGACAGTATCTATATTTACTAATTAAATATTATGTATAAAAACATTAAAAATATTAATACTGGCCCTAATTGATATGTTACAAGTATTAAAAAATATATAAGAAAATGTGTCTCACAGATACGAAAATTGTGAAAAAGAAATTAAATTAAATTTTATTCTATTACCATTCTTTAAAACCATTATATTAATTGAAATATAAATGAATTTCTAATTCTGTACTTTACTTGCCTTATAGAATCTAAATTATATTTCCATTATTTAGTAGTGACTCTAGTAATAAGTACCTTCATCACTACCTCATTTTAATTTTAGATAAGACATATTTATCTAGAATCAAAAAAAATCATTGTCATTTTTCAATCTCCTTATTCTGAATCAGTTATTATTTTTTTATAATAATTATTATAAATTTAAATCTAGTTGTATCCTCACTTATATTTTCCTTTGAAAGCACTGTCTTATCTATCTTATATTTTTGGTGTTTTTATTTTTAAGAGTTTAATCTTAGTTTATAAATATATATAGGAGGATAAACGCTAATTTCATAAACTTTTAGTATGGCCGCAAAGAAATATAATTAAGTCTTCAATCATCAATTACATCCACAGTCATACACAACTTTGGTGCAAGTGTGAGTTACACATAAGTTAGTGAAAATTAGGTGCCAATTTGGTGCGCATGTCTCCTACTGCAGTGAAGTGCCTAGCAAAAGGTTGATGGGAAAGAAAGGATGTCATGGAAAAAGTTAAGTTATTTCAAATGATATTAGTATTATTCTGAATCATTCTGAAATAACTTGTTCAGTTTTAAAAGCAGTTTCAAATGTAAATTAAAACTTTTTCCACATTTGTTTTGTTTATTATGGTAGGGAAAAGATATATAAAGTAAAAAATGGTTGTCATGCAAGGATCGACTCTTTTTTGACTAAATTACCAAAAAATTGTGCTGTAAAACAAAAATTTAACGCAAAACGGAAAAAACTAAACAGGTGCCGATCGTGACTCAAAAAATTGTGCCATTGCATTACAACTCGGTGCGAGTGTGTGAAAAATAGTGAAAAAAGCAATCAATACATGTGAACTTGAGTAGCTAAAAACAATCATAAAAATTAAATACAGAAAAAAAAACGAAAATATATGCACAGTAATTATAAAAGATAAATTTTTCCGAGTTAACAAAAAAACTGAATTAAAAACATTCACATAACGACAAAAAACGTGTAGTCTATCGACTTTGAAAAAACCTCTTCCGTGTTCCTGCAAACGCTTTTGTAGACAGAAAATTCTTGCAAAAAAACAACGTAATATATTCAAAAAATATCGAGGCAAAACGCCTCGCACAAAAATCGTAGCCAGGGCTGCAAAAATTAGCTGTAAAAAATCGTTAAAAATTCGTCAAAAATATTCAGCCAGCTATAAAAATCCTTCCTTGGCGGGCTGCAATGGTTAGAAAAAAGTAACGTCACTTTAGTTCACATATCTCTAGGGATATGTCAAAAATAACTCTATATCTACGAATGTTGCTAACAAAATTATCGATTTCTCACACACTCTAATAACGTTAATATTAGCTAAATTGCTGTAGACACAAAAATGGAGATTTCTTGACTATTCAAATTTAATTTTTAATTTTTCTTTAGTAAAAAATATTGTAATTATCATGTTTTGTTTATTAATTTCTTAGAAGTACACAATATTTAAGTTATTTGCACTACCTATTCTTGATCGGTAACAATGGTAAAACGTATATGAAAATGCCTCTCATATATAAAAATATTATGAGCTGAATTACATCTAGGTTTCAATCTCACTTATATCAATTATTGAGATCGGACCAAATCACCTCTCTTTATCACCACTACAAACCATTCAAGGTGAATAAAATGAATCAAGGAATGTGGATAGATACAACATTCCTCCTTCAAAGAGCGCTGACGCCTCAGCAAGGTGCAAAGACTTGCTTGTCTGAGCAATAAAATCAACGCCCACTGCATCAATGGAGGCGCTTCTCTACCTTCCGCCTCTTCACATAGTGATCCAGGCGGAGGCAAGAATGGGACTCTATCGACAACAAAGTGTCTTGTCTCTGGGAAATAGGACAGAAATAGGACACTCAAAGATGGGAAATTCTATCGGGGGACCTCTACTCCAAATGAGATCGGACGAAATGACCCCTCTTTATCACTACCACAAACCATTCGAGGTGAACAAAATGGATCGAGGAATGTGGACAGATATAACATTCTTTCATGATGGACTAACCTGGTATACAGACGGGTCAAAGACCGTTGAAGGAACAGGAGCTGGAGTATTTGGGGAAAGACCAAGGGTAAGTTTATCCTTTTTCTTGGGTAAACACTCAACCGAATTCCAGACAGAAATCTTCGCCATTCTACAATGTGCGAGAGAAAATAGAAGAGCTTATTCAGTAAGCTCATCAATATAATAATATATATAGATAATTATCATAAATTAGATAAGCTCATCAATATATGCTCAGTCAGGCGGCACTTGGGACGCTTATGAGCCTAAAGGTATCGTCGAGACTCGTAGGGAATGCCTAGGTGAACTGGGAGCTCTGGCACGAAGGAACAGAATTAAATTATTCTGGATGCCGGGTCACAGCAGCATCCAAGGTAACGAAAAAGCCGATGAGCTAGCTAGGCAAGGATCATCGGCATAATGTCTTGGTCCAGAGCCAGTACTGCGAATACCCAAATATATGGCCCGTAGTGCACTAAAACTCTGGATCAGGGAAAAGCAGAATGTCCACTGGAGAAACAGACAGGGGCACAGGCACAGCAATGCTTTTATCCAAGGACCTAGCTCTAAAAACGCAAAAGAACTGCTAATGCTCAGCAGGAATAAATTGCGGATTACAACAGGCCTCTTGACAGGACACATGGCTGTTAAGTGATACCTGAACAAGTTCAACCTGTATCAAGGAAGTCTTTGCTGCAGACTCTACGGATAAAGATCCTGAAACAGCACATAATATGTCACTGCGAGGGTCTAGATCGCAAGCTAGAGACTTTTTTGGGAAAGCAAAGCTGAAATCGGAAGAACTATGGTCGCATCCTATACAGGAATAGGAGAGAGGGTGCAGACATAGAGAGGGGAGAAATACAATAGACCTTACAGGTCGCAGTGTTTCCGGCACAGGACGACCTCTTAGCATCGGGGATAAATATCAATTATTCTCTTTCTCATTGTCAGTATACCGTGCTGGCAACTCTTACTTTTGGGTCGGTATTTACATGTGTGGAAGTAAATCGCATAGAGATCTTATTAAGCCGGAGTGAGAGAAATGCGACGGTGTACTGTCGCGGCTTTGCCACATTTCTCCGGTACTCCTTTCCCTATCAAGGAAAGTAAAATCACGATCGCAAACCACTTATTTTTAAAATACTTTTTTTTCGAAAAGATAATTAGATAAAATCATTAGATATTTTTCTGGGCATATGAAATGGAATTGTAATAATATCGTTAGGGTGTCCATTTTTTTATAACAAGAAAACGTCAGTAATCGCGATAATTTAAAAACTCAACTTTTTAACACATAACACGCGATAACTCACTTTAGATATTTGAAGCTTTTTTTTATTTTGAAGTTCGTATCTTCTACAAGATGTGTAAATAAGAAAAATTCGATAGGCTTGTTTTTTTCCATTCAAAAATTTAAAAAAAACCGACCAAAAATTTACTTTTAGTGCATAGCAATTTTCAGCAATCGTGTAACTTTTTTATTTGCAAAGATTTTGACATACTGTCTGCGAAGAAAATATAGCATAAATATTAAGAAAGTTTTTGAAAAACACAATCAATTATTTCTAATGGATTTCGAGATATCGATTTTTGAATTCAGAGCTCTATAGCTGTATATGAATTCAGATCTAATAGCGCGACCACTGTCGAACATCAATTCCACTTATTTTTACCAAAAGTACTTAAAAAGGGAAAATTACAACGATTCGTTAATAAATAAACAAATAAAGTATCACGAGACGTAATTAAATCGTGAAGCTGAACGCATGATGTACCTACACTCCCTAGAATTTTAAGTACTGATTGGGTGATAGGTCATAGATTGGGTCGACTGGTCGACTGCGACGAATCTGCTATATCCCTTTCCACGTCTCTTAGCAATGTGAACAGGTTATTTCATACGTTTGGCAACGTTTTTACTGTTCTCTCTTTGTTCGGTACATTATAAGCGCATTATACTCTTCTTCCATACGGAAATCTCGATCCAAAACTAACCTTTGCCAGCCCTTAGTATAAAGTGCATAAAATATATTTAAATACATAAAGTAAAAACTAAAAGCTACTACGTATGCTAACTCGCATTATGATAAATACGGTTATAATAATTCTAGTTTCGAATAAATGCACGACGATGATTTATTCGGCATTTAAAACTTTGCGAGTGGAAAATCATTTCCACGGCAACTATTCAAACTTTATGAATAAATAGTGCATAACGTAACCGCTCTAAGTTATTGTAATACTATGAATATTTATGTAGACATTAATCAGAAATAGGTTTATAATCCAATAAAGCGAACACTCCTCCATTTCCATAGTTGTGTACTATCAGTCAAGAAACATTGTTTTTGGAATTTGACTTTTACTCTTATATTTTTTTTCTTTAGATAACTACAGATAAGAGTGTACAGAAATTAATAATTTTGTTAACTTAAAAATAAATAAAAATAAAATAATACTAAGAGGAAAAATGAAACGATATTCGAAATAAGAAAATAACTATAATTAATAAAATTAAAAAACAAATAAAAAAGGAATTAAAGTAAGGGTTAAGGATAAATTAGAAGAGCTTACGTTCCCTTAATGTAAGCTGGTTATTGGGGGAAAGAATATATTGATTTAAGATTTTGATTCGTTTATTTTTTTTTTCAAAAATTAAGGTAACACCAAGATATTTTGGATGATAGTACGTATTAGCATAAATTCATTTTCTAAATATTCAAAAACCGTTCATTATACATTCCATAATATTTTAATTAATTTAGCCAAACGTGAAACTTAATTTTATCAAAGGAACTTAAAAGATGAAACTTGTTAATTTAATAATAGTATATTTCATTTTTAACTAGTTAATCATTTATAGTTTTATTACTTTTATTGATTAAATATTGAGAATAACAAATAAGAATCAAATTTCAAATTTTTACTGACCATTATTTTTTATTCAATGGTACTATCCACTGAATGGAAAAATCTAGGAAAGGAACAAATATATTTTTTTATTATTTTTGTTTGGCTTTCCTCTTTGCAGATCTTGACATATTTAAATTTTTATCACATGAAGTACACGAGATGTGCTTCTTTGCATTTATTTTTGTCAGTAATAATTTATTTTAATTAATTTTATTTATGTAAAGTATACAAATCTGGAAAAAGATTGTGCCAGAACTTGAATTACAGTGATATTGTGAAACATACGAAGGGAAAAAACTGTTTTAAAATTGTTTGAAATATGATTAAAACTATGTTTTCAACATGTTTGGTGTTTTTTTTTAAATGAAAAATTAAGAAAAGTATTTCTTTCAAGTATTAAATTTAAAATAAACCTCTGTTACAAAAGTTATAAAAAAACAAAGTAATCATCTCAACCTAATATTCTTTAGAAAAAAAAATCGCTCAACTCATTATCATAGAAAAAAATACCTAACACTCATAACAGAACTAATAAAAACAGTTATTTTTTTTTTCTCTAAAAATCGAAATAAGTTTTGTCACCTTATCTTTACCTACTACTTAATTTTGAATGGCATTTATACTATATAGTTTAAAACAGAGTTTAAAATATGTAACATAATCCTGACTCTGGAGTTAAAATCTTGTTTAGAACAATAAAAACTGTTTTAAAGCCCAAAAACACATGCTTAATTTTTTAAAAAACTAAAAAACTTTTATTAACCCTGATATTCGACAAGCATACAATCAATCCTGCTATTATTAAAAAGTGGGACGGATCATCTTCTAAAATGATGGATCCCACATTTTTCTAACTGTTGTCTGACTGTACACTGACTGGTACCATAAGTCGATACCTGAAAATTTTCATGTAATTATAAAATACAATATACTTTGTTCTAGTTGTTCGATTTTGATGGTTTTTTAAGAAATTTGTAGCTAAATTATTTGACCTTTTAGCCATTTTTTTTTGAATTTTTAAGTTTAGAACATCCTGTAGAATAATTTAAAAAGTACGAAGTTTAAGCTACTTTATCATTAAGGTGAAAAAAATAGAGATATTGCAGGATATGAGTTGTTATTGTTTAAGTATTGTGATCAACGTCAGTGAAAAGTCACATTTTATTATTATTTGTTGACAGAATAACTGCCAACAAACATTAACATGACTTTTCTATAAAAAAACTTAAAAAAACTATAGCAAAGGACCAATAGCAAAGCCATACTTTTAATGCTAAAATTGTCATTAATCGTCACTTTTTTCTTCAAAAGCAAATATCTTCAACAAAGAAAACATTGAGAAGATTCATAGTTATTTTTTTATATAGACGATACAATGGTATTTTATCGTCGACCAAAAAGATTTAATTTGAATTAATTTCGGAAGACGATAATGCAATTTAAAAATACAATAAAACAATATTTTTTTCCATAGCGAGTTACGTTTTAAAAAATATTCAGAAATTATTATTTGAAGGAATTTAGTACGAGTAGAAAAAATATTGTTCTGGGTTGGCGTTGGTTTCTATGTAATTGGACAAATAAATAAAGCTGTCTCTTTAGTTGTCAGTTTTGAGTCAATATTTTTTAATTCCCTTTCGTGTCGATTGCTGATTGAATAGGAGCCAGAAATGGCTCAAAACGAAATAAGTAAATTACCAACAGATATTCAGGCTGAGGCGACAAACGCCATATCCAAACTACTTCCATTTAAATCCCGAATAACTTATGAAAAGGAATACAAATTTTTTTAAAAATGGAAGCAATTAAAAAACGTGCGAGAAGAAATAAAGTTTTTAACCTATCCTCGCTGTTAAAGTATCATTTAATCTACCCTTGCGGTTAAAGTACTATTTTATCTACTATTTTTGATAGATATAAGGCAATTTTAACAGTTGCTATGGAAAAAAAACAAAATATGGAGAAAAGATACACCTTGATGTTAAGTGGATTATATATTATTTTTTATTGTTAAATCATTATTTCGTCAAAATAACAACATTTTATTTTCCCTCGTATAATAAACAGATAAAGAATTTAATTTTTAATTCAAAAAGAGGGTAAAAAGTCAAATAATTGAGCTACAAATTACCAAAATCGGCCCACTAGAAAAATATTTTAAAAAAATTATTGTCCATTTTTCGTGCTGGTCAGTGTTTATATTGAAATGTGTTAAAACTATGATAAATCTTGGTGTTACCTTAAAACCTTTATTTTTTCTTATCTTATCTCGAATACGTCTTTAGAAAAACCACAACACATACCGAATCCGGTATACATCAACCTCGACAAGAGTAAAAACTGTTACTAATTCATTTATTTTTAGTTTTGGAAACGTACCATCTTCGTGCGTTTGAACTGTGAAAGGATATGAAGCTGGCCCATCGCCCACCGACGTGCCTGCCAGCACCCATATTCGGTACGTCGTCCATCGTTTTAGTTCGTCGAGCAAGAAATTGGTGGTGGCGTTCAGTTTGGTAATCGTGGCCTCGCTGTCCGATCTATCCGCCTCCACGAAATACAGCTTGTAGTACACGATATTGCCGTTGCTGCGGTTAACTGGCGGGGGATCCCACCACACCCTGATCGCTGTGGGACTCACGGCTTCGCCTTGCACGTTGCTAGGTGGCGCGCCGGGCACTACGAGCGGCCAATAGGTTAACTAGGAGTCGGAGGGTTCAACTCGGGAGGCGCGCGCATTCTTGTGTGAAGAGGCGCGCGAGTTGAACCGCTCGGTGTGTTTTGTGTTTAGGGGAGTGTTTGTGTAGGTGTGAGAGGTGAAAGGAAGAGTGTGGGTTACAAAATTTGATTCCTAAGTTTTTGTGTGTTTAATTAACCTCACTTTTCTATACCGTTTGTTGCCTACGTTGTCGCGTGGTCTTAAAACCCCAATAAAAAATTCCATTAAATAACTGTTATAACTATATTTATAACACAGAGACAAGATGATCATGTCAGTGTCAAAGACAGAGACGGTGAGATAATCGAATGTCTGTGATATGGTACCAATAAAAACGAAGCAAATTTACGTATCCACGTATGTTATAAGATCCAAAGATTTAACAAAGGATTAGTTTTGTGTGAATCCCCTTTTTATCTCTTTAACTTATTATTTACTAAATTTAAAAGAATTAATACGTCAATACAATTATACTAAATTCTAGGATATTTTCTGTACTTGCATTTAAATAAAAAAATGTAAAGATTCTTATACAAAACATATCCTCAAACGTTACTGTTTAATTATATATTTATTTGAGACTTAAAACAAACTCAGTTAAATTTATAAAAAAAAGTTTCTGTAAATTTCCAAAGACAGAGACAAAATCTTGAAGTTTAATTTAATTATGTTATTTATTACGATCTTTTGAGAAAAACTCTTTAAAATTTGAGAGAACTTGAAATTAACTCTTTTTTGTTAATATCTAATAAAATTTTATTTTATTTTTGAAAAAAATTAAACAAAATTATATTAGAAGGAAACCCCTAAAAATGTTTTTGAGAGAGAAAAATTAAAATAAATTAATAAAGAATCTAAAAATAACATAATAATAAAAAAAGAAGAAGTACAACTCTAATACTAATTAATAAAATATAAAAGATTAATGCAAAAAATATACAGAATATTACATATTACAGAAAATTAATCACACTTCAATTTGAAGCGTAATGTACCATATTATAAATTAAAATTTGTATTAAATTATTGAAAAAAAAACTTAGGAATCAATTTTTGTTGTTGTAATAAAAAAATATATAAAATTAAATTAAAACTAATAAATGTGTTCCTAAACTAAATAATTGTGCCTATAATTTGTCCAATTTAAAATTTGTGTATACTTATATGTAAATTGTTTAAATTGTTGAAGTTAATACGAATATGTTATACACATGTGAAATTATTAGCATCTGCTCGGTGAAAACAAAACTATTAGTAGCAATAAGTTCGGAATGAGCTGAAATCAAAAACTATGGTTTTATTCTGTCAGCAATGATTTAAACAAACAAATTACCTAGTCTCCGACTTTATATGTCTGTAAATATTCGTTATTAGACAAAAGAACAAAAAGTATTAGATAAAAATGAAATTAAGACAAAACAAAAAAGTTAAACAATAAAAAAAAAACAAAAAAAATAATGTGCTTTGGAGCACTGAATAGTTCTCACATAGCCAGTACTGGTGCGGTGCTGATTCAACTTAATAAATCCACTGACTAGACTTACTGCATGCTTAAAAAAATGCAATATATAGCACACCCACACACGCGCAAACGCTCTAAGACTAACTTTAGAGATAAATAAAGAAAATATTACGATAAGTATAAATTACACCCTAAAATTTGTCTGAATTAAAAAATATTATATTGCAGAGAAATGTCTGTAACATTAAATTCATTTCGTTTCAGTATTATTTTTTAGTTAAATCTTACAAAAAAACATGCCTAATATTCACCACAACGCATGATCTTAAATAAGTATTGCTAAAATCAAGATTTCAGCATCTTGATTGTTGAAATTTGAGCTATCTTTTAATAAAAGTCAGTATTTGATCAAAGATTTGAATAATTTTATAAAAACAGAAATAAATATTTTTTTGTCTCACTGTCCCAATCGGTAACTTTATACAGATCGAATACATTAACTTTCCTTAACACATAACTCAAATTTCAACTTTCAATTATGCTGGGAGCATGATTTATCCAACACTTGTCTTAAAGATTTTGTTTTTCTATATAACTATTACATATGCTTAATTTTTTTCATCTTGAAAACTATTAGAGATAGACATGGAGAGGAATACTAGAAAAATGATGTAAAATGAAAGATGATTTCCAAAAATTTAGTAATATACAGGATGTTCCATTTAAAATATAAAAAATACTATTACTTTTCAAATGAAGAGGCAACACTGTAACTTTGAAAATAATATACGCCCAAGAAACAGGTTAATTTGTACAAAGAATCTAAAATAAAAAGATATCCTGTATATGGTACATACATGATTATATACTGGGTGAGTCTTAAATAAGTGCAAATATTTCCAAGGCTGGTAGATCTCGATAAAAGAAACATATTTTCTCTTTATCGTTTTTTCAAATAATCCAAAATAACCGAGTTACTGTACTTTGAAAAATTCTAAAAAAATGATTTTTTGCTGAAATTTTGAGATCCACTGAATTTTTTCTGGGTTTTCTGTTTAGTAAATTTAGTTTAATACGTAGAGTGCCACATTGTCGAGGAATTAATTTTTTTAAAACTAAAAAAAAATTTAAAAAAACTTCAAAAAATTCCAAATTTTCAAAAATTTATATTCGCAAAAAAATCATTATCATGTTTCTGAGGTCGAAATATACTACCCCTGAAAATATTTGCACTTATTTACGACTCACCCTGTAGGTATATACAATATAATATATACCATTATAGAGGGTGTTTCAAAAAATATGTGCCATTTCTCGTGGGAAGATTCCTCACGTAAAAATAAGATTTATTTTTCATATCAACATAGGTCCTATTCTACTTTGTTTCGTAGCTACAGGGTGTTAAAATCTTAATAATCTGTCGATTTATTATCTTCTAATAATACTTTCAAGTACTTTTAGTGATTCGAATGAAATTTTCAGGGTAAAAATTATTAGAATTGCTACACATATTTTAATGCTAAAAAAGTGTCGATAAATTCTTCAGGGACGTGCATATGGGTTATCACTGGAATATTTAAAAAAAAATCATGTGCGCCACTGACTTTTTTTCTTTTAATATCAAAATCGTGTAGGCCGTTTAATGTCAATTAAAAGTTATTTCTTGATATTTTGTCGAATTCGGCCTCCTTGATAAAATAAACGAAATTATATTAATCAAAATTAATAAAATTAAAATAAAATTAAAAAATTGTATATTTTACCTAATTTATTATTAAATATTATTACTATTAGTTATTATTACTATTAGTCCAATCTACAGCAATTTCAAGTAAAAAAATAATAGTATTTCAGATAATTACAAAAAAACTAATTTTAAAAACTTTAACATCCTATAACTCTAAAACTATGTTTTTCCATACTCATGTTTATATAAACTTTTTTTAATATTCTTTGATGATGAATCAATGAGTACTTATAGTACGAGAGCTAACAACGTCGGAAAAACAAGTACTTTAAGACGTCTGGTTCTTTGATATATCTTTTACTATGCTCTCTAGAACAGCATGCGGCCCGTCTGGCTGCCGGTAAACGTTGTGTAACCTACTGCGCATTGAAAGAAGATCCTATATTTTTATTAGTCTTTTAAATTCTAGTATTGAATATAAATCGAACATGTCTCCATAGCGCAGTGCGTAGAGTTTCCGACCACGAACCGATGATTCAGAGTTCGAATCCGGGTCAGGGCAATGAGACATGACTATGGAGACATGTTCGATTTATATTCAATACTAGAATTTATAGGACTAAATTAATAAAAAATATAGGATCTTTTTCCGATGCGCAGTAGTGAACGCAACGGGTATCGGCAACCAGACGGGCCGCATGCTGTTCCAGAGAGCGTAGTAAAAGATATATCAAAGAGCCAGACGTCTTAAAATACTTTCTCGAAAACGTTGCTAGCTCTTATACTATTAGGTATTTAAAACATTCGCAAGTTAATGATATTAAAATTTTTTAAATGTTGCTATTAGAATTGGATCAAGGCAAATTAAAAAAAATGCGTTCATCTGCAAAATCTCATCAAGGAGGCCGAAATCGGCAAAATATCAAGAGACAACTTTTAATCGGCATTAAACTGCTTATACTATTGCGCTAATAATAGAAAAAAAAAGTCAGTGGCGTACATGCTTTTTTAGAAAAATATTCCAGTGATAACCCATATGCACGTCCCTGGTGAATATGTCGACACTTTTTTAGCTTTAAAATATATCGCATTTATAGTAACTTTTACCCTCAACATTTTATTCGAAACACTAAAAGTACTTGGAAGAAATTTATAATAAATTGAAAAAATATTAAGACTTTAACACCCTGGTGCTGTAGCTACGAAACAAACCAGAATCGGACCTATGTTGGTATGAAAAATAAATCTTATTTTTATATGAGGAATCTCCCACGAAATATGGCACATGTTTTTTGAAACACCATGTATACTTTATACAAAATGATTTTTATTTTTGATGTTTAATATAATAAAATTAAGATAAAATGGAAGTTTCAACTCTCACTATCCAGCTCTTTAGCAATATACATACTAAAGCTTAAGCTAAAATAGTATTTCTATGCTTATGGTGACGTTGTTTTTAATATTCTATTTTACAAACATTTCTCTGCAACTACCTGACAGCAGTATTAGCCCACTGTCACAAATCACCGCATTGTTTCCTTAAAACTCTTTTATACTTGGATGTCAAACGTGTATGTGTTCAAAAAACTCCCTTCAATTTCTAAACACTAAGAGATACCCCACTCCAGCCCACAGATCAATCTTACCATACTGCTTCGTTCGCACTGGTATAGCCGGGGTCGTGGCACCTTCTCCCCTCTGCGACCTCGCTGCCAACCACACGTAGTACAAAGTGTTGGGGTACAGTCCTGTCAAGGTGTAGGATTCCGAGATTGGTATCCTTCTGTGGTGCTTCTCTTTGGCGTAGGTGTCGTTCCAGTAGAGCTCGTAACTGACTATGCTTTCGCCAGAATGGGTAGGTCTGCTCCATTGGAGTGTGACGGAGCTCTCGCCGATGTCTGACGATCTGAGGTTGCTTGGTTGGGTTGGAACGCCTGCCAGAATAATACTAATTAATAACGAACAAATGTTTATATACTCTGCTTTTTTTTCTCAGGTAAGATTTCGACAGACGATGACCGAAGAAAAGCAGATGACGTCCCATACCAATCTATTTATTTTACTAAAAAAATTTCTAATATTTTTTAAGTTAACTATGGATGGGTTTAAATATAAATCCGTCATACGTCGTGTCTTGTTGTTTTTAACTGGTTTTAACAGTTTTATTGGTTTATTTCAAAAATGACAGATCATATTTCAATTTTATTGGTTTGACGGAACGATGAACGACAAACGGACGCCGATGCGTATGAACTCGCCTTTAGATTTTTGAGGCTTGTCAAAATTTGGCAAGACTCTGACAAGCCTCAAAAATCTAAAGTTATAATTTTGTGTCAACTTATGTCAAATATCTCCGTTTTGGAAGATGATGCATTTTGATTCGTGTTATTACATGTGTTTTGTGACTTTTAAAGTCAAGTGGAGGAAAATTAACTGTAGACCCAGAAGCACAGTTTATAGTTAATACTTGCTGCCCAGGCACAATAAAACTGACAGTTAGAAAAAAAGGTTTATATTATACACCTCTGGTCAATTCATCGGCGTAATCTGTATACAGCCCTTCATTTACGGTAAAAATATTCGAAACCACATTGTCTGTTCTTTGTGTTTTTGTATAAACACATTATGGCACTCTTCAGCTTTGAATGGACATTCCTTTTCTTTAGGTTATTGCACACGAGTTGTCTAGGAACCCTATCGAAAGCTTTTTCGATATCTAGGAATGCTACATATATATTTTTCCCCGTTACTTTTATTATTTCTGCCATTTGTTTGATATGGTCCTGCACACTTCTTCCCTTTCTGAAACCACCCTGTGCTTGATCGAGTAGTTCATCTGTGTCCCCCTTTAATCGTTGTTCCAGAATTCTTTCAAACACCTTCGATGGTATGCTAAGCAAAGTGATGCCTCTATAGTTTGCACATGTTGTTTTATCACCTTTCTTGAATATAGGCAAAATAATTCCCAATTCCCAGTCTCGGGGTAACTTCTCTTCATTTATAATTTTATTGAGCAAATCAAATGAGTAAATAATTGTGAAAAATAAAGTTCGAATCCTAGACGCAATAATTTTTCATAAACGCCTACTTGTGCGGTTTGAAATTTTGAAGTAAAATTCGGCAATACTGCATAAAAAATGTATCGATTCAACTTTTATCTTTTTTCAATACATTTGATTTTCCATTAAGCTGTCGACGTCACTGTCTTAAACGCTACACGTATTTCTCTATGGTCGCATATACATAGTAATAATATTATAGATAGTTTTAAAAAAATACTTTTTATGGCTAGATAGTAGAAAAACGAGAAATATGGGACAATTTACTTAAAAAGCGGAACATTTTTCAACACTGCTACCAACAAACAATAAAAATATAACTATTCAAGGACAATGACGCTTTGAAGATGGGGTGAACAGAGATCAAAACGTTGCCAAGAAATATATATTCCAATTTCTTTGGTTCTTGACCACTTTAACTAGAAGTTCAACACTCAGAAATAAAATAAATAAGTAATCAAAATATAAAAAAATCCATGAAAGCGCCAGCTATCCTTCTTGTTCTGAAGCTTCTACGTCAATGGGCCCGTGGTCGATGAAGTTATCACCTCTATCATAAGGAAGGTACATTAGGCGTTAGATTTTGGTATGCTGCAAAAAATGTCAAGTTGCCACATCTACTACGTGATACTTTAAGCTTAAATTTGTTACTAGCAGACCTTGCAGTCGAAAAACGTTCTTTTCAAAACCGCTTTTAGTGCGAAGTTTACAAGATGCCGAAGCAGCGTAACAGTGTAGGAGCATTTTAGTTTAGACCTTATTACAGTTCATTAGTCCTAGTAATTTGTCAATTGTACAATTTGCTAATACGTTGTTGCAATGATCGTATACCAATACTGCTTACATTAGTCAGCGTTTACGTATGTATTTTGGTAACCCAGATAATATACCGTTTGGGTTGGTGACAATGCTATTGTACATTCAATTGTTAGTCTTCAATAAATACACACATTAAAAGTAAGAAGTTGTGTTATTTGCTACAACAGCCGTTGCAAAAAACTCATCTCGACCTTATTCCAATGTTTTGAACAGGAAAACGGTAGTAATGGCCCTGTAACATGACCTAATAGTATAACAATACTCAAAATCTGCCATACCTTGTTGTGTTTTAACCTGCACTGGAGGGCTTAGAGGTCCAGGACCGACAGAAGTAAATGCTTGTACTCTTATGGTGTAGATTGTATGAGGCGTTAGATCGCTTATTGTCGTTAACTGATTGTTATCTACGACCTGGGATTCCCACTGAGCCATCGAGAGTTGAGCGTTGGTGGTATAGTACACTTTGTAACCCTACAAAAAAATAATCAAAATTAAATGTACCTAGTTATGGATTTTATTGAACATTTTCTTACCGTGACTTGTCCGTTGGGTGTTTCTGGTTCATCCCATTGAATAACCATAGTACTGGAGCTCAATGGTCGTACTTGGACGTTTCTTGGAGCGGTACCGGGTTCTAAAAGAATATGTTTCGTTTTAGACATAATTTTCCTTAAAAATACATCTATACCTCTGTGGCGGATTCGTCTCTTCAAAGAAGTCCTCTTATTATTTTGATTAATTATAAAAAATAACTATTTTGTTTTGTAGATTTTCTTGCAGCGCAAGTGGCGAAACAGCCAGAGGACTTTTTTGAAGATAATTTTCCTTCTTTTTTTATAAATTTTTTGATCACAGGAAATAAGTATAACCCAAGTAGCAAAAAGAAATTCTAAAAGGATTGAATTATTTTATAACAGTCGAATAGCGTTGTCTTAAGGACTGCTTGATTTTATTAAGCGTTTGGTTTGGACCATTCTGTTTTTTTAATAAAAGTTGTCATATTAAACTATTTTCTAGTGGTTTTTACAACGTATCCTATAACGCATTAAACGATAATATCTTTTATGATAGTGTATAGTATAATTAGTGTATGATATAACACTTAATAAGACAATGCTATATGATAACAAACATATTATTTTATTAGACTCTTATAGCCACCATGTAAGAGTTCTATAATATTCATATAACTAGTAGTCACAAGATCATATAATAGTTACTTAATCTTGTCTTATTAAAGTTGTATTACGTTGTATGATCGAACGTTTTATTGCGTTAAACTACGGTGCTGTATACAACACAGTTATATAGCCTTATATGATAAAATTGTGATTAACACAATAAATTCGCTGTAATATCTGCATTATAAAACTGGTAATGTATAATATAACCTCATTTTAATTTAAATGGTATACCTAGTTATTTATTTTGTTATTGTTGTTGTTGCAAAAGTAATATCTACGTACGAGTATAATCAATCACAGCTATTATGAATTCTGGACAAAGTTGGAAAAAACTTAACAAACGCAGTGGTAGTTATAAAGAGCATGTAAGAAAAAACTCGAAATTACGGCAAATAATCCCGAGAATTCCCTGGGTTCTTCAAAAGCCAAAATCTCTCGGGTTGTCTGGCTTCTTCAAAGTATTGTTGCCACGTTGGTGTAAAAGTTTTACTGTAGTAATGTTTGTATTGTTTTATTGTTGTTTTTCCAAGTCCTTAGGTTGCCGCTCACTCGTCGGGCACGCATGAAATGCATTGCGTGCATGAATCCATGAAAATCTGATCATGTTTGTTTGTTTAAATACTAATCAAATAAGATTTGGCAACATCTATTTGTCTCAAATCTCAATATGTCCAAAATAGTTCTATAGTGCCTGGAAATTCTGCGTAATGATAGATATTTATCCTATACCGTTTTATTTTACAACAAAGACTTATTTAAGGGATTCATTTATAATAAAATGGTTGCATTATAATTCGCCATGTTTAAGGCAGAATTTTTGTATGGCCTATGGCCGCCATTATATGAAGCACAATTAAAAACATCAAAATACATTGTAAAATGTTATTTTTGAGAACTATTTTGTGATAAGATTCCCACATACAGTAATAAAGTGTTTAATTAAATTAAAAACAAGAATTTTTGAAAATTTTATTTTATTTTATTGTTTAAATTTATATGTAAACCTTAATCGAAATTAAAGCGCTTTAATTTTTTTCCAAATACATACCTGTAATTTACCAGTAAAATTTTCGGCGCAACAAAAATTGTCCCTACTTTTTAAACCCTATTAATGATTTTTTATATTACATATTTGTTGTACCTTCTGGCTCTACCCGCCATTTTCATTGTAGAGTAAAGTTTCCTTTTTAACAATCCACATCCTCTAGATTCATTTTACGACACGCTTAAAATATAATTTGCTCCTAATATTCTTCGGTAAAAAATAAAATACTCTTGTACCTCGCTAAATGATCAAATGTTTTTATTGTTCTGTTTCTTAGATGTGACCACGTAATACACAATAAAACTAGTTTTATAATAGTCATATAATGCTGTGTAAAATAGTTGCATAAGAGTTGTATACCCTTTTTATAGAACTTCTATACTACTAAACGGTTGTATAAAAATGGGCCTTTTTTGGTTGTAAAGCTATCATATTACGGTCATATAGCACGTTATATGAATTGAGGTATCCTATAAAAATTATCACATAGCTGTTTATACAACCTTTATAAAATAAAATTTGCTACTTGGGAATATTATTACACTAATATATTATTACATAATCAGTGTATATATTCATTCATTAGATGTTTAATGATGAATAAATGGTTTTACCATAGGCATTTTAAACACTTATTTCCTACGACCATAGAGTTATTTTGTTAGTACATTATCAGACTACTTACTAGCACCTCCAAAAGAAGAGTGAGCTAAAATTCATATTTTTTGTTAGTTTTGTATAAAATTTTTTATTAATATTAATTATTTCTATGGTGTTTATGTTCTTAATTTGCCAGATTTTAAATGTATTAAAAAAGAAATTATTATACTGGTTTTGAAAACCTTGATCTCTAAATATTTTCAATATTGAGATAAAATAGTTATTTTTTATACAAGACGATAAAATGGTATTTTATCGTCTACCGAAAAGATTAATTCACAAGCGATGAAATCGCGAGTGAATTAATTTCGGGAGTCGATAATGCAATTTTATCGTGTATAAAACAATATTTTTTTCCATAGCGAGTTACGTTCTAAAAAAAATTCAGAAATTATTATTTCAAGGAATTTATTACGAGTAGAAAAAATATTGTGCTGGGTTGGCGTTGGTTTCTATGTAATTTGACAAATAAAAAAGCTGTCTCTTTAGTTGTCAGTTTTGAGTCAATATTTTTTAATTCTCTTTCGTGTCGATTGCTGATTGAATTGGAGTCAGAAAT
Source organism: Sitophilus oryzae (assembly GCF_002938485.1). Classification (NCBI taxonomy): domain Eukaryota; kingdom Metazoa; phylum Arthropoda; class Insecta; order Coleoptera; family Curculionidae; genus Sitophilus; species Sitophilus oryzae. Next base: position 152,620 of record NW_022146803.1, read on the forward strand.
GCCTCAAAGCGAAATAAGTAAATTATCAGACACAGATATTCAAGCTGAGGCGACAAACGCCATATCCAAACTACTTCCATTTAAATCCCGAATAACTTATGAAAAGGAATACAAAAATTTTCAAAAATGGAAGCAATTAAAAAACGTGCGAGAAGAAATAAAGTTTTTAACCTATCCTCGCTGTTAAAGTATCATTTAATCTACTTTAAAGTACTATTTTATCTACTATTTTTGATAGATATAAGGCAATTTTAACAGTTGTTATGGAAAAAACTAAATAATTTTAAATTTTTAATAATTGCCCAAGCAGCATTTGGACGTCGGGACAACGTTGTGTCACGCGGCCAAACGTCGGGGCGCAACGTCGGCACAACCTCGTGCCAACCCTAGTCTGCACTAGTTTGGAGAATAATTTTTGGGTCGAAACGACGTTGGATACCTACGTTGGCTAGCAGCCTAATTTGGTACAAACTGCAACGTTGTTTAAAATCCTAATTCACAGAAATGCAAAACTAAAATTATATGGCGTCTAAGTCGCGTTTTATCCTAAATTGGGATAATTATAGTAAAAATATTATTATGATTTAGTTAGAGACATATGCCAGATGGCAGTAAAGGAAAACAAAACATAAGTATTTAAATGTGGAGGATGTTTGAAGATTATAATTATTGAAATACTTTAACCGATTCTGTAACTCGTTACCCGAGGCAAAAATGTTAAACGCAAACAACTTTATTGATAAATGTATTGTTTCTACTTTGAAAAATACTAATGGGCCTTAAAATTAAAGAAGTTTTAAAAAGATTCTTGATTTTTTTTAGTAAAATGAGAATAATTTATTCGCAGTCGAAAAAAAAAATTGTTTCCGCGTGTTGTTTAGGGTCAAATATTTCAAATTAATGTATTCAAAAAGCTGGAATGCTATTTTAGGAACGAAACATTTTCTTATTCAACAACTTGGCGGCTTTCACTTTGTTGTTTTGAAGATTAAGATGGAGTAGTTCGAGTAGTCGCATACTGGACTAATAAAGTCGGAGTTCAGCCTTAACAGGTAGTATACTAGTCGCAAGATTGCCTAATATAGTCATCCTAGAGTCTAACTTGTGCCGTAGTCTATATTCTAAATAAACGAGGGAGTGGATAAAGTATCGGTAATATGTCGATGTATATTTAGATTTAGTTTTATATGTGCCTTTCTTACGTCCCATTTTAATTAAGTTTTGTTTTTATAAAAATAAAAACAGCACTGAACTGTCTGACTGAACAGAACAATGAAGTGCAAATTTAAGATTTAAGGTTATGGTTCAATACAGTTGCAAAAAGCCAGTGGCTCGACGTCCTACCAACGTAAGAATAAGGAAATCTAAACAACGTTGGAATTAGTAAAACAGACGACGTTTGCATAACGTTGGAAAAGGTCCTGAAAGTGACGTCGGAAAAATCTTTATTGCCCAACATTGTAACTACGTTGTCCGAATCACCTAAAGATCACTTAAGCAAAAAAGGTTACAAGGCAACGTTTATTCGATGTCGCAGAAGCGTTTACTTTGTTGTAGTAGGTACTAGTTCAACGTCGGCACAACGTTACAACAATGTTTACATTTATTTTAATGCCCAAGGTACGGAGCTAACTATTTTTTGTAACTAATCCAACGCTGTGTTTAGTAAACATGTGGTCGCAAGTCGTGAAAATGCTACTTGGGTGTTATGCATAAAAGATATATTTTGAAGAGTAATAAGCATATATTTGGTTTCGACTAAACATATAATAGCAAAATGTAAACAAACCATTTGTTATTTGATAGAATTGTTCTGTTTACATCTTGGGCATCTCCATTTTGCACAGTAAAGCTTGTCTATTTATGTTATTTGTCTAAGTTGAGGTCTGTAGTATAAAAATATTAATTTATTCCATATGTATTATGTTCTTTTTTAATTTTAATTGGTATTTATTTTAAACAATTATTTTAGATTCTTAACTAAAATACCAATGATATGGAATAAATTTTATATCCATTCTTTTGGCATATTAAGATCATAAAAAATTTAGTTTTCATTTTTTATAAAATAAAATAAGACGAAAAGTAAAACAATGACTAAAAAATATATATAGGAACTTCAGAATAACCAACAATAGAAGACCTTTTGGTGTTCACTAAATCACAAATTTAATAAGTTACCCTCGTATCTTATAGATACCTTTTTAAATTGTTTCTGTAAGATAGGCTTCAAAAATAGCTACCAAGTCAAGATTTAACTTTTGAAATTTAAATATTTATTTTGGCAGAATAATGTAATTAGGTAAACACCAAAAATGCCTAAAATCAAACAACATAATCAATCGTAAGTAATATAAAAAAAATGTTTGTCTTAAACATTAAAGGTGGATTTATATGGACGCGTTATGCGTCGTCCGTCGCTCCGTCACTCCAATCACAACTATGTGTGAGCTATCATTTTTGAGATGAACCAATAAAATTGCACAAAATCAACGACGGACGATGCATGACAGATGCACGTAAACCCACACTAATTATTAATTGTGCTTATTTTTAATTTGTTTATATTATTAAAAAAATAAAGTTTTTTTGTGATAAAGTACGTTGTTCGAGAGTGAACCTAAAAGTGAGTTAAAAATCTATTCGATTGTCTATAATAAAAAGTGCTGAACAACTACACTAGTGGTGTGGACAAGACAAAACAAAAAATTCCTCGTAGCACTTACATTAGTGAAAATGCAGTAGCATCGCTCAAAAATTACATTTCGTTGGCGTGAAAAAATGGCAAAAAATATCAAATTATTTCTGTATAATTATCATTAAATCAATGACACATAAAAATATAAATAAGTCGCTCGGACTTAAGTTTTATTGGATTTTTTCAAAAGATATAAAAAAACAGGCTTTAAAGATACTAGAAAACCTCAATTTATGAAAATGTACTTAACCGATATGTTGATTAATTATTTTAATGCATTTTAAAAGTATTTTGAGACACTTTACTATACAGAATTGTAATAAGTACAATTATTAATCTTAGATAGGAACTATCGAAAACAGGAAATAGCCATCTTATCCGATAGTCAAGCAGCACTAAAAGCGATCAACGCAGTAACCATCAATTCGAAGTTGGTCAAAGAATGCCTAGAGAAGCTGAACAAATTAGGCTAAGAAAATAAAGTCCTCCTACTCAGGGTGCCAGCTTACTAAAGGATAAAGGCAATGAAAAAGCAAACGATCTAGCTTGAAAAGGAGCGAACACTCCACTAACTAAACCATAATTATTCTGCTTTCCAAATGGAAACCAACTTAAAGCGGAACTCAAGAACCTGGAAGACTCCATCCGTAACCTGGAATGGGAATCCTCCAACGGTCTAAGACACTCGAAGAAGTTTCTCAGAACTTACGACCGAGAAAAATCAAAGCTTTTCCGTGATTTAAGTAAGTGCAATCTTCAAGAGACACTGTCAAGACACTGTCTCCTCAACGATTACCTCAGTAGATTGAAACAACAGCAAATGCAGATTTTGTGGGAAAATGGGGAAACACCAGAACACCTCATTACTGAGTGCGCCGAGACGACAACCATTCGTGCCATAAATTTGAGATGTGAACTGGTGAGATGGGAAGCTAGTTTCTATGAAACCGTCTCAGATACTGACTTTTGTCAAGCCCTGAGACTGTATGATGAGTTGTAACTCGTTATAACTCAAGAAAGGGGGACATCTAAACATTCTACATTTTACCGTATGATCGAAAAGAAAAAACGACGTTCAGTTGGCTTTGAAATGACGATCGATGACATTTCACATATAACATATAAAATGACAGCGACTTGAAGGCCATCATAGCCATCGCTGGCGCCATTTTTTTTTCGACCATGTTGTATAAACGTGAGGACGTGTGAACTGTCAATTGTGGAAGATGGCGGATTTCCAGACCTAATTTATTAAAAACAAATATTTTTTGTTCGTGAATCTTTTCTATATTATAATAGTTATTCTGCAATTCAGAGACAAAACCAAAAAATCAGAGATCATTAAAATTGGTCCAGTCGTTTTTCAGTTATAAATGATGTAACTAACCTATACCGGGTGCGTCTCAAAAGTGGCTCACCCCTATAACTTTTATTTTTTCAGATACAAAAACGAGATTTGGTATGTTAGTATACCGTGCTGGCAACTGTTACTTTTGGGTCGGCATTTACATGTGTGGAAGTAAATCGCATAGGGATCTTATTCAGTCGGAGTGAGAGAAATGCGACCGACCGACGCGACGCCCGACGGTGTGCTGTTGCGGCGTTGCCGATACGCCTTTCCCTATCAAGTAAAGTAAAATCACGATCGCAAACCGCTTATTTTTAAAAGACTTTTTTTCAAGAGATAAATAGATAAAATCATTAGACATGTTTCTAAGCATCTGAAATGGAATTATAATGATATCGTTCGGGTGTCATTTTTTTCAACGAGAAAACGTCAGTAATCGCGATAATTTAAAAACTCAACTTTTTAACACATAACAGGCCATAACTCAAGAACCGCTTTAGATATTGAAACTTTTTTTTATTTTCAAGATCGGATATTTTACAATATGTTTACATAAGAAAAATTCGATAATTTGTTTTTTCCATTCAAAAATTGTAAACAATCCATGCATTTACTTTTAGAGCATAGCAATTTTCAGCAATCGTGTAATTTTTTTATTGATAAAGATTTTCAGATACTGTCTACAAAGAAAATACAGCAGAAATATTAACAAAGTTCTTGAAAAAACTACAATCTATTATTTCTAATAGATTTCGAGATATCGATTTTTGAATTCAGAGTTCTAATAGCGTGACCACTATCGAACACCCACTCAATTCCACTTATTTTTACCAAAAATGCAAGTGTTTCTAGCTTGCACTTAAAAAAATTCAAGCTATAGGGAAAATTACAACGACTCGTTAATAAATAAACAAATTAGGTATCACGAGACGTAATTAAATCGTGAAGCTGAACGCATGACGTACACCTTTCCCTAGAATTTTAAGTACTGACAGAGGTATTGATTGGGTCGACCGGTCAACTGCGACAAATCTACTATATCCCCTTCCACGTCTCTTAGCGATGCGCACAGTTTCTCGGTTTATTTCATACGTTTGGCAACGTGTTTACTGTCCGCTCTTTGTTCAGTACATTATAAACGCATTGTACTCTTCTTACGGAAATCTCGACCCAAGACTAACCTTTGCCAGCCCTTAGTATATAAATTAGGATTGATTGACGTATTCAATTGTTTTTGGTCACTTCCTGTTTCACCGGAAATGACAACTTTTGATTTTTAAATGGCACCCTCGGTATTTTTTTACTTTATTCGATAGAAAATGACATTCTGAATAGAATTACATATCATATGTCAACTTTTGACATTTTCGCTTAATAAAAAATTGTATTTTAAAATTCAATCTAGAGTGCCATGGCTATGTTAAAAACACTAATAATTCTTAATCAAGGAGCCTTGGAAAAATAGATTTGATCGTTTAATGTTTTTAGTGTCTTGTCCTGACCAGTTGGTGCATAGACCAGAAAATGCACAAACTGAATTTTTAATCATATCTCAATTTTTTCAAATGGAACGAGGGTGGCTCATTAGCGTATTTTGAAAACGCATTTTTTTACGAATAATTTGATACCACACATTTGGTATTTCGAGGCAAAGTTTCGTTACGAACCGCAAGTTGACATATGATATGTCATTCTATTCAGAGTGTTATTTTCTACTGAATAAAGTAAAAAAAAATCCCAGGGTGCCATTTAAAAATCAAAAGTTGTAGTCATTTCCGGTGAAACAGGAAGTGACCAAAAACAACTGAATACGTCAATCAATTTATATCATATACTAACATACCAAATCTCGTTTTTTTAACTGAAAAAATAAAAAATTTATAGGGATGAGCCACTTGAGACGCACCCGTTATGGACTGGTTTTATTTATTGAGATGAGATAAGATCGTTTCTAAATTGAGGTTTCCTTCATCGTTCAAGACTAAAACAAGTTTATGTTCATATCCAAACCAGTATTTTACCTGTTTCTCCAGTAGTGACGACAGCTGGTGCACTAGGGGGACCTCTACCGATATTATTGACAGCTATGACGTACATCTCGTACTCCGTGTATGGACTGAGGTTACGAACGGAATAGTACATCGTAATGATCCCGCTGATTTCACTGTAGGCTTGGTTAGCATACTTTGGCTTGAACTGGATGACGTAGTACTGTAGGTCTTCAGGTCCAGGGTACGACCAGGTAAGTCTGACCGACGTTGCCGTGATTTCGGATACCCGAACGTTGGTAGGAGGTCCAGGCAGCGCTGCAGGTGATTTGGGTCCAGAATTAATGGAGTATGAACATTTTATGCAAGAGTATAATAGAAATAAATAATCATATAAAGTCATAGATCATATACAGGGTGTTCCATAATGACATGCTAATATTTAAGGAGGTGAGTGTTGGACGTATTCTAAGGAAAAAACTTCATATATATGAATATTATATTATAGAATAGCCTTGTGGTGTTGGTTGCATACCAGCATACCTCTCCGTGGTTATAAAAGATTGTTTAAGTATTTCTACAAGTTTCAAAAGTTGATTTTTAGCCTTAATAGTGTAAAATAAATTCAATGAATATATTTTGATAGTTCGTGACCGTGGATGGTTTGTTGGTTTGCGAAAAAAAGAATTACAAGAAGTAAATGTCATTATATTGGAGAAAAAAAAAATCTCTTGATAAGGAGAGTTCTGGAATTTTCAGTTCATTGGTATTTTATTAAACAGTCACTGTGTGATCGAGCTCGAAACAACAATGTAGAAATTAGTTTAGTAAACTAAAAAAAATATATTTTTTGTTTTGTGTCCAAAAGAAAAGTAATGTCGTTGGATATGTATTTTAATATTTTATAAAGGAAATGTCCTTATATTCCAATGTCATACGATGCTAGTTTTTAAGCATAACCAGCATAAAACATCCTCTGCCTTTTTTGCAGACGATGTTTTTTTGCTAATTGACTCAGTCGTAAGTTGTTTTTTTCTGTTATACAATTTTAAAATGTTAATGCCTTTTTTATTTATACATTTTAGAAAGTGTCCTGATGATGGGAATAAAATTCTCGAAAGCTTGACAAATTTGAAAAAGTAGTTTTATTAGCCTATGTGGTGATTATTGACTGCATCCTCACTTAAATTTTGAGTTTGTTTCTTCACTTAGTCAGTCACGACTAACCTGCTATTTTTTTATTATATTATATAATATTTATATGAATATATGTCCTAAACATCTTAACTTTTTAGATAGAAGGTGGTAAAATTTTCTATTTTTTTTTTCTAAATATCAAATTATTTCTGTAATTTATTATGCATCAAAATGCCTTATTTTGATATACAAGAAATTTCTTTCATTTCTTCATCGTTTTTATCAAAAAATGTATTTTGATGCATAGAAGACGTGTATCAAGTTTCATAATGATATCTGTAATTAAATCAGAATTATTATGAAAAACGTTTTTTTTTTAGAAAAATTGACTTCCCTTTATCTCAGAAATCAAGATGTTTAGGACATACATTCATACGAAGTTTTTCTCTCAGAATAGGTCCAAGAATCACGCCCTTAAATATTAGCATGTCATTAAGGACCTATGTATACTTACGTGGATGCATACGCCTTACGATTAGCATTAAAAACGATGTCTCAAACATCACGACATGCCATTTTCAAACCTTCTTTATTGCACTTATGAAACGTTCAATAGGTTTGTCTTTTCCGAGGGCCTTACTTTGCCCCCCCGTGCGCATTTAAAGTTGCATATATTTCCAAAATAATCACAATTTTATATGGTTTTAGAAAGTACAAATTACACATTGTTATGAAAACCAACTTTTCATTGTCATCATATTGTCATAACCTTGTCATAATCATATGTCATAATCTTATTTCCATTGTGTTTTTTGCGTTTTTTATTTTAAAAATTGTTTTATATTTTTATATAGCCAAGGATAAAAGTGTGTTCAGTAAGAAGTTAATTTTAAGTTTGCGCAATTTTATTTCTATTTTTTTTTCGTTGGACTTTTTAAATACTCGTACAAAATACTAGAAAGTGTTTGGTGTGTGAAAGTTCTAATATAAAAGTCCTCGAATTATCTTTTTATAGGCAAATATAGTATTCAGTTGATCTTTTATTATTATATTAAACCACACGCATACTTTCTGGTTAGATTTCCTAAGAATATTGTTACGGATTCCGTGGGTCCACTAATTTAAACTCACGATAAAATACTTAACGAATTTATTTTCTCACTTTATACACAATTACTAACTTATAACACACAACAAACTAACTATTTATAAGATTCCTTCACCAAATTGTCCGATTTTCAATTTCCACGCGGTATATTCAAATTTCAAAACTCCCTCAGTTGTCGATGGCTCCGGCTTATATACTCTATTGACTGCTTCTCGAAATTTCCCCAATTCTCGGAAAGCGTACTTCTTCATACCAGACAATTCCATTGTCTGATTCCCCTTACTTCTCGACTTGACTAAAAAGATGGCGCCTGAAAAAGTCTTTTAATTTCTGGCGGATACGTTGCGGTTGTGCAGGCAACCAGTAATACATTTTTAATTTCTGGCGGATACGCCATTTTTCTTGACATTGCCCCCTTCTCAAATTTGATCGTCCCGATCAAGGTTTCCTGTCTGGTATCTCTTCAATCGATCCAGATGAACTACTTTCATCTTACTTCTAGGGCTGCGATGAATCCGGTACACAACATCATTTATCCTCTTGATGACTGTATAAGGACCTTCCCATGCTGGAGTTAACTTTGGGGACCTTCCTTTCTTGCGCTGTGGGTTATACAACCATACCCTATCGTCCTGTTGAAATCCCGTAGAATTAGCTCTGAGGTCGTAATGAGCTTTCATCCGGTCACTGGCTAGCGCAATCTTACTTCTAACGGCCTTATGAATGTCCAATAATCTTTCCTTCCTAGCGATTCTTTCGAACGACAGTCCAACGCTATCCTGTTCCATTTCTTCCCCAGATCGAGTACTTGGTCTTTGTCTAGCTGCGCAAATCTTACAACGTTGACACCATTTCTTAACATCTTCGCAATAATCCACCCAGTAAAAACGGTCTCTCAGCTTACTCAAGGTCTTGTTTACCCCAAGATGGGCTCCAGTTTTACCACCATGAATTTCTTCCAATACCTGGGTAACTTTCTTCCTTGGTACCAGTAACTGAGTTGTTACTGTCCTGCCATCCGCACTTTCCCACGTGCGCTTTAACAATCCATTCTCAATATCCAGTGAATTCCACTGAGCCCAGAGAGCTTTGAAAACGAGCCCTCTGTCCGCAATATCCTGCCACGGTGGTCTCTCGCCGTTACCTTCCTTGAGCCGTAGTATTGCTCCGATGTCTGGATCTTCCACTTGGTCTTTCCTCAATTGTATCTTCGTCCATTGTTCGTCAGTTCTCAGTTTAAAATTCTTTACTCTGATAGTGCTTTCGCGATGTTGCATTTTCTTGCCCAAGGTAGCTCGTCGTCGATCCGGTTCGTTGTCGATAATTTGTACCCGTCTACACGGCACCAACGGTTTTCTCTAGTTTCCCGAACACAGTCTTCTTGGTATCACCAGGTATCATCACAATTTTCGATAATATTTCTTCCATATTTCCTGGTCTCTTCTCTTTAGATACAGAAAATTCCTCATTTCCGATTTTCAGGATGTTTCTATGGTGATCAAACGAAAAACCATGTTGACTGATCACATCCATACCCATGATAAAATCATCTTCAATGTCCGCCACTAAAACGCTATGCCGAAACTTCAAATTCCCTAACTCCAATTCCATGAAAGCCTCTCCCCGTACAACGGCCATTTCCCCCGTAACTGTACGTAAATACACTCTTCTTCTAAGAGGCATCATCTTCAATCCTCGCACTGAGTTAGTCTGCACCAACGATACCATAGCGCCTGTGTCCACAGTCATTCGATTTCTTCTACCATTGACCTTCCCGTTGATCACCAAACTGTCAGCGGTTTTTCCTAGACTCCTAACGGAAAACATCCTAGGGGCTCTGTTTTCTTCAGCCAATACTCGCTCATTAGTGTTGATTTCCGGGTGCCTATGTTCTCTCGATGGTAAACGGATCGCATTTGGACGCGGCAATCCCGTTTGATGTGGCCATTCCTGCCACATCTATAGCAACTTATGTCCTGGGATCTTCCGATGCCGATGTTCTCTGGATGGTGAATGGAATCGCATTTGGATGCGACAATCCCGTTTGATGTGGCCATTCCTGCCACATCTATAGCAACTTATGTCCTGGGATCTTTCGATGTGCCGATGTTCTCTGGATGGTGAATGGAATCGCATTTGGATGCGACAATCTCGTTTGATGTGGCCATTCCTGCCGCATCCATAGCACCTCATATCCTGGAATCTTCTTTGGTTCTCTGTCTGGGTGTTGTTGACTCTCTTGTTCACTAGTAATTCACATAGTTTATTAAACATCTCCTCCAAACGTATGTGAGAACTCTTTGGCTGTTCCTCAACCGTTACCGAGCCTATCTTCGGTTTAGGAATGGCGCTAAATGCAGCTTCTATTTCCAGCGCCCTGACCAGTGCTTCGCTGCTGGTAGAAAATCGGGATATTTGCAGCGCCCTCTGCAATTCGTTGTCCCTCAGTCCGCTAATAAAGCACTGAGCAGCGAGTTCCTCCCTAAACCCTTCCGGTGCTTCTGGGTATGCTAGGTGTACCAGCCGACGTAAGTCTGCTTCAAATTCCTGCAGACTCTCTCCGGACCTCTGCAGGCGCGTCTTGATCTGGGCCTGGTAAAGTTGGCGTCGATGTTGGTCGCCATATCTTCTGTCCACTGCAGCAACTAATGTTTCGTATTCCTGCTGTTGGGCTGCAGGAATAGTTTGTAGCAATTCCAGGGCAGGGCCACGCAGCGCGATGACGAGTGCCGCTGCTTTCTCCTGGTCAGTCCATCCGTTGGCAGCAGCGGCTGCTTCAAACTGGCGGTGGTACATTGTCCAAGTAGTTTGTCCATCATAGATCGGGGCCTTAAGGTTCGCTGTTCCTTGAACGCCAGGTGTTCTTACTTGTGCCTTGGTCTTCTGTAGGTCCATCTCTAATTTTTCCATTTTCTGCTGAAGGCGTTCCTCCAGATCTTCTACGACTTCTTGGAAATGGTTCTCCTGTCGTTTTTCCAGGTCTTCAAAATTCTTCTGTAGTCGAAATTCCTGATTTTCTAAAGTTTTCTTAAGACGGTCCTGATCTTCTTGTCTTTCTTTTTGGCGGCGCGTTTCTATATCTTCTAAAATTTCCCTCCATTCATTCTTCTGACGACTTTCTAAATTGCCTAAAATTTTCTCAAGCCGGTCCTGTTCTTCTTCTTTGTCTTGTTGTCGTTGAATTTTCATATCTTCTAAAATTTTCTCAAGCCGGTCCTGTTCTTCTTCTTTGTCTTGTTGTCGTTGAATTTTCAAATCTTCGAAAATTTTGTCTTGATTTTCCAGAATTTTCAGAAGGCGGTCTTGTTCTTCTGCTTTCTCTTTTCGCAGCTTCTCTTGTTCTTCTGCCTTTTCTCTTCTCATATTCTCCATAAAATCGCCTAATAGTTTGCTTACTTCCTCCATTTTCTTCGCTTGTTCCCTTGTACCAACCATAAAAATACTCTAATCCGGTCTAAAAATCTTCCAATCCACTTAATTTCTTCTTAAAATCCTCTTGAATCCCACTTCTGACACCAATTGTTACGGATTCCGTGGGTCCACTAATTTAAACTCACGATAAAATACTTAACGAATTTATTTTTCTTACTTTATACACAATTACTAACTTATAACACACAACAACTAACTATTTATAAGATTCCTTCACCAAATTGTCCGATTTTCAATTTCCACGCGGTATATTCAAATTTCAAAAAACTGTCTCAGTGGTCGATGGCTCCGGCTTATATACTCTATTGACTGCTTCTCGAAATTTCCCCAATTCTCGGAAAGCGCACTTCTTCATACCAGACAATTCCATTGTCTGATTCCCTTACTTCTCGACTTGACTAAGAGATGGCGCCTGAAAAAGTCTTTTAATTTCTGGCGGATACGTTGCGGTTGTGCAGGCAACCAGTAATACATTTTTAATTTCTGGGGATACGCCATTTTTCTTGACATTGCCCTTTCTCAAATTTGATCGTCCCGATCAAGGTTTCCTGTCTGGTATCTCTTCAATCGATCCAGATGAACTACTTTCATCTTACTTCTAGGGCTGCGTTGAATCCGGTACACAACATCATTTATCCTCTTGATGACTGTATAAGGACCTTCCCATGCTGGAGTTAACTTTGGGGACCTTCCTTTCTTGCGCTGTGGGTTATACAACCATACCCTATCGTCCTGTTGAAATCCCGTAGAATTAGCTCTGAGGTCGTAACGAGCTTTCATCCGGTCACTGGCTAGCGTAATCTTACTTCTCACGGCCTTATGAATTCCCAATAATCTTTCCTTCCTAACGATTCTTTCGAACGACAGTCCAACGTTATCTTGTTCCATTTTTCCTCCAGATCGAGTACTTGGTCCTTGTCTAGCTGCGCAAATCTTACAACGTTGACACCATTTCTTAACATCTTCACAATAATCCACCCAGTAAAAACGATCTCTCAGCTTGCTCAAGGTCTTGTTTACTCCAAGATGGGCTCCAGTTCTACCACCGTGAATTTCTTCCAATACCTGGATAACTTTCTTCCTTGGTACCAGTAACTGAGTTGTTACTGTCCTGCCATCCGCACTTTCCCACGTGCGCTTTAACAATCCATTCTCAATCACCAGTGAATTCCACTGAGCCCAGAGAGCTTTGAAAACGAGCCCTCTGTCCGCAATATCCTGCAACGGTGGTCTCTCGCCGTTACCTTCCTTGAGCCGTAGTATTGCTCCGATGTCTGGATCTTCCATTTGGCCTTTCCTCAACTGTGCCGTCGTCCACTGTTCATCAGCTCCAAGCTTAAAACTCCTTATTCTGATAGTGCTTTCGCGATGTTTCATTTTCTTGTCCAAGGTAGCTCGTCGTCGATCTAGGTCGTTGTCGATAATTTGTACCCGTCCTACACGGCACCCAGAGGTTTCCTCTATTTTCTCGAACACAGTCTTCTTGGTATCACCAGGTATCATCACAATTTTCGATGATCTTTCTTCCATATTTCCTGGTCTCTTCTCTTTAGATACAGAAAATTCGTCATTTCCGATTTTCAGGATGTTTCTATGGTGATCGAACGAAAAACCATGTTGACTGATCACATCCATACCCATGATAAAATCATCTTCAATGTCTGCTAAAACGCTATGCCGAAACTTCAAATTCCCTAACTCCAGTTCTATGAAAGCCTCTCCCCGTACAACGGCCATTTCCCCCGTAACTGTACGTAAATACACTCTTCTTCTAAGAGGCATCATCTTCAATCCTTGCACTGAGTTAGTCCGCACCAACGATACCATAGCGCCTGTGTCCACAGTCATTCGAATTCTTCTACCATTGACATTCCCGTTGATCACCAAACTGTCAGCGGTTTTTCCTAGACTCCTAACGGAAAACATCATAGGGGCTCTGTTTTCTTCAGCCAATACTCGCTCATTAGTGTTGATTTCCTGGTGCCTATGTTCTCTCGATGGTAAATGGAATCGCATTTGGACGCGGCAATCCCGTTTGATGTGGCCATTCCTGCCACATCTATAGCAACTTATGTCCTGGGATCTTCCGATGTGCCGATGTTCTCTGGATGGTGAATGGAATCGCATTTGGATGCGACAATCTCGTTTGATGTGGCCATTCCTGCCGCATCCATAGCACCTCATATCCTGGAATCTTCTTTGGTTCTCTGTCTGGGTGTTGTTGACTCTCTTGTTCACTAGTAATTCACATAGTTTATTAAACATCTCCTCCAAACGTATGTGAGAACTCTTTGGCTGTTCCTCAACCGTTACCGAGCCTATCTTCGGTTTAGGAATGGCGCTAAATGCAGCTTCTATTTCCAGCGCCCTGACCAGTGCTTCGCTGCTGGTAGAAAATCGGGATATTTGCAGCGCCCTCTGCAATTCGTTGTCCCTCAGTCCGCTAATAAAGCACTGAGCAGCGAGTTCCTCCCTAAACCCTTCCGGTGCTTCTGGGTATGCTAGGTGTACCAGCCGACGTAAGTCTGCTTCAAATTCCTGCAGACTCTCTCCGGACCTCTGCAGGCGCGTCTTGATCTGGGCCTGGTAAAGTTGGCGTCGATGTTGGTCGCCATATCTTCTGTCCACTGCAGCAACTAATGTTTCGTATTCCTGCTGTTGGGCTGCAGGAATAGTTTGTAGCAATTCCAGGGCAGGGCCACGCAGCGCGATGACGAGTGCCGCTGCTTTCTCCTGGTCAGTCCATCCGTTGGCAGCAGCGGCTGCTTCAAACTGGCGGTGGTACATTGTCCAAGTAGTTTGTCCATCATAGATCGGGGCCTTAAGGTTCGCTGTTCCTTGAACGCCAGGTGTTCTTACTTGTGCCTTGGTCTTCTGTAGGTCCATCTCTAATTTTTCCATTTTCTGCTGAAGGCGTTCCTCCAGATCTTCTACGACTTCTTGGAAATGGTTCTCCTGTCGTTTTTCCAGGTCTTCAAAATTCTTCTGTAGTCGAAATTCCTGATTTTCTAAAGTTTTCTTAAGACGGTCCTGATCTTCTTGTCTTTCTTTTGGCGGCGCGTTTCTATATCTTCTAAAATTTCCCTCCATTCATTCTTCTGACGACTTTCTAAATTGCCTAAAATTTTCTCAAGCCGGTCCTGTTCTTCTTCTTTGTCTTGTTGTCGTTGAATTTTCATATCTTCTAAAATTTTCTCAAGCCGGTCCTGTTCTTCTTCTTTTGTCTTGTTGTCGTTGAATTTTCAAATCTTCGAAAATTTTGTCTTGATTTTCCAGAATTTTCAGAAGGCGGTCTTGTTCTTCTGCTTTCTCTTTCGCAGCTTCTCTTGTTCTTCTGCCTTTTCTCTTCTCATATTCTCCATAAAATCGCCTAATAGTTTGCTTACTTCCTCCATTTTCTTCGCTTGCTCCCTTGTACCAACCATAAAAATACTCTAATCCGGTCTAACAATCTTCCAATCCACTTAATTTCTTCTTAAAATCCTCTTGAATCGCACTTCCGACACCAATTGTTACGGATTCCGTGGGTCCACTAATTTAAACTCACGATAAAATACTTAACGAATTTATTTTCTCACTTTATACACAATTACTAACTTATAACACACAACAAACTAACTATTTATAAGATTCCTTCACCAAATTGTCCAGATTTTCAATTTCCACGCGGTATATTCAAATTTCAAAAACTCCCTCAGTTGTCGATGGCTCCGGCTTATATACTCTATTGACTGCTTCTCGAAATTTCCCCAATTCTCGGAAAGCGTACTTCTTCATACCAGACAATTCCATTGTCTGATTCCCTTACTTCTCGACTTGACTAAAAGATGGCGCCTGAAAAAGTCTTTTAATTTCTGGCGGATACGTTGCGGTTGTGCAGGCAACCAGTAATACATTTTTAATTTCTGGCGGATACGCCATTTTTCTTGACAATATTGATATTCGTTCGAAGTGGCTAAATGTATTTTTTATATAATTTAATTTTTATGACAGTAAACATTCAATTTATTGTTCAAATATACCAAGTGACATTGAAAATAGAACACCCACTAAAAATTGTTTAATTTTAATAATCTACATGAATGTAGGTTGATAAAAGGCGTAAATGATCAAAATTTGGAGTGAAAATATTGGCTCGTAACCTTGTCCTTGTTAATAATGTGTTGGACCACCTCGATGTTCTCTACATTCGTTGAGCCGTCTGTGCATGGAACTAATCAGATGATTTATGTCTTCTTGCGGTATTTCATCCCATGCTAACTGTATCTCATGCCGAATAGCTTCTAGTGTCTGAGGAGGATGCGGTAAGTTTGTCAGTCTCTTACCCATGATATCCCATACATGTTCAATTGGTGAGAGATCTGGAGATCTTGGTGGCCAGGGTAGGAGATTAACTTGGGCATTATGTAAGTGGTTCACAGTTAATCTAGCAACATGGGGACGGGCATTATCTTGTTGAAATATAGGATCGTGGAGCGTTCGTAAGTATGGTAAGAAATGATCTTCCACAATTTTCTCAATATAGCGTTGGACTGTCATATTACCTCGAACAAATACTAGAGGTGACCTGCTACCATATGCGATTGCTCCCCAAACCATAACTCCTACAACTTGGTTTACGTGCCTCTCCATGAAAAACTGTGGATTCCGCCTATCTCCGCGGTATCTTCTCACTAGCGCCCGACCGTCGTGCATTCCCAAACAGAATCGCGACTCATCACTAAAAACGATAGCATTCCATTCTGTGCCCCATTCTTGTCGGGCTCTGCAGCACTCTAGACGTTGTCGTCGATGTTCAGGGGTCAATGGTAAAACCCAATGAGGCCGAAAAGAAAACAGCCCAAAAGACCGTATTCGTCGGTAAACAGTTCCCATCGTGATGAGTCTTTCGTGTTTCGTAAACCATTGGGTAGCAATTGCTCGGGAAGTGGCCGAACGGTCTCTGACAGCTAATTGCCTTAAACAGCGATCTTGACCTTCAGTGGTTAATCTAAGACGCCCTGTACCTCTGGCACGATGTTCACGGTGTTGTTAAAAGTAAGCTCTACAACAATCGGCAACAGTGCAAACTCTTCTATGGACCCTATCAGCAATCTCTCGAAATGATAATCCTGCCTCCCGAAAACCCACAATCCGACCCCTATCAAAATCACTGAGTTGTCTAAAATTGGCACGTCTACGTATTCCAGGCATTATAATAAACTCAGAAAAACACCTGAAACTACTCTGTAGCAGAATAAGTAACAAAGTGTGCGAAAGCCGGGTCTATATTGGATGATTGGAATTTGAACAAAAACATGTATAGGAAAAAACTAGTGTGTTGACGGCGTTCAAATTATAATCATTTCTTATCCATACAATAATAAACATGCTTCTATATTCATTTATTAAAAATTAAAATTAAATAATATTTAGTGGGTGTTCTATTTTCAATGTCACTTAGTATATAAGCATTTTACAAATTAAATTTTTAAAATTAATATTCAAATTTGGCGCGTGGACGCTAGGTCCTCGACAAGGATATATAGAGTAGAAGCACAATTGATTAACAAAGAAAGAAGATGAATGTAAGTTTTTAATATGTTCGCGACAGTTTCCATAGTGATTTACGTATCCACGTAAGTATATATTATGATCTAGGACAAGTATACACTAAAAAAACATGAAAGTACCGAACTAAAATAAATTATACTTTTTAGGGGATTTGGACAATACTTACACTGCACCTTAACCTGAGCCACAGTCTCCACATTACCAAGAGCACTGGCAGCCGTACAAGTATAGTTAGCAGATGCTTCTATTTTCTTGAGTTCTAGCGTGTTTTTCCCTATAGGAATATTCTCTTCCGGCGTCAGTTCTTCTGTGGCACCTTTCCGCCATTTAACAAAGGGCATGGGCGAGCCTACTGCTACGCAGGTCAAGTTCAAGTCGTCGCCTAACTTCACTTCGCTCAAAGGGGGTGGAGGGATTGAAAATGTGGGTGGTACCCGTCGGACTAAAGTAAGGAACAATGATTATAATGAAAAGCAACGTTTTTCGTTATTTTTACTTACCTTTGACGTAGAGAGTGGCAAACTTAGAGTAGTCTGTGCCTATGGAGTTTTCCGCTACACATTCGTACTTCCCGTGGTCCTTTTCTTCGCTGTTACGGATTTGGAGTGATCCTGAAACAAAATCAAAAATTAGTACTAGATTAATAAAAAAGGTTAAAAAAAATTGGCGCCGGGAGGCACGTATAGCCGCCCATACTAAAATATGTTAATATCTCGAAAACTGCGACTTTGACTGATTTTGATGTTATTACAAAGTTTGTTGTAAATATTATTCCTAATCTTAATTTGAAAATCGCGTTTCGCTAGCTACTGTAATTTTGGAGTTACGATTTTTTAAAATTTTTAACCCCCTCCCATACCCCCTTACCAACCTCTCACCCCCACCAAAAACTAATGGCCAGATTCTCGGGTGCCACAGTATTTTTGTGTCAAATTTGCTTAAAATCGGTTCAGCGGTTTTTGAGTTATCGTGTTACAGACGGACAGACGGACAGACAGACAGACACCATGAAAATATTTTGTATTTAGGTCATTTATGACCCAAATAACTCATTTTGAGTGAAATTAAAAAAACTTTTTTTTCCCGATCCTAATAGGCTAAAAAACAGTAAAATACAGATTAAACTGAGGAAGATGCTCTTCCTCTTACTGGCTTTCCAAATGTGTACAATTTACATAAAACCGTTGATTGAAAGAATTGGGAAGATACGCAACCTAATAGGCAACATCGGCTGATGTGATTTCCGCTTACGTCTCAAGTGCTGTAAGGTGAAGCCTCTACTCGTTCTGCAGCCAACGCATAAAACACTCATTTTCTCTAATTCGGCTAACGAAGGCATAATGAAGACGGTGTGGAACTGAAAGCGACAATGTTGCCATATTAAAATGTGTAATATCTGTAATACGTTTGAGGAAAAAATCTTTGGATGAAAAATCCGCGTTTATGTATTGAAAATTTGTTCATGTTAAACATAGAATAAACAACACAAATAAAAATTCTTTTATTGGTAATGAATATATCGTATGATCGAAAAAAGTCGTTTAGTTGGCTTGGAAATTACGACTATTCACATTTACCATAATATTTTCATATGAAATAACAGCGATCTACATTTCCTAGCCAACTCTTATGCCGTTCTTGGTTTAATCATATAATATTATATTAAATTGTTTAACGATAGAAAATCTGTATTATTAGCGTACTGTACCCAAAATCAGTAGATTTACGGATTAATCTGTAGGTTTGGCAACACTGTCTCTGGCAACCACCCACTCTGTCGATTGAAAGCAAAACTACGGTACATCAGAATTCTTTATCCGCTGCGCTGTAAACGACTCTCAGCAGCGGGGCAGAGCTAAACTAAATCTCGGACAGGTTTTGTGACACGAAATCGTCCATAAGGTTGCGCATCTTCTTATTTCTTCAATCAACGATAAAACCAATTATAAAATAAACAAGA
Organism: Sitophilus oryzae; assembly: GCF_002938485.1. Lineage (NCBI taxonomy): Eukaryota > Metazoa > Arthropoda > Insecta > Coleoptera > Curculionidae > Sitophilus > Sitophilus oryzae. The sequence goes on from NW_022146803.1 coordinate 171,844, forward strand.
AAACATGAAATAAATTCAGAAAATCCTAAGAAATATGTCAAGTGAAACGTCAAAGAAAACTGTCAAAACATAGCGTCCCATAAGACCCCCAGTTCCGTCTTTAATGCGTGAATATAACAGATATTTCCGATACAAGTGAGTTAACAGCATAATTAAGATATGCGTGTAAAAGTGTGTGTACCACACAAGTATCTTAATGGAGTTAAGTATTGTACAATAATTTATCTACGTCTAACTATAAAAAAACCTAAAAATAAATTACCTTAATACCTTTGTTCAAATAACACCATCCATGGCAATGTCAATATGACAGTAAATAATATTGATGTCACTAGTTTAAAAAATGAGCGATTCGGAAAATATTTCCTCTGACATTCAAGAAGAGGGATTCAGAGCCATTTCTGGATTGCTTTCAGCAAGATCGAAACAGAAGTATGAAAATACATACTCTAAGAATGAAAAATGGTGCACCGAAAAAAAAGTACACAACTATGAAAATGAAAAGGGACTCATAACATATTTTTCCAATTTAGTGCAAAATAAATGTTTTATAAAATATTTTTTCTCTTTAGTAGTCATCTAAACAAGGAGTGCGGTAATGAAAATGCGTGAGTTAAGAAGTTCTTAACTCACTCAAAAGGCGTGAGTTGAGAGCTTCTTAACTCACTGACGTAGATAAAAATACTTACGTCTCTTTCCTCAGTCTTTTCATTCAAAGAATGAGATTTATTGAGAATAGATTAGTAATTTTTAGATCAGATCAGTAATTAGAGAAATTTAGAAATTCTTACTTTATCCTGTATTACCTTTTTTGAAAGAAGAAAGTTTTTTTTACGGTAAAACTGTCAACGTTCTAGCTACAGCCGATAACTCTTTAGAATAACACAAGTGACTGGTTAAGTCTCCTATGTACATAAGCTTTCAAAAAGTTCTTTAATAGCTTTACCCAAAAGCGCCGAACAACTTACTAGCACACAGTGAAAGAAAAATAGAAGGAAATTTGCAGCTATGAATATTCAGCGGAATTTGAATGAAATTTTCGTCGTTGACGCTTGGAAATTTGTTTAATTTGTTATTTTTAATGACAGATTCGGAAGTTGTACGTCTTCATAAAAATTTAAAAATAGAAATACTTACTTTAATATAACTTACTGGTTATCTATATTATTGTCATAAAGAATGGAATTTTCATGTTGATGAACTAACATTTGCACGTTACTTTGAATGTAGTAGACAATGATTCAGAATTGAAACTAAAAGGATTTCGGACTTCCATTGTCTTTAATTATTTCACCTACACAACGTTTCGGTCAGATGTATCACTGACAGTTACCAAGTCATCAAATCATTCTAAAAATACTGAGCATATACAGGGTGGTCCGAACTGTATTCCGGAAACTTCAGCAGCATATTCTGCAGATAAAAATAAGTAGAAAAGTTCGTATAAATGTATGTCCCAAAATGCTTCGTTTCCGAGATACAGGGTGTAGTTCAGTCATTGGGGATTTTTGCTTGGAAAAAAGTCCGGAAGTTTTGCAACTTTGCAGGTTTATAGGTTTTGGGGTCCCTAACTAAAATCCATAAAATGCACATTTCCAGACTTGCCGCTGGCGCCGCCATCTTGCCGAGATGGCGCCCAAAATCGGTATTTTGTCAATCTCTCGAAAACTATGCGTTTTTTCACGAAAATTTGAGGAGAGCAAAATTAAAGAGAATAACATTTCCTATAAAAAAAGTTCTATGAAAATTTTCGCTAAAGTCAACCGTTTAGGCACAAAATCCCTGGAAATTTTACAATTTTGCGTAACATATGATATATTATCATTATTATGTATAGTCGATTTTCCGAAATCCAATGTCGATTAGGGTTCACTAAAACTAGTTTTAGTTTAGTTTCTTCAATTTTGTCATGAAACAGTGGCGTATCATTAATTTATGAATAATTCATATTTTAATGAGAATATATTGTACCGACGGGGATCGGAATCTCTAGCGTGCCCTTCTTAACCCCACGGTAGAGATGCCGATAGTTGTCGGTACAAATTTGCTATATGTCCTATTAATGACAGTTAAAATTATGACAACAACAATCAACACGACGCTCATTGGCCGTACGTACCGACAGCTGTCGGTAACTTACCGATACCGACGATTATACAGAATAGCGCCCCTGGGCTCATCAGGGTGGTCTCTCAATACGCCCAACTCTTCATCTTCAGCCGCCAGAGGGATATCTACAGGCAAGCCCAACTCCTCTTCATCGGATTCGTCGAGTGACACTTCAGTGACGTTGTCACAGGATTTCCCATTGCAGTATGCACAAATCATTGAACATTTTAATCCTGCTTTTCTGCATCCGCAGGCTTTACCTCAGTTGTTGGTTTTGCATTTACAGGATAAAAATGTCAATAGGGAATTTGGAGCTGGATCTTTCAACGTTGTGACTGGAGTAATGCCTGTTTTTGTTTTCTTCCAACCCCATTCTTCGGCATCTTTGGTACAACCAGACCAATGCTGAACCTGGTGGTAAATTCGCAATGAATGCTGTCCATTAGGCACGACAATTAATTATTCATAAATTAATGAGCGAATTAATGATACGCCACTGTTTCATGACAAAATTGAAGAAACTTAATTTTTAACTAGTTTTAGTGAACACTAATCGACATTTGATTTCGGAAAATCGACTATTATGTATATCATACTTTACGCAAAATTGTGCCTAAACGGTTGACTTTAGCGAAAATTTTCATATAACCTTTTTATAGGAAATTATCTTCTCTTTAATTTTGCTCTCTGCAAATTTTTGCGAAAAACGCATAGTTTTTGAGATATTTACAAAATACCGATTTTGGGCGCCATCTTGGCAAGATGGCGGCGCCGGCGGCAAGTCTGGAGATGTGCATTTTATGGATTTTAGTTAGGGACCCCAAAACCTATAAATCTACAAAGTTTCAAAACTTCCGGACTTTTTTCCAAGCAGGCCCCTTTTTTGATCCCCAATGACTGAACTAGTGTAGAAGTAACATTTTTATTTTGATTTTTCGAAATAATTTCTGAAGTAACTTCACTATTTGGATGAAAATTGGTATCTGGAAGTTTTTTTATATGAGAAATTTGATTTTGGTGTCAATATGACTCCTACTTGTAGAGGGCGCCATCTACATATCTTTTAACTGGTTTGAAGAGTAATAACTTTTCGTCTGTACCTGTATAAAACTACTGAGTAAAAAAATATACATTTACGACTTTTTTTACGTAAAAAAGGTCTCTTGGTAAAAATCGCTACATATAATGGTTTTCGAGATATTTGGAATCGAAATTATCAACCTGTCATCATTGACATAAATTTAATATGTTGACTAAATAGTTATTAAGCGGCGCGGCGGCTATACGGTAGCGACTTGCCTGCACGGTATAGTTTGCGCAAACTACAAGGAACACTGTGCGGTATCCACACGATGCAAGTAAGAGCGTACATTCATCATTATTTTTATTCTGAATTTGTGGTTCCGTTCGTGGAAATGTCAAGTGACGAATTATATTGTTTTTATTGCTTATTGTTAAAGAAAAAACAGCAAAATAAACGGTATACATTGAAGTGGAGTAAAATTTAAATAGAAAACCATTTTCTTGTACGCATCATTTTTTCTGTTTCTATCGGAATAATCTTTCGATTTTATCTTCCATAGGCATGGCAACGATCAATATATTTCAATAAAACTCGTCATTAACTCCTTATTGGAATAAGTACGCATATCAGACATTTTCTAAGAGTTGATAACTAATAACACAAAACCCACAAAAGTCACAAAACTATACCTTGAACTCGCTGATACCGTCTACACCTATGATATCACCGCACAAACTGGTTTGCGCAAACTAAAATCTTTAGCAGCGCGACGTTTACGCAGGCCGCGCTTATTGGTTTGTGCGTGTTACCGTTTTATCGTCTACACTAGCGATGGGAACTATTGAATGAATTAGACTATCGAATGGTTACTGAATGAATGATTTTAACTATCGAATTATTTTATTCGAATAAAATTATTCATTCATTTGTATACTAAAGCATATGTGACAACCTCGCCGTGCGACTAAATGGTTATCGTTGAGCCACGACTATCGAATGCTTTTGATAAATGAAATTTAGTATTCGTTTGATTTTTGTGTGCGTCAGTGCATTATTGGTTCTTCCAAATTTTTATAACTTCGCCGTATAAATACTGTGCTATTTTTGCGTTTGTTAAAATATTTAAAATACTAAAATAGTAGTTTTTTAATTGACGATTGTGTGCGTGTGCAGGTTGTCAAAATTTTTTCCGAAAATTTGTGTGATTTTCCGTAGCCCAATCTTTCAATTATTTAATTTTATATGGTATATGGTATATTTTTTATTGAGAAATTTTGAGAAGTAGCAATTTTTAAGAGAGATGAGATGAACTTTCAATTAATTTTAAAAATACATATTTGTATTTTAGATGTTTTAATAATAAGAATTATAATAGTAATGTGGTTAAGTAAATGGTTATCAAACTCAAACTATGGGGTGAGAAAATTAAATTGAAAGTTTTACACGTGCCAATTAAAAAAAAAGTTAACGATGTTTGTATTTTGTTTATGCTAATTCTGTTACATGTAGTGTTTTGCTAAGAAATATTTCTAAACATTTATTTTTTTAAGTAAATGCCAGTAAAAGTAAATATTTCATTTATTTTTTAAAGTAAATGCCAGTAAAAGTAAATATATTATTTTTAAATAGTAATATAAAGCACCTAATATAAATAATTTTGATTTCTAATTTTTTATTTATATTTTCTTCCATTACACTGAATGCTTAGAAAATTAATAAATGTTGATATTTCATGATTTTAAAATTTGTTGTTAATATAACAAATTAGTTCTGTAATTATTATTATTTAATAAACCAACGTTGCCAAAAAATTTAGAGACTATATTATTTTTAAATAGGATCTAATATAAATAATTTTGACATCTAATTTGTTGTTTATATTTTGCTACTACTTAAAAAATGTTTATATTAAATGATTTTAAATTTTGTTGTTAATAGGTATAACAAATTATTACTGTTATTATTATTTATTAAACCAGTCTTTGTTTAAAAACATTAAAAATAATTTTCCTACATCCAAAATAACAAGTATTATTGCAGTGTAACAACAGAATATTAATAAAAAAAATGCAAAATATATAGACATACTAGCGATGGGAACTATCGAATGAATTAGACTATCGAATGGTTAATGAATGAATGATTTCAACTATCGAATGGTTTTATTCGAATAAAATCATTCATTCATTTGTATACTAAAGCATATGTGACAACCTCACCGTGCGACTAAATGGTTATCGTTGAGCCACGACTATCGAATGCATTTGATAAATGAAATTTAGTATTCGTTTGATTTTTGTATGCGTCACTGCATTATTAGTTCTTCAAATTTTTTATAACTCCGCCGTATAAATACTGTGCTATTTTTGCGTTTATTAAAATAGTTAAAATACTAAAATAGTAGTTATTTTTAATTTTATTTATTGACGATTGTGTGCATGTGCAGGTGGTCAAAATTTTTCGAAAATTTGTGTGGTTTTCCGTAATCCGATCTTTCAATTATTTAATTTTATATGGTATATGATCTATTTTTTAATGGGAAATTTTGAGAAGTAGCAATTTTTAAGAGAGATGAGATGAACTTACAATTAATTTTAAAAATACATATTTGTATTTTAGATGTTTTAATAATATGAATTAGTTGAACTTAATAATCATATTTAAGTAATGTGGTTAAGTAAATGGGGTTATCGAACTCAAACTATGGGGTGATATGGGAAACTATGTTTGTATTTTGTTTATGCTAATTCTCTTACATGTAGTTTTTTGCCAAGAAATATTTCATTTATTTTTTAAAGTAAATGCCAATAAAAGTAAATATAATTTTTAAATAGAAATATAAAGCACCTAATATAAATAATTTTGATTTCTAATTTTTTATTTATATTTTCGTTCCATTACACTGCATGCTTAGAAAATTAATAAATGTTTATATTTCATGATTTTAAAATTTGTTGTTAATATAACAAATTAGTTCTGTAATTATTATTATTTAATAAACCAACGTTGCCAACAAATTTAGAGACTATATTATTTTTAAATAGGATCTAATATAAATAATTTTGACATCTAATTTGTTGTTTATATTTTGCTACTACTTAAAAAAATATTTATATTAAATCATTTTAAATTTTGTTGTTAATAAATATAACAAATTATTATTGTTATTATTATTTAATAAACCACCCAAGCAGCATTTGGACGTCGGGACAACGTTGTGTCACGCGACCAAATGTCGGGGCGCAACGTCGACACAACCTCGTGCCAACCCTAGTCTGCACTAGTTTAGAGAATAATTTTTGGGTCGAAACGACGTTGGATACCGACGTTGGCTAGAAGCCTAATTTAGTACAAACTGCAACATTGTTTAAAATCCTAATTCACAGAAATACAAAACTAATATGACGTCTAAGTCGCGTTTTATCCTAAATTGGGATAATTATAGTAAAAATATTATTTTTATGATTTAGTTAGAGACATATGTCAGATGGCAGTGAAGGAAAACAAAACAAAAGTATTTAAGTGTGGAGGATGTTTGAAGATCATAATTATTGAAACACTTTAACCGACTCTGTAACTCGTTACCCAAGGCAAAAAAGTTAAACGCAAACAACTTTATTGATAAATGTATTGTTTCTACTTTGAAAAACACTAATGGGCCTTCAAATTAAAGAAGTTTTAAAAACTTTCTTGAATTTCTCTTTTTTTAGTAAAATGAGAATAATTTATTCGCAGTCGAAAAAATTGTTTCCGCGTGTTTTTTAGGGTCAAATATTTCAAGTTAATGTAGTCAAAAAGCAGGAATTGCTATTTTAGGAACGAAACATTTTCTTATTTAACAACATGGCGGCTTTCACTTTGTTGTTTTGGAGATTAAGATGGAGTAGTTCGAGTAGTCGCATACTGGACTAATAAAGTCGCAGTTCGGCCTTAACAGGTAGTATACTAGTCGCAAGATTGCCTAATTTAGTCATCCTAGAGTCTAGCTTGTGCCGCCCTCTATAATCTAAATAAACGAGGGAGTGGATAAACTATCGGTAATATATGTCGATGTATATTTAAATCTAATTTTATATGTACCTTTCTTATGTCCCATTTTAATTAAGTTTTTTTATAAAAACAAAAACAGCACTGAACTGTCTGACTGAACAGAACAATGAAGTGAAAATTTAAGATTTAAGGTTATGGTTCAATACAGTTGCAAAAAGGTAGCGACTCGACGTCCTACCAACGTAAGAATAAGGAAATCTAAACAACGTTGGAATTAGTAAAACAGACGACGTTTGCATAACGTTGGAATAGGTCCTGAAACTGACGTCGGAAAACTCTATATTGTCCAACGTTGTAACTACGTTGTCCGAATCACCTAAAGATTACTTAAGCAAAAAAGGTTACAAGACAACGTTTATTCGACGTCGCAGAAGCTTCTACTTTGCTGTAGTACTAGTCCAACGTCGGCACAACGTTATAAAAACGTTTAAATTTATTTTAATACCCAAGGTAGGGAGCTAACTATTTTTTGTAACTAATCCAACGTTGTGTTTAGTCAACATGTGGTCGCACGTCGTGAAACTGCTACTTGGGCAGTCTTTGCTTAAAAACATTAAAATCATTTTCTTACATCCAAAATAACAAGTATTATTGCAGTGTAACAACAGAATATTAATAAAAAAAATGCAGAATATATAGACATACTATCCCTAACTAACTAAAGCCAAACAATAATATTCTTTGCTAATATCAACTAATACCAAAATATGGCAACAGCGCCCTTCATAATGTATTTTCTGTGTAAATACTAGCACCTCAATAAAAAAAATAATGTGTCCTTATCTATATCTGACTCCGCAAAAAATCAAAGATGCCGGCTTCTTTCATAGCATTGCCACCGACCGCTGTCGGGTTTCTCGGAAAGAAACCTATGTCGCCGGGCGACAACTAAAATTCAGTCAATATTTTATTATAATCGATCCTCACGAATAAATGAATTTCATAAATGAATGAATTTTATAAATGAATGGTTTTTGCTGCCGAATTACTAGAATACAATATTTCAAGGCAGATGACGGATCTATTCGATAATTTTTATTCGAATAGTTTTCAACGAATGTTTTCTTTAATAACTATAGAATTATTCGAATGAGTTGCAACTATCGAATGTTTCGATAGTATTCATTCGATAGTTCCCACTACTAAGACATACTATCCCTAACTAACTAAAGCCAAACAATAATATTCTTTGCTAATATCAACTAATACCAATATATGGCAACAACGCCCTTCATAATGTATTTCCTGTGTAAATACTAGCACCTCAATAAAAAAAATAATGTGTCCTTATCTTTATCTGACTCCGCAAAAAATCAAAGATGCCGCATTCTTTCATAGCATTGCCACCGACCGCTGTCGGGTTTCTCGGAAAGAAACCTACAACTAAAATCCAGTTAATATTTGATTATAATCGATCCTGACGAATAAATGAATTTTATAAATGAATGAATTTTATAAATGAATTAATTTTGTAAATGAATGGTTTTTGCTGCCGGATTACTAGAATACAATATTTCAAGGCAGATGACGCATCTATTCGATAATTTTTATTCGAATAGTTTTCAACGTATGTTTTCATACTAGCTATCGAATTATTCGAATGAATTGCAACTATTTGTTTCGATAGTATTCATTCGATAGTTCCCACTACTAGTCTACACACAGCGAGTTCCCGATACAAACAGGTTTGTGCAGGTAAGCTCATGAGAAAAAACTCCCATAAAATTCCAGAACAATGAAAAACAATTTTTTATTATTTAATACTTGCTGAAAATACGAGTATTAGTTAGCATTGAAACATAAATGTATCATAAAATATCAACGGTAATAACAAAATTTCAATACAATAAATCCATTAATAAAAAATAAAGCAGACTTAATAAATTATATATACCTTTTATGCTACTGGTTTAGATATCTATCGAGACCATTTCCCATGTGCGGTTCCCGAATTACACAGAAATATGCTTTCAATTAGAGCGTCATAACGATTTATTTAATAATACCCCCACAGGAGCTCACAGTGCCGGAACAATACCATTTACATCTAGAATATCTAATATATAATTCCCATACGTTGTTCTAATAGGCGTATTGTTCCTCTAATGCGTCTGACGACGGGCGCGCATACCATTATTTCCCCCTCCATTGACCGCAGGAATTCACTTAATCTTTCCATCAGGAAGACTAATTGATTAGTTCCTAGCCATTGATTGCACCCGTGTTCCATTTAAATAAATATACAATAATACGTCTAGTCACGGGAGAATGTCTAACATACACGCATTTATTTGATTGAATTTTGTGAATGACTACTTTGTTGTAATCCTAGATCATTATAAGTCGTCGAAATTTTTTTCTTTAAAAGGGCCTAGTAGTATTTACTACATTTTTATCTCTTGCAAAAAAAAACCTCCTCGTTTAGTTTTTGAGAATTTCTTTGGGAAGTTGAAAATAATATTTCTTGCGATTTCAAGAGTTAAACTTGGCGTATAAGTTTGTTCATTTAATTTTCTATTAGCAGTAATTTTCAATTAGTAGAAAAAGTTAACAAATCTTAAAAACCTTCATTCAGAACCTTGCAATTAGTGGTTTCAATTACACTTTATACTTTTTAGTATACGATGATTCACAATGTTTAAAAAACACAATTATAATTAATAAAATATCCTAGCAACCGCTTGTCAGTTGTATCCTGTAACGTTTTTAGTTCGTTACATGTTTTTTTTTTCATTTTTTCTTGATTCATATATAATATATGATGTCTGGCGTATTATCACCGGATTCCGTATCGCTCAGGCCTGATAATTTACTTGACGCGCCTGGCGTAATTTTTACGTTCTCTAGTCAACAACCCTGTTATCGTTTCACTGCTTCTGTGGAGGGCTGTCAAGATCGTTTCAAGGCGCCTCTCTGCGCTTTAACTTCACTTTTGGTCACCCGGCTTTTAGAAATGGTAATTTAAATCTTGCTGTATAATTTGAATCAGCTGCTATTTCGAAGCTACCGGTAAAGATGAGATATCATCTTTTATAGATTCGATATTTTTATTGAGTATTTTTAGGGTAGAGTTTTGGATTGACCCACTTTAACTCGTATTTGTATTTTGCTGGCACATTGGTGTTCTTTTACTTTTGTCCTCCAGAATGTTACATGGGAGAAAGGACAGTTTCTTTGTTTATTTTTGAGCCCTCGGAAGTAATTTGAGGTAGGTTTATTTTGCTTATTAGACCTTGTTTGGTTTTGAACAAGAGTTTCGTATTTTTAGGGTCCAAGGTTATGGTCCAAGTTACGGATATTATCCTGTAGTTGGATGCCCTATGTACGGATGTCCTGTGGACGAGTGTCCCATGTAGGGATAGGTTTATCTTATATATAGAGTGCCCCAGCGTGGATGTAGCTTGAGCTCTATGCTGCACTTCTTTCCCATTTCTAAGCCTAGTCAATAGTTACGGCTGTATTGATTCATGGTGTCCTCATTCTGGCATCTTTTGTTGTATTGGCCAACAGGATAGCCGAGAGACAGTGCAGAGATGCGAGCCCACCTCACGCTGTTACTGTTTGAAGCATGATTGCATAAAGAACAGCTAAGTGTAGATTTAAGTTCTAGTTTTCAGTCGATTTTCAGTCTTAACATAATAACGTACATTTTAAACAATATCGTACAAACTATGTTTAGTGGTTAGATTAATAAGAACATTTATGTCGATTTAGTAGTTACAATATGATTTAGATCTTAGGTTTCATTACATTACGTCTGGTAATAGTATTACTTTCTATAGATATTATTATTGCGCTATATTAACAGATGAATAACCAGACATAGATTCTAGAATCTACAGGTTGCAACATCTCAGACTTACCATCGCATAAAATTTAACAAATTAAATAATGTAATGCTACTTTTCATATATTCTCTATAATTTTACACCCATTGTCTTTTCATAGAACATATTTAATATTATTTACATACATAGCTTTACTACATACATAGCTTTACTTACCTATAATAATTATTAAAATTGTACAATGCTATTTACCATCAGAATACATCATGAATGAATATAGTCACTAGTTTTAAGTAATAAACAACTGTGTTTTCTTTCTCTGTCATGCCTGGCGCCCAATATTTGTAGTTTCGATTTATTATTGTTAATTAGTTTCTTTCCAGTGAAATGCCTTATCCACGACTGCTCTACCAACGAAAAGCTGCCGTTCGCAGTGGTAATGTTAAAAAAACGCTATAATCCATAGCAAAGCCTAATATTTAGCTTATAAAACAATCAACTTTTGATTTCTAATCACAATTTCTCTTGACGGAAAATAATCAAAGGCCAAAATAAAATTTCTCGCAAATTTTGAAGTATAATTAGTGGAAAACTTTAGTGTTTGATAACTTTTTCCACTAATTGAAAATGTTTACCACTAATTTTGACGTTCTGAATGCTTACATTGAAATTAAAGGAACAAACTTTTACGCTAATTGAAACCACTAATTTATTCCACTAATTGCGAGGTTCTAAATGAAGCTTTAACTTTTGTCACTAATTATACTTCAAAATTTGCGAGTAATGTCATGTTGTGAGTAATGGCAAGTTGAAGTATCATAAATTTAAAAATAATTAACGTTTCGGTTTATTTTTTATTGTTGCCCTGTAACGGACAAACGAAGCACTCTTCTCAATTATTTCAATCATTGTTGATCGCTCTGTAGTAGTTCTATGTCCACAGAATATTGGGACCTCTTCTTCCTTCCTACTATTCTAGGTATAAGAGTATAGTGACATTATGAAGTCAGAAGAGGACCACGATAGATCTGAAAAGGTCGCAGTGGATCAGGCTGCTAGCCACCTCGAAGACATAATGAAGCAATTGCTTTTGCAGTGTCTATTCATGCCATTCTGTCTTGCGTAGCAGTTCTAGACTCCTGCAGACTATGACCTATCGTTGTCTTTATTTGGTCCACCCAACGGTTTAGAGATTTCCCTCTAGGATGTTTTCCGTTTGCTTTTAGCCAAAGTATCTTAAACAAGATTGGTTTATAGACGTAGACAGTGACGGTATATTGATTTGATATTAAGTTGTTCAAGAATTCAAATGTTTGTACGGTGAGGTGTGTACGGTATTTGCAGCATCTATCTATAACACCATTTGAAAAGCATCAATTTTGATAGCTGATTTATATTTTGAGCGGCATCCAGAGCGCGAGCAACCAAACCCAGTCATTTTTAAAAGGTTAGAAGATAGTTTAATCAATTTTGAATCTTTTCAAAAACCGCGTCTGAAAAATTATCAGAAAGAAAATGAATAAAATCAAAATATTAATGTCCTCGGAGCCGTAACACTAGATCCAACAAAATCAAGTAGAGCTATAGAAATCCTGTTATTGGCGGCGTGCGGAGATGGTACCAACTCTGTCTAGATAATAATGGGCAGCAGTCTGAACATTTAATGTAGTCTTTGTGTTTTTATTTTTTTTTATATTAACTGAGAAGTCCGATTGAAGTAACCTCTTGAGTTTATATTAAAATATGTTCTTTCGTTTCTGTCACACTTATTTTTTATTTGCTTCGTATTGTTTGATTTTATTTAATTGCTAATTTATGTATTCGGCTCCGAGGACATTAATATATTGATTTTCTTCGTCTTCTTTCTGATAATTTTTCGGATGCGGTTTTTGAAAAGATCCAAAATTGATTAAACTATCTTCTAACCTTTTAAAAGTGGCTGGGTTTGGTTGCTCGCGCTCTGGATACCGCTCAAAATATAAATCAGCTGCCATTTGCTTATGTTTGTTAGACTCAATATAACATTCTAACATATTATATTTCTCAAAATTTTCAAATTTACTCATTTTTTATTATTTAAAATACACACACTTCAATCTGTTGAAATGAACCCGTATCCATCAAAGGTATGTTCCGATCACCATGACAATCGTTTACTTTGTTACTCGGCGCGGCCTACTATCTACTAAGTGGATATTTCAAGAAAAATTTGAAATGTTGAGGTTAATAGTGAAAATAAATATAGAGTGTTATATATTTTCGAGAAGCCCATGCCAAGCTGAATAAGAAAATTTAAAAATATACAGGAAGTTCTATTTAAAAAAACCTAGGGATAGTTAATATCTCAAAAAATATTTTTTTCGAAAAAAGTTTGACTACGCCACTGCATGCTACACAGAAAAGTGCCTTTAGAATGTATAATTCATTTTTCGAACAAACTATCGAACATCTTCAAAATGTACAAAATTTGAGAATCTCCCTGTAGCTTCGAAACCGATCAAGATAGCCACGATCCGTTTGCGCCATTGTAATTTTTTCAAAAAAAGAACCCGAGACTGCAGTATCAAAATTTGAATATTTCTCACGGTTTCCTAGATACTCTATAGAAACAACCAAAATGGTCCACCCTGTACATTATTTTAGTTTTTGCTAAATTCATTTTGAGACCTACTTTATTGCTGGCTGTATTTCGTCCGTTAATTTATGCTCGTAGTTCTTCAGAACTATTGGCAATTAGGACTATGTCATCAGCGAATCTTAGATAGTTAAGATATTCTCCATCTTTTTTTAATTCTTTGTACACTCTGTATTAAATAATATATAGTAAATTTTATTGGTCTCCGTATCCTTGCACACTAACAATTTCTTCAAGCTTTTTCTTTACAACTCGAACAAACGATAACAGAAAAACAAATTATATTAAACTTTAACTCCGCTCGCCGCTCACTGTTGGGCGGCAACTTTCAGCCAACAACTCCGGCGACGGTCCCGAAATTAATTCCGGGGAAAAAGTGGTCGATTGTGGCATCGCGCGCGGGAAACCCCCGGCTCCTTTTTCTTATGCAAAAAGGATCGTTTATCCTGACACGTGAAACGTTCATAAAGGACTTTTTGTTTAGCGCGAAATGGGACGAATTTTTCTCGACCCTGCCTGCCTGCCCGGACCCATGATAAATCGCCTCGCATAAGCGATGAGCGTTTTTGAGGCGAGAGCGGGGTTGCCGGATCGGGCGGTTTTTTCTTTTTATTTCGCCATTTTTTATTCTATCCCAATCTTTACTTATAGATATTCCTTTCGAGCTATTATCAGATACTATTTTGGCGGTTTAGAACACTGCAAATATACAGGGTGGTCCGAAATGAATTCAGGAAACTTCGGCAGTATATTCTACAGATAAAAATACGTAAAACAGTTTTTTGTCCTCAAATGCTTCGTTTTGGAGATTACAGGGTGTAGAAGTTTCATATTTCTTTCGATTTTTTCCAAATAATTTCTGAAGTAAGTAACGTCAAGTGGTACAAATCGCTACAAGCAACCGTTCTCAAGATATTCAGAATGGAAATAGCCAATACGTGTCATTATTGACAAGAAATAAACAAGTTGAGAGAGAGAGAGAGTAGATAGTTATTTGACTGAAATAATAAATTTGGGAAATTTTTATTTTTTTAAATTGATCATAAATTATTCTGCAAAAAAAGGATGATAAAACAGCTTCTGTTAAACTTTTCGTAAAAAAAACATTTCAAATTTATGATTTCAGTCTAATAACTTTTTAGTTAACATAATTAATGTCAATGATGACAGGTATTCATAATTTCGATTCCAAATATTTCGAGAACCATTACTCGTATACTCGTAGTGATTTTTACCAAGAGACCTTTTTTACGTAAAAAACGTCGTAAATGTATATTTTTTTTACTTAGTAGTTTTATACACGTACGAACGAAAAGTTAATACTCTTTAAACCAGTTAAAAAATATGTCGGTGGTGCCCTATACGAGTAGGAGTCATATTCACATCAAAGTCAAACCAATTTTCATCCAAGTATTGACGTTACTTCATAAAATATTAGGAAAAAATCGAAATAAAAATGAAATTTCTACACCCTATATATCCGAAATTAAGCATTTTAAGACATTAACGAACATTTTTACTTATTTTTATCTGCAGAATATGCTGCTGAATTTTCCGGAATACAGTTCGGACCACCCTGTATAATAAGAGCTCCCGTCTACTGGATGGTGCATCGTCGTTGGAAATATAGAAAATCCCATGCAAAGTGTTCATATATATTGGCTCCCTTATAAATTTTACAGCGAAGTCATAAATAGATTTTTTAAAGATCTGTGTATCCTTAATACACATGCCAAATTAAAACAATTTTGGACAAGCCAAATTTAAGTAATTTAAGAAAAACTGCATCTATTTTTAAACTCAAACTTAACAGGTAACAATGCAAAACCAATCAAATGTCAACATATCTTAAGTTGTCAACCTATGATTTTATCATTCTCAAATGTTATTTGTTGTGCTGCTGTACGGATAGTGTCCCCAATATGTTTTTTTTTGTAATTTAAAACTGATTCGAAAAAAAATGTAGCCAATATTTAGAAAATATAATTTGACATTGACAAAATTATAGGAGGACAATTTAAGGCACGTTGGTTTCGCATTGACCTGTTCATTGAAAAAAAGGATCTCTCAGTCGAAATGAATATGACTTTGACCCAAAAGATTGGCGCTTTTCAATAGGGCCAAGAACGACGTTTCTTTGTCCAAAGCATTAACTATCTTTTCATAAGCTTTAAAATATTACTTTAGAGAATAGAAGAATCTATCTGTCCAAAGTATTTCACTCTTGACCCAAAATGAATATGCAAAGAAGTTTTTTTTTGAACAATAGTCTCTTTGATTCATGCAAAAATTCTTGATTGAAAAGGGACATTTCTTGATTAAAGAGACACTTTTCTTAAACCAATAGCGCATACTATTGACTCAACTAAAATTTATTTTGATCTAAGAGAAGTCTATACATCATATACAGGCATATTACGAGGTATATTATTTTCTGATAAATTTAGATTTTCCTGGTCTGTAGTAAGTAAAGTGATATTATTTTCCTCGATAGTAGTTATTTCTGCTTCTTCACTCCTTGGTATTTTTTGGGGTGGTTCATCAGTATACAAATTACAAAAAAATGTTACATCACGATTAATCAAAGTAAAGCAAATAAATTATTAAAATTATAAGCTTTGGTCACATTTTGAATTTTTTAATACGACTTGAAAATCCAAAATTTTTGTAATAATTTGCTTATTTATTATTCTTATTCTATCTATAGTCACGCATGCATGATCTAAACAGGTGCCATTAGGTAAATGTCTCTTACCTTCAAATATAGCAAATAAATGCTCTAATTTCCATTTTTTTTCAGAAACTCCTTTAAAGAATCCATATATCCTAAAATTTGTCCAGAAAAAATGACAAATGCATGTTAATAACGATCACTAATTTGTTATACGATATGCGCTTAAAAAGCAAATTATGCAAAATTCCAAGTGGAAAATTCCAAGTAACAAAACCCGTGCGTACTATGATGTGCGACCTATGAAATGCGACATACGACTGATCGGACTGTCGACTGATTGTATATACCGTCCTTCGTCATCGTCTTTGCGTGTCGTTATTATTTTTCATCAAAAGACTATTGGAAAAATGGCCATGTTTCTTGAATGAAGTACTTCCTAGCGTATTTTTCTTATTATCTTAAAACAAAGTAACTTGCACTTGGTAGCATGAAAACAGATTCAAGAGAAATTTTCGAATTTTTCAAGAGAAACAGTTTTCTTGAGTTAAGAGAGTTTTTTCTTCAGGCAAAATATTTTCTTTTACACTAAAATAAATTCTCTTGCCACTAAATTTTTTTTTTCAAGAACGATGACGACAGTTCAAAATTTGCATAGAATTTCCTATGTTTTCAACGCCGATGTTCCACCCGGTATATTTAGATCCGGTTTGAATACTTTGGATATCTTTATTTTGTACCGTAATATTTGTGTATTTATATTATTTGTCTTAGATTTTGTGTAGTATATTATGCCGGGTCCAGACCAAGGCGATAAAAAGTAAACACGATTTTGAGACAAAAACAAGTAAAACTTGGAGAACAAAAAATGGAGAATTCTGACAAGTCAAACTTAAGACAAATTGTCCACACTGCAGGGACAAAAGTACAACAAAGTCAAAAGTTTAGTTGTTGCGAATGAGTTTTATTAACCATGTGTAATTTCACTGGTCTCCTACTGTTGGCAGCACACGCCATCCACACTGCGCCAACTTGTCGTAAAATATACGAACAAAACTAGCACTTTGATCTTTACCGACTCGAGACGGGACATTGAAAAGTCTCCGAATTTTGAAACAAAACAAAAATGTCGCAGAAATGTATTGGAATTGTCGAAATTTTGTCGTAAAAAATGAATGTTTCTGTCTTGTAGTTGTCTTGTCTGCTTGGTCTGGACCCGGCATTAATGCATTTTATGAATATTTATCACCCAAATTATATAATAAATACATATAAAATATTAACGAAACCGTAAATCAAAATATTCAAAGCGTCGATCACACTAAATAATAGCCGAGAAATGGCCTAATAATAATTTAGAGACCGAAAATTCCGGGGTGGCCCTCAACTCCGTGCCAGGCGACGTGTTTTAAATATGAGCTTAAGCCGCTACTGGAAGCGG
Source organism: Sitophilus oryzae (assembly GCF_002938485.1). NCBI lineage: Eukaryota > Metazoa > Arthropoda > Insecta > Coleoptera > Curculionidae > Sitophilus > Sitophilus oryzae. The sequence goes on from NW_022146803.1 coordinate 189,562, forward strand.
ATCGCAGAGAGATGGGCGCATCCACTTACATAATGCATTTCGGCGAAGACCCCGGCAGCGCGGCGCTCCAAATCGAATATTTGTCGGAAGTTTTCCGACGCTATGAATACGTAGAACGACGGCTTAATAATATAAGAGACGGGTTATAAATAAGAAACTGTGCGGAACGAGGCAGAATATAATGTCAGGAAAGCGATCGAGGTTGGAGGTTTTTCTGAAAAATATTTAAGTCATTTTTAAGACGCAAAACTGCGAGGGTCTGTAAAAGATTCCTACTACACAATAACATAATAGCTATTTATGTAACAAGTTGCGAAATGAATGTGTTTTAAGCACGGGATGCAAATATTGTGGTAATCGGTTCTTAAGCCTTTGTTTAATGACAAAGTTCTGTCAGGTTCAAACGTCGCCATATTTCCTACAAAGTTTTGTGAAAAAATGAGTAATAATGACGAGTCTTTGGATATTCAACAAGCTGCTGAAACTGCGCTATCTACGTTAGTGCCCGAGAAAGCGAAAATCTTATACGAGACCACCTACAACAACTTTGAAACCTGGGTCAAAGAAAAATATGTTCAGAATTTCACAGAAAAGGTATTGCTAGCCAATTTCCTGAAGTTATCCACTACCTTAAAGCCGTCAATTCTGTGGAGTAAATATTCGATGCTCCGCACCATGATTTACCTGAACAGAAACGTAGATATTAGCAAATTCACAAACCTTATTGCCTTTTTAAAAAGAAAAGCTTCCGGATATCAGGCAAAGAAATCAAAAGTATTTACAAAACTATTATGAAGAAATTGTTTCTAACGTTTAATTTTTTACTGTTAGGCACTAGAGCCTAAACAAGTGTTACTTTTAGATACTAGTGCCTAAAGGAATGTCATTTCGAATCTCAAATAGATATCAAAAGCTGTCAATTTCGAAACGCTTTCAGCAGAGATCGCCAATACCATCCAATTACACGGTAGTGATGTAAACTTTAGTTACTTTTATGGACTCGGAACTACTAGTTACTTTTGGTAATAGGACTCGTTACTTTAGTTACTCGTTACTTTGGACTCGTTACTTTAGTTACTCGTTACTTTGGTACTTAGTATCGTTACTTTATAATCGTTGTATTGTGTACAGGTTGGAAGACTTTGGCTTGACGTGGAACTTCATTACTTATTGTGCGCGGCGATCTTCGTTGCATGCTTGGTTTAATATGTATAATGTTTTTATAATGATATGTTAAATAAAACTATGTACTATTAATAAAATTAAAAATAAAAGAAAACAAATCAAACAAAGAAAATATGTGTATAATAAATATAAATTATTTTTTTATATTTTCTCTCTCTCTCTCTCTCTCTCTTTGTATTACATTAATAAATAGGCAAACATTAAAGAGTAGAAATTAAAAAAAATGTATATATTTTTGTTAAAATTGTAAGAATTATTTAAATATAGCGCCAAAAACTAGGTTGACAACTCCTTCCTAGAAGCATAGAATTATGGGTAGTTTGTTGTTATGGTGTTGTTAGTTGTTATGTATTGAGAAATAAACGAAATTGGAGAATAAAGTATAAAAATTACTTGAAGTCATTTTTATTGAAATACAATAAAAATTAAGGCTCCCCCTTTTATAAAATGTAAAAATATTAAAAAAATGTATATTCCTCTGTGGCGGATTCATCTCTTCAAAAAAGTCCTTTGGATTAACGCAGCAGTGTTTACTAAAAATTAATATTTTTATTTTGTAGATTTTCTTACAGTGTAAGTGGCGAAATATCTATTCTCTTTTGAAGAAGAAAAATATTTGCTCTGCTTTTTCAGATGTTAACATTTTTTGTGACTAACGTGAATCCATTTTTAATTAATATCTAAGACATGTTAATCTAAATAAACAATTCTATTCTATAAATAAAAAGCGATAACAAACGGCAAAGGGACAGACTGCCTCCGGGTCGGCATGAGCAAAGCCAATCATAATAATTGTAATAAAAATATCACACATTTTCTATCCAAAACACCGGCCGGCGTCAAGTCAACACTTTAAACATAAACATATTGATAACAACTAGACCTACGTCGAAGTAAGGAATATTTCAGTATCGAGTTTCGAGTCCTCGGTTCGTGCATTTCCAGGCATTACGATTACTGCCGGCGCAAAAGTAACGAATTAGCTTAGTAACAAGTAACGAGTCCTAAATTCAAATAGTAAGTGTTACTTCGAGTCCTCGTAAAGTAACTGTTACTTTGTAACGATTACTTAGAATTTTTACATCACTATTACACGGATCGGTGCCCGGATCTTAAATAATTCGACGCCCTGTGTTGCCACATAGTCAAGAAAGTATATACTTATAAATAAATCAGAAAATCACACCACCTGAGGAGTTTAGCAGAGATTCCAGAGACGCATTACATTTTTAAGATGGTGTTATTATTACACAATATAAATTAAAAAAAAACTTACCCACAACATTTTAAAAAAAAATACTTATGATTAGATTTAGTAATGACAGAAAAGTAACTGTAACAGTTTTCATTTTCGATACACACTTAACTAAAATACACTTCACTGTACTACTTTACTTATACATTATTTTCATAGAGGCTTCATCATAATTTAAACTACTGATATACAAAACACCTTGAAAAGCGCACACTACTTTGAATACCTTTCTGCCCAAGTAGCATTTTTAGATACAAAATCGAAACAAAATCTCTGCTGAGAAACAATTCGAAACAGTTTCGCCACATTTTACCAAAATATGATTTCGCTACATAAGCTATAACAATAAAGATCTTAGTGTCACAACATTTTCGAAACTTAAGAAACAGATGTGGCTCACATTTACAAAGATTTCGTACCCGTTTTGTGCCTGAAAAGTTTCCATAATTTATTTGATATTTTGTGTCAAATATGAGAACATAACAGTAGGTACTTTATTGTTTGGATAATATTTGGATTTTTTGCATTCAAGCATTCTTCAAGTTTTTATCTACGTCAGTGAGTTAAGAAGCTCTTAAGAGTACTTAACTCACGCATTTTCATTACCGCACTCGTTGTTTAGATGACTACCAAAGAGAAAAAAATATTTTGTAAAACATTTATTTTGCACTAAATACCTACTAAATACAAATAAACTGTTCTATTGATAATAATTATAAAAACATGAACATTTATTTATAATAAATGTTAATGATACAATTTGAACAATCTTTCAAGCAAATGCCTGATGAAGCATATATATTAATTTTAATAGATATCATAGTACGTATCACTGAATAGAAAGCCCAAAGAGACGAAGGCTTATAAGTAGCGGATAAATTGGAAAAATATGTTATGAATACCTTAGTTGTGTACTTTTTTTTTCAGTGCACCATTTTCATACTTAGAGTATGTATATGTATATTCATACTTCTGTTTCGATCTCGCTGGAAGCAATCCAGAAATGGCTCCTAATGCCTCTTCTTCAATGTCAGAGGGAATACTTTTTGAATCGCTCATTTTTTAAACTAGTGACATCAATATTATTTACTGTCATATTGACATTGGTGTTATTTGAACAAAGGTATTAAGGCAATTGAGTTTTTGGATAGGTATATAGTTAAGTACAATAAGTTTTAAAATTCATTGTGAGTTTTTATAGTTAGACGTAGATAAAATATGGTACAATACACGCGAGTTAACTCCATTAAGATACTTGTGTGGTTACACAACTCCAACTTTCACACACGTATCTTAATGATGCTGTTAACTCACTTGTATCGTAAATATCTATTATACGCATTGCAGAGAAGAATTGTTTTAGGAATAAATGTAATAAGATCAACAGTTAGTTTTAAACCAAACTTAAAGCAGAGCCGTCACTGCAAATCCACACAATCCAAGACTAGCAGACAACTTTAAGGCAGCCAACAACACGCTCCGAAGAAATCTGCGCCAACCAAAGGATAACTGGTGGTCGCAAAAAGCTAGTCAGATTCAGGAGTATGCCACGCATCACGACTATCGTAAATTCTTCGAGGCTGTAAAAGAAGTATATGGTCCAACTAAGAAGGCAAGATGCCCAATCATGGCACAAAATGGCGAACTTCTAAAAGAAGAAGAGCAAATCAGAAACCGCTGGAAAGAGCATTACAGCCATATTCTTAACCAAGAAAACAACCCCAATATGGAAGCACTCAACATAATACCTCAGTATAACAGCCTCGATGTATTAGACATTCCAATAACAGAACATGAAATAAAGGACTCCATAAAACAGCTTAAAAACAACAAATCAGCTGGCTGTGACGCGATTCCGGCGGAAATCTATAAGTGTGCAAGTAAAGAACTTATTGGTCATCTTAAGGCTCTCTTTGATGTTATATGGGAAAGCGGATATGGTGTAATGGAATATTTTGGAGCAGACAACAAACCAAGCTTGTTAAAACTTTGTCATGTGTTTCCGCCCTTAAATTGGTATTTTTTCAGAAGATCGTAAAAACTGTTTAGAATGAAGGACCCGTTTCTCTGGGAAAAACTAAATATTTTTCTGTTAGGTTTAAAATCCCACGTCCATAAATTGAAAAAATCCTCCCAGAATCGCAAACGGGTTTTCGCACCAACCGCGGTATCGTGGGTTCCATATTCTCCATCCGGCAACTACAGGAAAAAGTAAAAGAGCAGCAGTCTAAACTTTACGTTGCATTCATCGATCTAACAAAAGCTTTCGACTCTGTGAACAAGGATGCACTTTGGGCAATTATGAAAAAGTTCGGAGTACCCATCAAATTTATTACAGTGTGTAAAAGCCTCCATAACAACAACAAATCAAGAGTGTCATATCATGGATCACTGAGCGATCCCTTCCTAACAAACACAGGCGTTAGGCAGGGATGTGTCTTAGCGCTTCTCCTATTCAATATATTCATGGCAGCGCTCTCCATTAGTGGACAGCAAACTGCAGGAGAGAGGTTTGGGCATTAGATACAGATACTAATATTATTCTGTAAAACTTAATGGGGTCTAATAAAGAAATTTGAATTTGAATTTGAATATAGATACGACGGCGGTCTGTTCAACATAAAAACACGTACAAAATTCATCACAGAACTTCAATACGCTGATGACAGTGCTCTAGTTGCAAATACGTTACAGCAATTGCAAGAAATGTTGAACACATATACATGGGCATACGAGGCCTTGGGACTTAAGCTGAACATCGATAAAAGTAAAATCATGTGCACTCCCCCGGAAGATCACAACAATGCTATAAAAATCGGAGATGAGCTGTTGGAATATGTAGCGGAATTCAATTACCTCGGCAGTTTGATTTCGGAAAAGGCCAATATCAATTCTGAAATTCAGCACAGGATTAGCAGCGCCTCAAGAGCATTCTGGAAATTAAAAGACAGGGTTTTCTACAATCATGACTTGAGCACAAAAACGAAACTTGCGGTGTGCCGAGCGATAATAATTCCCACCATGTTATATGGAAGCGAAACCTGGGTGCCGTACCGCCGACACATGAACGCATTAAACAAGTTGCAACAGAGACAACTCTTAATCTTCGACAACTCTTAAGAATAAAATGGTTCCATCATGTCTCAAACGTATCGGTCCTTGAAAAAGCTAACTGCGAGAGTATTGAAGTCATGATTACAAAGTCCCGCTTAACATGGGCTGGTCACGTATGCAGAATGCAAGAAAACCGCATACCAAAATCTCTGCTTTACGGTGAGCTTGTAGACGGTAAGAGGAGGCCGGGTGGACAACTCAAAAGGTTCAAGGATATTTTCCACGAAAACTTAAAGGGAATTAACAAGCAGAATGAGTGGGAAGAGGCAGCTCACAATAGAACGGAATGGAGAAGAATTGTAAAGTCAGTTAAGAGCGACAACCAAAAAGTAAAAAGCAATGAGATTTTTGAATGTCTGGAGTGCGGTAGACAGATAACATCACGTATTGGGCTTTTCAGTCACAGAAGAGCTCATGAAAGAAAACGCCTTGCGTGACCATCTTCTGATGCGTGTCAAATACTCGTCAGCGAGTAATGGCGGTATGTATGTAGTTTTAAACTGAGACAGCCTATATCAAAATCGAGCTGTTATTTGCTCCACCCTCAAAAGAAGAAATCAACACTAAAAAAAGAACATTTGAATTTAATAACTAAAAAGAAAGAAACCTCTATAACCCAAATGAATTGGAAATTTCATCCGAATTCTCTTGCAAGTGTCCGAAAACCGAATTGATTCGAATAATATTATGCTATCTCTCGCCGGTGCGCTCAGTCTTGCGAATGAACGACCCCGTTTAATTTGGTTACTTTGGAAAGTTCGGCGTACGTACAGAGCTACAAAGGAGAGCCGACCTCACAACTGGAACGCGAGTGGGCTAGTTCGCCCTGTGAAGTTAACGATATTCTTTGCTACGCATCCTTTTGCCGGGGTATTTTGATATTCGTTTGAAATTGAACAGCACTGCTGGGCGGTCAAAGCATCTAGACAATTTTAATGAAACAAAAAATGCAATACTTCTGTTTACACATTTGATGTTTACGTTTTAAACTAAAAAAAATAAAAAAAATCAACTTTTACAGTATGAACTTTACAATACGTACAGGATGGGTCAAATTGGACGCTTCTAAAGGGAAACACCCCTTTCTATAAGAGATAGACGAAAACCAATATCGGTGTCTGGAACTCAATTTTTATCAAAAACATGATGATGAAAACCGCATATCGATATCTGTTACCGTTTATGAGTTACGGGGTGCTTTTCAAAAATGTGCATTTATAACAAATCGCTGTAACTTTTTTGCTATGGAAAATTTTGTATTTTTATGAAAACATTTCCAAAGCACCTTTTTACGTAGAATTTAATGGTATAATTTTTTTTTAATTAATACTTTAATAGTTATCAACAGAAAAATTGATTTTTTTATTTGGGACACCCTGTATAATTTTAATTAACTGAAAATAACTTAAAATTACGCTTACAAAAATATAGCACACTTGATATATTGTTACAGTCCCATTCGCGACTTTTAACTAGTAGACTTTGGACACCCTATTGATAATCTGCTTCTAATGGAACACGAAAACATATTTTCCCAGCAAGACGAGGCACCGCCGCAGAACACTGAAGGTATCAGCAAATTTTTGCAGCCAATTTCGAGAATAATTGAATAGCTTACCAAGATCTCAGCCGTTGGCCGTCAAGGCCGCCGGACTTAGTTCCTATGGATTTTTATCTTTCCGGAAAATTAGAGGTTCCTATTTTTAAATTGCCCGTATAATCTAGAAAAAATTTAAAAGTATTTAGCGGTTATGCAAGGGTATATTTTATCGCTACTGAGTTAATGAATTCCGCGAGAAATGTTCAAAAACGGTCCCGCCTGTCCATAATAGAAGACTGTCGACATGTAGCACCTGTAGCAGAATCTTATATCTTGGTTTGCTATTTATTTTTATTGTTTTTAGATATAGTTTAAATGTGTTGATGTTAAATATATTTTAAATTGTTATAAAATTCTGCATCCCTCATTGCAAAAATTATTTTCGTTTCAATTGCTGCTCACAGCTAGAATTTTTTTGCATTACAGCCGGTGCCGTTCAAAGCCTACTTATTTAAAGCGGGCGAATTTTTATATACTCTATATCTCGAAGAGGAATCGAGCAAAATATCAAGTATGCTATATTTTTGGAAAGGTAATTTTCAATTCTTTTCAATGAATTAAAAATATACAGAGTATCCCATATAAAAAATCAAATTTTTTGTTGATAATTCTTAAATTATTAAAGTAAATAGGCCTGCGCAAATTTTGTACAGTTTGGCTTACATTACTTTGTCGGTCCTTAAAACAACCACTGAAGTGAAGCAAAAGCAGTAAGGCAAATTAATACAATAAACTTTGATGTAGACTTTATCTCTGATTGGTGGTCTTTGCTTTCAATTAGATTAAGAATGACAACAAATAACCTTTCGCTCTCAGGTATCCGTCAAATTTGACTTTTAAGGACAACGTTTGGTGAATGTACTTCACTGTATGTGGTCACTTATGTGGCTTTATAGACATTATTTATGCTATTTATTTGGAGTTTTTATGAATTCTTGTTCCAATGTCAAAGTTTTACAGTGGTATGCCATGCCTATAGTCGTATCAAGCTAGGATTAGCTAGTGATGTAGAATGTAGAATATTTGGAAGGGGGGTTAATCAAGGCGACCTTACAGATCTATTGTGTGTCCCCCTATCTTGAGTTATAACGAATTATAACTCATCATACAAGGCTTTGAGATAAGCCAATATCTGAGAGGGCTTTACAGAGGCTAGTTCCCCATCTCCGATATAAGTCGTTCCAAAGTTTATGGCACGAATGGTTGTCGTCTCGGCGCACTCAGTGATGAGGTGTTCTGGTATTTCCCCATTCACAGTTGTTTCTTAGCTTCAATCTACTGAGGAATTCGTTGAGGAGAAAGTATCCTGTTAAAAACCCTTATTCTTACTTAAATCAAGGAAAATCTTTGAATTTTCTCGGTCGTAAGTAATTATCTATGTGACAGTGGTAGCTTTACTAATATCATAACTCTATGATACATTCTAATATAAAAATTTCTGACATTCCTTCCAAGAAAATGAATAGGAAAAATATGTTTCAGTACTTTTTTTTAGGGACATACAGACACTAAAACCTAGAACGAATCAATATGCAACCGGCGCGACGGCGAGTCCTGGACGATTCGGTCGGCCGTCATCTAACATTTATGAAAAGGAAAATTCCCGAAGAGCGTTTCCACAGGCCTGGGCTCCGGCAAAACATGTTTTCCGGGCTATCGGATCCGGGTTTTACTACGCTGCCGGCCCGTCTGGCTTTATTAGGACGTGACCGGCGCTGGCGGCTTGCAAGAAAATATTTTAGATTGCTCTCTGATGCCGTCAGTTTTTTTTGGATATTCTATAGGTAAAAGATATAAATATCTATTTATTTTATACCCTATCGTAAAACACACCTTTATATACTTGATTCCAGTCGGGAAAATGAGGTTTTACTGTAATAAGTCCTGTAATATGTTTTTACGGGACTAGGCCTTCTTTTTCATAATTTTTTGGTGTCAATTGCTCTGTAGTATCGTTAGATGATTATCTCAGATTTTCAGTACTCCATTACTTTTTTAAAATAAGTAAATTCCTTTAATAGCACTGATTTTTTTAGAAGTATTCTGGACCAAATTCAAATTTTATGTCAGTACTGACAATATTTCCACAAGTAAATACAATAGCATCCAAAACAGACATAAGCGGCTTGAACAAAACCCAATTATTTAAAAAAACATATGGGAAAAATTTCGACAGCGATGACAGAAACAAGGCAGATGACGGTTATTCATTTTTACCAAAAAATGATTCGATTCTTTTTAAGTTAACTATGGATGAGTTTATATCGTGTTGTAGCATCGGAACACAGGACATAGGAAATCTCATGTTAATTTTTGAAAACTTTAAATATTATCTCCCCAGATCATTATATGCAAAAGTGGTATTAGAATTTTTTGAAGAGGCGTTAAAATTGTATTTTTGTCTAGAATATTGTTTTATTTGGAATCGGCATTTAAAAGTTATTTGCAAATATCTACCTTCAAATTAGTAAAATTTATAATACAGCCCAGAGAAAGCAACAATTAAAATACCAGCAAAAGTGTGATTTTGTCGTTGTCAAATTCGATGTCACATTTTGGTTACAAGAATTTAAAGGTACCAAATAGAGTAATTTTGTATAAAATAATTATGATTTTCACAACTTCTCAAAAAGTTACGATGGTTAAACGGCATTCTGCTGGAAATAGTATCTCCAAGTATTCTGCGCAATCGAAATATAAATGAAATTTATATTTCGATTTTTTCCAAATAATCTCTAAAGTGACGTCAATATTTGGATGAAAATTGGTGTCCGGAAGTTTTTTGACATGAGAAATTTAATTTTAATGTCAATATGACTCCTATTTGTAGAGGACTCCACCCAAGGACTATATATAATCTAAAGGACTGTTCGATCGCGTCAAATCGCCGCTGTCGTAGTCGCCGTGGAATGCTACGTCACGCGCTGCTCCTCAGTGCGGCGGATGGTTATTCTAGCGGGACAAAATCTCAAGAGCAATGTTTGGGACTTAAAATCTAAGAACGTAGCAAATGGTCTAATATATAGTAACTATATGGTTAAATTTATTTATTTATTAACAACTTAATTTATTAATAAATAAATACAAGATAATAAAACTATGATATTATTCGTACATGACACACAAAAAAACCGTATTGTAAACTATTGCCAAATACATAAAATTATGATATCAAAAACTCTTTAGCAGTTTTTTTTAATTAATTTGTAATCTTGTGACACCCTCTATAATTTATTTAAAAAACATATATTTTATTTTGAAAATAATAAATAAGATAGATATTTTAATTTTAATTTTAACACTCGGTAACTGTAAATTCATATATAGTAAGTATCTAAGACAATTTTTTAAACTCAGTGCCTTTTGATGGAGTTGTTTTGTTTTTATACTATCCGATTGAAATGAATCTTTTTGGGCATTCACCTGTTAAGCTTGAACTCCCTGTGACTGTGACTACATCATTCAATATATCGATATTTGAAAAAAAAGCGAAAGTTTGATATCTGTAGAACAAAGGCACAAAGGATTTTAACAAATAATATACGTACAGTAGAAAAGTACATATACCTTTGGCAATCTTCAACATAATTTGGCTTTCTAATAAAATGTATAAGCCCTTGCAAATATTTTGTTTTCGTATGATCTCTGCCTTGCTGAGCAGAAAACGACCAAATTTGGTTGATAAAAATGTATCGAAATACAAAGAATATTCATGCATTTTTGTATCAATTGGAATGTCTACTATTTATTCTTATCAGTACACATTTTTTGGCTTATTTCTAACCAAACGCTTTTGTCCCGCTAAATTTATCTTCCAACGCACTGTGCGTTCGTCCGTCAAATGCAAAAATAACTGTCACTGTCTAAAATCTTTAGCGCCAACTTCAACTCGGTCAGTAGATGACGTAAAAAAACTGACAGTGCTGGAAGATAGGAATCGAACTATCCTTGACTCCACCTACATATTTTTGAACTGGTTTGAAGAGTAATAGCTTTTCGTCCGTACCGGTATAAAACTACCGAGTAAATAAATATAGATTTAAGACGTTTTCTACGTAAAAAATATCTCTTGGTAAAAATCGCTATGAATAATGATTTTTGAGATATTTGAAATTATTAATACCTGTTGTCATTGACCTAAATTAAACAGCTTTACTAAATAGTTATTACACTGAAATCATAAATCTGAAATGTTTTTGTGCTAAAAGTTCAGCGGAAACTGTTTTGTCATCATTTTTTCAAAGAAAAATTTATAATTAATTTAAAAAAATAAAAAGTTCCCAAAAATAACTATCTACTCAACATATTTATTTTTGTCAATAATAACATGTACTGATTATTTCCATTCTAAATATCTTGAGAACGGTTACTCGTAGCGACTCCGTTACTCGTAGCGACTAGCGTTACACGTAGCCTAACCAAGAGACATTTTTTACGTAAAAAATCACGGAACTGTATATTTTTTCTCGCAGTACTTTTATACAGGTACGGACGAAAAGTTATGATTCTTCAAAACAGTCAAAACACATATAGGTGGCGCCCCCTACACATAACAGTCATAGTGACATCAAAATCAAATTTCTCATGTCAAAAAACTTCCAGACGCCAATTTTTATCTAAATATTGACGTTACTTCAGAAATTATTTGGATAAAATCGAAATAAAAATGAAACTTCTACACCCTGTATCTCCGAAACTAAGCATTTTAGGACATGCATTTATACGAACTTTTTTACTTATTTTTATCTGCAGAATATGCTGCCGAAGTTTCCGGAATACAATTCGAACCACCCTGTATAGAGTCTTTTTCAGCTATATCAAACCTGGAATATTTTAAGGTAATCATTGTCTAAAACAATCATTCTGCTGACATCTGCTGATGACGCTAACCGTGTTAGTATCATCAGCTGATGATTAAAACTCCAAAAGTCCTTTACATTTGTGAATTACTGTTTTATTTTCCCGTTGTAACACCAAAAGTTCCAACACCCAACTGTAATAATCATTCTTTAATGAAATTTTAAATCTTTTAACAACCCGCTTTGCATTCCAAATATTGTCGCAACTTATCATACATAAATATGACACCTTTATCACTGTCAATGACAGATAGACTATATTATTTTTTTCAGTCTACCCTCGTAAGAGATATTTTTATCCACTCTAAATATCACCTATTATTCGACGTTTTATTCGATGCGTTTCAATTTAAACTAGATGGCATTCGGAAAATTTCGGAATTTTCCCGAAATTAATGCGAAACGTCACGTCGAAATGCCGGAAAACGAGCAGGTATTTACGAAGGGGTGCGGGGGGAGGTGAGTCCGAAGGTGTCGATAGCCCTTGTCCGGAAATCTCGCCAACAATTATACCCAAATAGTTGGAGATTCGGCCGCCGCCGCTGCTGCCACTTTTGAATAATGTATTTCGTGGCCGGCGAAGCTCCGGAATATTTTAATAAGGTGACACCAACAACGAGGCGACGGCAACGCTGACGAAACTATTTCCGAACAATTTCGCTTTAGAAAGCCGGAACGGGCAGAGGGACCTAGAAATGCCATAGAGTGTCGGGTGGAAATAGAAAATGCCTTTATTTATCGCTTTGTCTAAATAAGAATTTTAATATATTTAACTAATATCTAAAATTAGACCGTTACTTGTGTAGTGTCAACTAAAATGTTCATTTTTTCTCTTGTTTTTAGAATTATGAAAAAAATATTAAATAGAAGAATTGTATGTAGGGGGAATGTGGGGTGTACACAATTTAAAATTAAAAAGTAACACCCTGTTTTTTATTCTATTTTTAGATTATGCCTAAAATTCTATAACCTTTTTATACCGAGGAATGCCATGCAAATTTTGAACTGTCCATATATGGGCCCATATATACACCCTGTCGATTTTACAGCAAAGTCGTAAATGGATTTATTAAAGGTCTGCGTATGCTGAATACACATGTCAAATTTGAACAATTTTGGACACGTTTTAAACTAATTTTAAAAAACTACATTTATTTTTAAATTAAAACTGAACAGGTAACAATGCAAAACCAGGCAAATGCAAAAACATACCCTACGTTGTTAACCTATGATTGAATGCAATTTGTTGTGCTGTTTACGCACCTACGTTGAAACTAATAATTATACTAGTTATAAGTAACTACTAATTTAAAACTTATTCAAATTAGACAAAAGCCTAAAGTTTAAGGAAATATAATATATACAGTGGGCGCACCTCATTCGCCTAGGTTGATTATACGAAAACGGGAAGATGTAGAAACAAAATATTTTATGGGTATATGTGGGGAGGCAATGTGCACAATTTAAAATTATTTTGAAATATACAGGGTGTTTCCGAACTAAGATTCATACCAAAGTTATATTTTTCTTATGGAACACCCGGTATTTTATATCATTTTTGGATTCCTGTGCCCAAAAAAGGCAATTATTATAAGGGTTAAATGTGTTTAAAATCTTTAGTTTTTGAGATATTTAAAGATATTTAAATTTGCATGCTACAATAGAATAGACTATTAACACCCTGTACATTACTTTTCAGAATTAATTCTTATGCTGAGTTTAAAGGTAGAGAAATAAACTTTACTGAAAAATGGTATTGGTTCCTTAAATTTATACAGGGCTATCAAAAGTTGCTGATCTATTTTAAGGATATATTTTATATAAAAACTTTGTTATTTCAAACGCAACACCCTGTATTTTTTTAAATAAATCGAAGCAAATTCAAATGCTCTTTCAAACTATATTAGGGTTTCCTATACCTATCTAGCTCAGATTTTGAATAAAAAGCGACTTTTAAATAAAATTGCAATCAAGATGGCTGGTGTCGCCATGGCAATTTTCGAGTGACAGTTAGTAACTATTTTCAAAGTCGACATTAGTTTATGGACATTATTATTTATAATTTATAACAGTTTACTTAAATTTACCTACAATAGTTTAATAAGTAAATATTCATTATTTTATCAAGAAAAATAAAGCAGTATCTGCTGGCGGAACGACTAGATATGTTACTAGTGATATTATTTTGTGAGGAAAATTGCTTCTTGGCTTCATGCCCAAAGATATCCAAATAGGAATCTTCCTGATAAGCGTTTCTTTGAAAAACTTCTTGTCCTATTTCGCAGAGCTCGTAGTGTGGTTTATAAAAAACCTATTAGGCAGAAACTTGTCGTTGGAGGTGAAGAAAATGAATTTACTGTAATTGACTCTTATAGAAAATCCATATACATATCTACAAGTCATTGTAAAATAATTCAAAGAACTACTTCTTCGTTTTTCTTGATAGAATAATAAACACATATTTAATAAATATTATTTATTAAACAATTGTAGGTAAATTAAATAAAAGTAAGCTGGTATAAATTTAAATAAGTCCATAAACTTATTTCGATTTTGAAAATAGCTACTAACTGTCACTAGAAACTTGCCACGACAACACTAGCCATCTTGATTACAATTTTATTGAAAAATCGCCTTTTATTCAAAATCTGAGCCAGATAGGTATCCTGAAAAGCGCCTGAAAACTACTTGTGAGGAGGGCGTTGAGAGTTTTTTGGCGTTTCTTGTTGCCTCGTTCAATTTTGTTTCGTTTTGAGCTATTTCCAAAACGTGGCTGTATCTGTATCCGAGGCAAAGGACTTTTTTTCATAAATCTCAGTGAAATAAGTAAACCTAGACGTAGGGCGTTGAGAGTTTTTTGGCGTTTCTTGTTGCCTCGTTCAATTTTGTTTCGTTTTGAGCTATTTCCAAAACGTGGCTGTATCTGTATCCGAGACAAAGGACTTTTTTTCATAAATCTCAGTGAAATAAGTAAACCTAGACGTAGGGCGTTGAGAGTTTTTTGGCGTTTCTTGTTGCCTCGTTCAATTTTGTTTCGTTTTGAGCTATTTCCAAAACGTGGCTGTATCTGTATCCGAGACAAAGGACTTTTTTTCATAAATCTCAGTGAAATAAGTAAACCTAGACGTAGGGCGTTGAGAGTTTTTTGGCGTTTCTTGTTGCCTCGTTCAATTTTGTTTCGTTTTGAGCTATTTCCAAAATGTGGCGGTATCTGTACCTGAGGCAAATGATTTTTTTTCATAAATCTCAGTGAATAAGTAAACCTAGACGTAGGGCGTTGAGAGTTTTTTGGCGTTTCTTGTTGCCTCGTTCAATTTTGTTTCGTTTTGAGCTATTTCCAAAACGTGGCTGTATCTGTATCCGAGACAAAGGACTTTTTTTCATAAATGTCAGTGAAATAAGTAAACCTAGACGTTTCTATAATAGCTCTTGTTACGATGGTATTTCGTTAATTACATGTCGTTTTATGTTAATATATATATATATATATATATATATATATATATATATATATATATATATATATATATATATATATATATATATATATATATATATATATATATATATATATATTTCTCAAGATTTTGAACACGCGTTATTAATATGTAGAGTAAATATTTAAGAAAAAAATCAAACACTTATTTAATATTTTCATTATTTAATTTTATTATATATAAAAAACATAAAACCATTTTTTCAGGCCCAGCTGAAATTTGGTCAGGGGAAGTGGGGAAACCGTTCTAGACGATAACCACTGAAATCGTACTCAGACCCGACCCCGGGCCTGAAATGTCGAAATCGGGTCTGAGCCCAATGAAGCAACGTAGTTTTTGGGCTCGTATAAGCGGTTGTCAATAGTATTGTCCAGAGACATTTTTAAAAAGCAATGTTTTCTTATTTTTTTAAGAGAAAACTGTAAAAGATACTTTTATATATAATAATGACAATATAAATTAGAAAACAAATTCTAGAATTTAGATTAGTTAACACTTGATATCGGTCGGTGATATATCTAAATGCTGAAAGAAAGTTTAGTTTAGTATCAAATAATACTAGCTACAATATTTCCTGAATATCTTTACCCTTGTTCATGCACCAGATTCGAATCAAATTTTTTCCATGCCAATAGTAATTTCTTTCCGATTTATTCATTTCTAAATAGCGACTTTAGAGCGGACTTAAATAGCGAAATGATCGATTTCTAATTTCCATATTTATGTTATTCGCGTGTCGACTTATTCCCGGCCGCCCCGAGGAGGGGAAAGAGAAGACTATGAGGTTGTTGCAAATATTTGTTACGGGGATTGTTTCCGAGCCGCGTCCGACCGACGGCAAAGGAAAATCCCCTTTAATTCGGCTTTGAAACGCGAATCGCATACATTAACGGTGGGAAAATGGCCGGAAGAGGTCGAATTTCGGCTGTTCGGAACGAAACAGGCCGCTGACACGCTACACTTCAATTTTCGCGAACCTTCTCGGTCTTACTATTGTATCATACTCTGTAAAAATTCTTATTTATAAGGTAAAAGTAAAGAAATAAAACAGTGTCAAGAAATCCTATCTTAATCATATGAATTCGCAAAATGACTCCATCAGATTTACGATTAGCGATTCCTTCTTGGTATTGGTCTTGTAGATGTAAATAGTAGATTGTACCCGTGACCTTATAGATCTATTGTGTCCTCCGTTATTGAGTTATAACTCATCATATAGCCTCGGGGTTTTGACAAAAGCCAGTATCTGAGACGGCTTTACAGAGGTTAGTTCTCCATCTCCGATATCATCATACCAGAAGTTCATGGCACAAATGGTGGTCGTCTCGGCATTGATGAGGTGCTCCCCTGTTTCCTCATTTTCCCCACAGAATCTGCACTAGCCGTTGTTTCTTAGCTTCAATCTAGTGATGTATTCATTGAGGAGACAGTGTCCTGTTAAAAACCCCATGATAATCCGGAGATTACTTAAGTGTTTAGACCTCTTTAAGTGTCTTAGACCGTTGGAGGATTCCCATTCCAGGTTACGGATGGTGTCTTCCAGGTTCTTGAGTTTCGGTTTAAGTTGGGGTTGGGAAACAGAACGATTCTGGTCCAGTTAGTGGAGCGTTTGCTCCTTTTCTAGCTAGATCGTGTGCTTTTTCATTACCATCTATCCCTTGTTGGGCTAGCACCCAGAGTGGGACGGGACTTTATTTTCTTAGCCTAATTTGTTCAGCTTCTCTAGGCATTCTTTGATCAACTTCGAATTGATGGTTAGGCTTTTTAATGCTGCTTGACTATCGGATAATATGGCTATTTGAGACTACCAGTGCAGAAACGGCCTAACCCCAATAAGCTTGTTTTGAGAAAACTTGGAATAAAGTTTAGTAACAATAACGCTACTGGTTTAATTTTCGAACAATATTTTGATATTTTGCTGCAAATATTTGTCTAAAGATCTAATGGACTAAAATTTAGACATAAGTATATGTATAATAAATGTTAATTATTTAGATACAAAATGAATTTAATAAAATAAATATCATTCCGCTGAAATTTGCGAGTTTGTTGATCAGACTCTTTATGCGCTGGTAACCTCATTTCTTGTAGCAGATAGTTCCTATCTAAGAAAAGTTGTACGCATCTTACGATAGCGTAGATTTCTGGTTGAAGGATGCTGATGCGGAGAATTTTTTTGAGAGAGTACCCAAATACTTCTATTTCTGTTCCTGCTTTGTTTTTTTAAAAACAAAGCAGGTTATAGTTTATCCAATTCTTTTTATTGCTCAATAGTACAGTGAGGTATTTCTCAAAGTTGTACATTCTTGGTATGTCATCCACTGGGAGTTGGATGAGTGGAATTTTTCTTCTGAGGGTGTTCCAAGTCTTCTGAACGTTTTTACAAATATATTCTTACGGAGCTGCTTAAGGTGGGGGCTAAGCCTACGCTGACGTACAATTTTTAGTCGACCCACTATTTAGTTGTGGCCGGCCGTAGCTCCAGCAGTAATGTGTCGAACTGCGGTACGAGAGGTATTGGGTTCGATTCCCAGCCAGTACGGTCGCTTTATTTATTTAAAACAAAAATAGTTATTTATCTATATATAGCGACCAGCGAGCCGCTACCTCAAGGAAGGCAAGCCATCTTGAACACATTTTGCCTTGTACAGCCTCTCAAATAGTGCCGTTCAGATTCGGCGATAAATTATAGGTCCCATGTACTTGTGAAACACTGACGACACATATTATTGTGTCATGTATACAGGTGCCATGTATATACAGGTATCATGTATACAGGTAGCCGACGCGTTGCTCTGTATAGAATATGGCACTATAAGAAGAGAAGTACTGTAAGACTATTTAGTTGCAAAAGTGAAATCTATACATTCTTATGGAGCCGATCCGTCGACTATTTGATTACATGTAAGCGCGACTCCATAAGACTATTTTGGTTACAAATCTGCAACTAAATATCAGCCGACTAAAAATTGCGTATTTTAATTCTCCCAAAAAAATCCCCAATTACATTTTAATTACAAGCTTCAAATTTATTCGGTAAAAATGTAGTTTTAAAATTAGATATTTTCCTAAAAACTCCACATTCATTTATTACACCCACCCAAAAATACCCCAGCATAACTCCATTTCCAAACTCTAGACGAGTATAATGCACAATTTATACCGCAAAGTTATACGAGCAAGAAGAAACGAACTACGGGGCACATTTTTCTTCGGCACCGCTAATACATCTTTTCAACTCTTCCCGTCACATCCCGAGGGAACGAGCCACAATATCGTGTGACGTTCTTCCCGCCGCACCGTCGTCTTCCCTGTTTTCCTTCTCAAATTTAATTTGGACGTGGTGCGCGTGTGGGAAAACGAACGCGCCGGGGAAAAACATCCCCCCGCAGCGCCCCCATCGGGAGGATAATTGGTTGCGATGGTTTAATGCACGAGAGGTGTGTTTGAAAGTGTTGGATACATGTAAAGTCTGGTGAATGTTATAAGAGGTAAAAAAGAGTTGGAATTTAATAATGTGTATGCAGGCGATGTGTTATTTTAAAGATATCTTACTATCTATTCTACAAACTCAAAGAGTTAGCCTAGCATAGGTTGCTAGGGTAGAGGTGTGTAGTTTTTGAACGAACTAGTAGAAAGGAACTAATTCCCGGTTTCTTAAAGAACTAGTTCATCAGGACCTATTCCGGGATCGAGACTGACCTATACAAATAATAATATGCGACGGCGACGGTTCGGCCAGCGTGATCGTAACCCGATGCTAGGCGGGAGTGGAGCGTACCAGCCGTATTTTACCTGTCCGGACGGAAAGGACTGAGAGGAACTAGAGGAACTAATTAAAAGACTAGTTCACGGGAATCTATTCAGTCGGTAGATCCGAGATATAATACAAGGCGGCGATGACGGATTCGGCATTGTCTATTGCCACAGCCGGCGTAATTCCCACAGAAAATTGTCGTAAATACCGTTTTTGAATTTTAGTTTGTTCTTTGAATATTTTATCAGAATGTTTCACTTCAGGTCCCTAACACTAAGAAATATAAAACGAGGTATAGATATTCTGAATTTTTAGACAAAAACTAAAAGCTTGAAGTGAGAAAAAAAGCAATTTTTCATAAAATTTTCGTATTATTTGTTTCGTTATTATTTATAATATAGTTTTTTATACTCTGATTTGAGATTCTTTTTTAATTCTTTTTTATATGTAGTAAAACTTACCTATATGGTTTTAACATACACGATTACACGTTTCGTTATATTTCGTACATTATAAAAATTCTACAGATCATACTGTGAATAGTTCAAGCAACGGGGATGTCAATGTTAGTCGGGAACTATCGTGATCTAAAGACCTAGTTCAAGGAACTCTAGGAATGTGTTCAAGGAACTCTAGGAGGAATTAATTCCTCCCAAGGAACTAGAATTCCCACCTCTATGCTAGGATCTCACCCTAATGAAAATATGAGGATATAAACAAGAGTTACCGATATAATTCAGAAAGTGGCTGAGATGAAATGGCAATGGGCTGGACATGATACCAGACTAGATAAAGAGAAATGGACGCATAGAATACCACTGTTAAAACGTCAGGTGGACGATATGATCTGCATGCCAAATTGCTCAGTGCAGATCTTAAGACCAAATCGATAGCGTTCTTTTCACACTACACGTTCAGATTTTACAAAAGATAATATCGTGAGTCTATATAGTCCGAGTCAGTATATACAGCTTCATAAGTGAACTAAATACAGCCAGCAATAAAGTGGGTCTCAAAATGAATTTAGCAAAATCTAAAGTAATGCACAACGAACTAGTGGAAAGAAACTACATTCTAATAAATAACACAACACTGGAAATAGTAGAAGAATATATATATTTGGGACAGCTAATACACAGCTCGGGATCTCTAGTACCAGAAATCAACAGAAGAATTAGGTTAGTATCGAGTACTTAAGAAGAAACTCAATCATATTCAAGTCTAGAATGCCACTCTATCTAAAGAAGAAAACATTCGACCAATGTGTACTACCAGTCATGCCCTATGCATGTGAAACCTGGACGCTTAAAACGGACATCATAAGGAAACTGCAGGTCCTACAACGCTCAATGGAACGAAATATGCTAAGAATAACCAAGAGAGACCGTAAAAGAATAGAGTGGATTCGACAAAAGACCCAGGTAATATATGTCATACATAGAGTCAAATCCTTCAAATTGCAATGGGCAGGACACCTGCGATGACAACAGATGGACCACAAAAATTACAGCATGGTACCCACGAGGAATTAAGAGATCTAGAAGAATACCAAACCTGAGATGGGACCATGATATTAGGAAATTAGTAGGGATAACTTGGACCCCCAACAATAGACAACAATGGGCACAACAACAAAGAGAATATGTGAGGGAGGCTAGACCATAATTGGAAATGGTTGAATAAGCTGAAAATGATGATGATGATAGAGTCTAATACAGTTCCCGCCAAGTCTGTGGTTTGTGCAATTAAAAATATACAGCATGTTGAAAATTCGCAGATCTCGTCTCTTCGTTGAGATCTTTATCGGACCCGCAACTACACGTCGAGTTTTGAACTGAATCGAAAGATTGTACAGTTCAAATCTCTCAGAAATCGTTACGTGTAGAGCCCCTTTTAGCGATTCCATGTAAAAATTTCTGTAATAATCCGTTTTTACCTTTATGATAAGTTATCTGCAACATTTACAAAATCACCTTATGCCATGGAAAGTAAGATGGCCAAGACAAGTTACGGGCATCTTTGTGTAACAAATACTAACGCAGGTTCCCGGAAACCTCAAGGTTTTATCTTAACTAATGAGAGATAATCCTTCATTTTCCGCTAAAATGGGACTCTATGTAAACGTTGAAAATGATCCTGAACCTAAAACATCCAGATTTATATCTAATTTAGATCCTAAAAGCTTTAAATGAACGAGTTTTGAAAAAAAAACTCTATACATTTCTCCAATAACCTAAACATATATACTTTCTCCAAATCGTCTAGTTTTAACCCGAACGTCTACACTCCCCATCTCCAATTCCCGTCCCCACTTACTGACGTCACCTGATATTTTCGACGCTATTCCGCGAGATGGAGTGGCTGGTTCACACGACCGCACCGCTTAGGCCCCAAGTGTCAACTGCGAGGTCCGTAGGCGTCATCGCGACGACAAACAGCCCGAGTGCACTTAGACTTTGTTGAAATAAGTAAAAAGACTTAAAAAGGGGACCTGGAGTGGAGATGGAGAAAACGAAAGCCGGCGTGTTTTTATTGTTGCCCTCTATTCGTGGCTGGAAAAAGAGCAATTTTTGTTGTCTTTGCCGTGACAACATAGTTAGAGGCGTGAAAAAATGGACCATTTAGAAATCACATAAGTTAAAAGTTAAAAAGTATTTTTTTTCCAAATACACTTAAGTTAGCTATTTTATAAATAGAAATCCCGCTCCAGGTGGAAGCTTGAATATTTGAATAAGTTATTAAGTACTTAATATAATTACTTATTAACAAATTTATTCTAAATGAATTGCATAACTAATCAGTTTACTACTACTCGTAACATATATTATACTGTGTGTTTCTTAAAAGGGCCCACCATTATTATTATATTATTATATATTTTTTCAGATAAAAAAACCGAAATTTGGTTTGTTAGTAAATGACATAAATTAGGATTGATTGACGTATTCAATTGTTTTCGGTCACTTCCTGTTTCAGCGGAAATGACTACAACTTTTGATTTTTAAATTGCATCCTTGGTATTTTTTTACTTTATTCGATGGAAAATGACATTGTGAATAGAATGCTAGATCATATGTCAACATTTGACATTTTCACTGATTTTTAATCAAGAAGCCTTGGAAAAATAGATTTGATCGTCTATTTTTTTTCGTGTCTGTCGGTTAAGTAAAGTCTGTCGGTTAAAAGATGCCCAAATCGTATTTTTAATCATATCTCAATTTTTTCAAATGGAACGAGGGTGGCTCATTAGCATATTTGGGAAAAGTATTTTTATAAAAATAATATGGCACTACACACTTAGTATTTCAAGTCAAATTAGGAGTCAATCAATTCTGAATTGCCATACACTAACGTATCAAATCTCGTTTTTTTATCTGAAAAAAATAAAAAAAATTATAGGGTTTGCCAGTTTTGAGAAATACCCGGTAATACATATTTACTAGTGAAGAATTTGTTCCATTATTTTTTGTAGGTAACTGTTTTGAAATCTACCCCCCCCTTACTAA
The DNA here is from genome assembly GCF_002938485.1 of Sitophilus oryzae. Lineage (NCBI taxonomy): Eukaryota > Metazoa > Arthropoda > Insecta > Coleoptera > Curculionidae > Sitophilus > Sitophilus oryzae. The sequence goes on from NW_022146803.1 coordinate 212,335, forward strand.
GATTCAGAATAATCTTCCTTTAATTCAAATCCTGATTCAAAATTTGTGTATTTTTCAAATTGTGTACACTTTACATAAACCCAATTATAAAAGTAATACAAATACAAAATAATAATACAAAAAATAATATAAAATAAACTGAGAAAATCCCAACAAATCCGCGAAGATTCAAATCAATTTTAAATATGTGACACAATGACTAAAGAATACAAGGACATCTAACGTCCATATACGGGCTGCAGCAGAATTTGTGATGTTAGACGCCATTTTTTTTGGTTATCAGCGACAATTTTAGCGATTTTTAATAGCTTGTGTGTAGTGAACTTTGTAAAAACTTTATTACAAGTGTAAAAGTCACAGCGATAAGAAAGAGCCAGGAGTTACATTTCATAGGTAAACAAACAGTCCACGCCACATTTTTAGTGTTTTTTTTATTGAATACGATAATTATTTTTCTGATATTATATGTACTTGATATGTGCTATATCAAGCTATAGTGCGGTCGATACTAGTTTCGTACTTTTTGTTAACATTTTAATATATGTTTCTTTTCGCAATTAATTAGTATGATACCACCGCATACACAATAGGCGTAGTCAAAACATTTATCAAAAAAATAATCTCTTCAGGCGTCTATGTTAAGAAAAATATGCGCCACGGCACTACTGGTATGCACAAGGTATTGTAACAATTTGGTTACAGGTGTCATTTTCTTCCTTGTATTCTATAGTCATTGATGTGACAAAAATAAAAACGTCAAACAAAACTGTCAAAGAACGGGCTGTCATGATGTCGATTCCGACTCTACACAAGGATATCATGTAAAATTTGAAGGTCGTACAATTTTCATTTTTCAATTTTTTTACAAAACTCACCTGGTTTATCATCACGGATGGAATATCTAGGATTGACTGTCAGGTTGATGGGCAGCATGTTCTTCAGCCACGTGATTTTAGGCGGTGGATTACCGGTGGCGGCACAGTTGAGCAATGTATTGTGACCGATTTCGACTACCTTGTTATTCTGTGGGGATTCGGTGATCTGTGGAAATCCAGGCGGTAGTTTATCCACTGAAACAAGGAAACAAAAATCAATTCTTTGTACACTATGACCAGAAAAAACAGAATAGTATATATTTAGTAGAAAACTGCTACAATTCCCTAATTTTTTCTAATATTCAATACATAAAATAAAGAAGTGCTTAATTTAAACAAAAGTGACTTCAGGAATGTAGAATGTTTGGGAAGGGAATTAATCACCGCGACCTTACAGATCTATTCTGCGTCCCCATTTCTTGAGTTATAATGAGTTATAATTCATCACACAGTCTCAAGGCTTTGACAAAAGCCAGTATCTATACGGCTTTACAGAGGCTAGTTCTCCATCTCCAATATCAGTCGTACCAAAGTTTATGGCACGAATGGTTGTCGTCTCGACGCACTCAGTGATGACTCTTTTTTTTCGACATTTTTCTTAGTTTTAATCTACTGAGGTGTTCATTGAGTGTCCTGTTAAACCCCATGACAATCCGGAGATTGCTAATTTTAAATCAAGGAAAATCATTGATTTTTCTTGGTGGTAAGTTCTGAGAAGCTTCTTCGAGTGTCTTAGACCATTGCAAGATTCTCATTCCAGGTTACGGATGGAGTCATCCAGGTTCTAGTGTTCGGCTTTTAGTTTGTGTGAACAATATTTTAATATTGTTCCATACCTATTGGTATAAATGTTACATTGTATTTTTGTATTTTGTAATGTTTCGAGGAAATAAGAAATAATTATAAATAATGATCCATCTCTAACGTGCATAGGAAATGGATTCACAAGTTTTACGGCCAAGAGACGTATTTTCGATGAAGCGGACTTCGACCCCGTCTGGAACGTCAGCCATGTAACACGAGTGGGGTTTCTCTCGGCCTAATAGGGCAATAATTTTTCAATAAACGAATCCATTAATAATAGAGGCCCTCTCCCGGACGTTTAAGTAGTTCGGCCAACTTGCCGATACTTTATTTTAATGGCGGCGCTGGTGGCCGGTCGTTGGAGATCGTCGAGCGCTCTCTTCCAGATTAAACTTTCGTCCTCGTCCATTAATTGGCCAATTATAAAGAAGAAAAGGCCTGACGTTTTGGTCAGTGAGTTTAAAATAAAACAGGATGGTTCTTGTGTAAATGTCGACGTTTTTTTTATTTTAAATACTAAATATGTTTAGAATTTTATGTATAATACAAAAAGCAATAAATATACAGGGTGGTCCGAACCGTATTCCGGAAACTTCGGCGGCATATTCTGCAATTAAAAATAAGTAAAAAAGTTCGTATAAATGTATGTCCTAAAATGCTTAGTTTCGGAGATACAGGGTGTAGAAGTCTCATTTTTATTTCGATTTTTTTTCAAATAATTTCTGAAGTAAGGTGAATATTTGGATGGAAATTGGTATCCGGAAGTTTTTTAACATGACAAATTTGATTTTGATGTCAATATAACTTCTATTTGTAAGGGGCGCCACCTACATGTGTTTTAACTGTTTTGAAGAGTAATAACTTTTCGTCCGTACCTGTATAAAACCACTGGGTAAAAAATATGCATTTACGACATTTTTTACGTAGAAAAAGTCTCTTGGTAATACAAAAAGCAATAAATATACAGGGTGGTCCGAACCGTATTCCGGAAACTTCGGCGGCATATTCTGCAATTAAAAATAAGTAAAAAAGTTCGTATAAATGTATGTCCTCAAATGCTTAGTTTCGGAGATACAGGGTGTAGAAGTCTCATTTTTATTTCGATTTTTTTTCAAATAATTTCTGAAGTAAGGTGAATATTTGGATGGAAATTGGTATCCGGAAGTTTTTTAACATGAGAAATTTGATTTTGATGTCAATATAACTTCTATTTGTAAGGGGCGCTACCTACATGTGTTTTAACTGTTTTGAAGAGTAATAACTTTTCGTCCGTACCTGTATAAAACCACTGGGTAAAAAATATGCATTTACGACATTTTTTACGTAGAAAAAGTCTCTTGGTAAAAATCGCTACGAGTAATGGTTCTAGAGATTTTGATTTTTTGAGATGGTTCTAGTGTTTAGTATTTAGAATTTAGAAATATTTTATCTTATCTTTATTCTGTGTATTGTATATTATGTTATTTTACTTGTTGTTTTCCGGAATATAGTTCGGACTACCCTGTACAAGTGCTCCGAACTTATTGTGTGTTATTGTGCGAACTTATATTGTGTTAAGGAGCGACCAATAATTATTGCAATAGTTTGAGATGACCAGCCTATTTAAAAATAAACATATTTTGTTTTAAATTCAATACATTCAGTTTTAAGACACTCTGTATACATAAATGAAATTATTGATTTTTAAAATATTATACGCAAACTAGGGAGAGGTAGATCAGACAACGAACAGAGATGATAGGTGTTTGTTCGAGACGCACTGATATTATTTTATTTTGTAAGTTTTAGTCATTGTGACAAAAAATGTTATTAAAGGTAAAGTAAATGTTTTCTCATTATTTAACTAGTGTTAACATATTGTGTAACTAGTGTTGTAATATTGTTTGCTAAAGCGTTTCTTTATTTATTTGGTCTGACAGATATTATACTAAGGGTCGGTATTTTTGGCCTTGGGTGCCGGTTTTCATGTGTACGAAGAGTACGGTCAATACGCTTAGTAAAATAAGATGTACTGAATAAAGACAGAAGGCGAGTATTTTCCCAAGCGCATAGAATCTAGCGTCAGATTAAAAGTAGTTATGTAATAAATACTTCGTATTTTTGCTCACTCCGACTTATCAGACTGCCATAACGACTCACTCCTATACATGTAAACGCCGACCTAAAGGTTCGCTTGCCAGCGGGGTATAACATGTGTATATATGTATGTATTTAGCGGAATCAATTTATGCTGTCAATGATTTCAGTTTAAAAGGTTCAGTGTGACAATAAGGGCCTTGTTTACTAATACTTTTCTTCCGTGACTGGGCGAATATCTTAGCAAACAAATGAGCAACCAAAAATAATAAATAAAATAACTAGTAGTTTAAAGGTACTGGCACCGAAAATTCAACTTTAGCTTCAAGCCTCGAAACCAGACATAAGTACCTGTGGATGGGGACTACTAACAAAAACTTTTCAGTTTTGAATGTAATAAATATGGCATGTTTTGAATGTATGAAACTACAAACCTTAGTATGAGGGCAGTTTCTGTACTATTATTATTTCTCGCTTATTAAAGTTCAGAACAGCATAGTTGGATTCTTTGTAATAGTGATTAAGGTTTTCTCTGTCGTGCTCTTTTACTTGTGAATTCCAGGCAGAGTACGGCACTCCTTTCATTTCATTTAATAAAATAAGTAGGGCTATTTACAATTTAACAACAAAGTAAGTTCCTTTATTTCATTTAAATTGTTATACAGTTGGCCAAAATCTTACTTTTTCAACTTTGTTGCCATATAAGCATTTAATTTAGAATATATGCAAGTTTTTCTGATTCAAAAAAAATCCAGCAAATTCACATTTAGGAGATTTATACAAAAAGATTTGAAATAATGGTCCGTTTTATTGGCGAAACCCTATATACATTACCGCAAATGAAGTCTCGATATGTAAATTTGCGGCGGAACTGTACATGAAAGCAATTACGATGATCATTTGTCAAGCCGAAACGCAAATAAATGCGGACAAGAGATGGGGAAAAAGCCCAGATAGTTTCGGTTTATAAACAAATCGGCAACGTTTTCAATTTATTTCGCTCTACAGGATGGGAAGTTAAAATGTTGACAGGTAATGAAAGAAACAAACCAACGAAACGTTTCGTTTAATTAGTTATTCTATACCAAAAATGTGATTTTAATTTGTAATATTATTACTGCTAGTAAATAAACAACCACAATGTAGTGATGAACAAAAAAACTAACAGAAACAGACTGGCTAAGACTGACAGTCAATATAGGTATTATAGGAGCAGTTCTCTATAGGCTTGGTGCATTTCAGTTGATTTCAACAAATTCCGACCGCAGCGTCTCAACGGCAAAAATCAGAATTATCAGCACCTATTTCACGCCGCTGTCATGTTGATCGCATTAAACCAAAGTTGAAATCGTGGTTTGGTTGTCATAATATTTAAGTATTTTAGTTTTTTGCTAGTGCAGTTATTAAGACTATAAAACACTCATGAACGAGGTTTGTGTGATGTAACGCTGATTCGGGTAGTCAAAATTAAGTGAAAAAGAACTCGACCTGAGCGTCGCGCTTCGGTCGTGTTGTATTGTGACAATTTCAAATGTTAATAAAATTGCCGAAAAAATGTTAACGCGTAAAGGAGAGCGTAATTAAGACGTTGTTGGTTTGGTTAGGTTTTTTAATAATCTAGATTAAATGTTTTATGAACATATTCTAACATTATTATAATTATGTACCTTTAAAAATGTCGTTATAGCCGAAATAGACACAATTATAACTCTACTTGCAAAACCGGTGCGATGCTCGCTACCCTAGTTAACTCATCTACAAAGTATTTTTAGCTGGAATAATAAATTATAGTATCTACAAATTAGACTCTCTGAAGATATCAAAATAACCTTTTTATTTTTAGAATTTTCACATATACTTTCTAACACTTTTAGAATAATTATATAATAATTTTTTCGTATACTCGCTATTTAAACCCATGTATTTTTATATATCAGTTGTTTACGATATTCTCCGATGGTGGCAGCACCGGCGGAGAATGCATTAAGCCTATAGTTTACTGCTTATTGAAGCCATAAATGAAAAATTCAAGAACATCATATCGCTGTTCCGGTAGAATAGTGACCGAACTGCAAAATTTTTAAAAATTGAGTTAACTTCATCATTCACTTTTAAAATGTTCAATATATATGGTAAAATAATGACGAAACTGTACTACCACTCGTTACCGCTAGATGGCAGTTGCGTCGTCTTCAAATTCCACATGTTCCTAGGCGGTCGTTGAAAAAATAATGACATATTGCTCAGTCGCGTCTGGAAATTGGGACAGAACTGTATTTGTTCGCGAGAAAAACGCCGTAAGTGTAGTTTGTGTTAGTTGTGACAAAAACTTTTGACATTTTTTGGCAAAAGTTTGGTGAAATAAAGACGTAAGTGTATTCTATGTCAATATTATTTCGAAATTTTGTTCGTTTCATTTAAAGAAATTATGAAAATAAGACGTAAGTGTACTTTCTGTCATTCTTGACCCAAAAAGTTTAGGTTTTACTTAACTTATTGGTCCATTACGTTATTGTTGTCCCGAAATGTACCTTCTCTTTTTGGTAATTACGTTATTGTTGTCCCGAAACGTACATTTTCTTTTGGTAAAAGTGTTTAAGTAGAAATATTAGCATTGCTGTCTTGAATGACAAATTTTGACTTTTTGTTTAGACAACTGGCTACCTGATATTTCCATATATTTAAATAATAGGAAAAATGGTTAATTTTGAAAAAATAATCAGTTCAAATATGGTAATGTTTGGAAGTTCAGCATTATTAGTAAAAAAATCTATATTATACACGAGAAAGCCGTTATGGAACCCGCACCGGTCCCTAAAGACTTACTTTTTACCTTAAATACATAATAATAATATACTATTATTTATATTACAGAGGTACCAAAAAGTTTTTCGGGAGAAAAATGAGCTCGAGAACGGCCAAAATATTGAAGCTTGCTATTGCTACAGATTTAAACGAGAACCAAAAAGACCCCATTGATAATGACGATACTGGAAGTGCCAGTTCTTTAACAGTAGGACTTGCGGAATCAGGGCCGTTGGTTCCTCCTGTTTTGGATACAGTTTTAATTAAGAGCGGGGATAAGGGTGATCCTAAAATTGACGTTGGTTCGACAATAAAATCAGTTTCTCCAGAACCATTAATTTCTGCAGATTTGGTTACGGAAACGCAGCTAACCAAGCCAGACAAATATATTGTTGAAAGCAGAAACTCAACCAGCATAAATTTAAGAAGAATTCCTAGGTTGACCTATAATGACCCGGCTGATGCAAGAGAGCATAACGATTTTTCTTCTGGTTCTAGTGACGATTTTTCTCCAGGAAGTGAAGATTTATCAAGCGACTCGTCTGAGCATATGCCTGGTACTTCTAATCAGAATGCTGTTTTTCGCCAAAGAACGTTTAATAGTTCAGAAACTACTGAAAATAATGGAAAACCCGCATCTCCTAAAAAGGGCAAGAAAAGAAGCCGCAACCCTGATAATTGGATAAGAGAAAAAGCTAAAAGGCTAAGAAATTGTGGTCAAAGCTACACATCAAAATCGGGGAAAATTATTGGTGAAAAAAAGATGGGACCGCCGTGCAAAGAAAAATGTATTTTATCATGCTCAAAAAAAATTAATGAGAATTTTAGAAACGAAATGTTTAAGGAATACTGGGCATTCTCTTCTCTACAAAGACAGCGCGATTTTTTGGCTGCCCATATTGAAAAATTGGATCTAAAGTACAGACGCATTTCAGCTGCGAAACCCAGAAATCCCAATTGTTCCTTTTACATTTCTAAAGAAGGACACAGAATTCGTGTATGCAAGACATTCTTAATTAATACTCTCGGTATAAATGAAAGAACAATCAGAACGGTTATAAAGTCTAAGGCAAGGGGTACTGGAATAGTACCAACTGATAACAGAGGCAAGCATCAAAATCACAAAAAGATTGATGAAGAAATATTGAAGTCCGTACGTGACCACATTAATTCAGTTCCTCGTATTGAGAGTCACTATGTCAGAAAAGATACAAAAAGGGAATTTATTGACGGTGGCCTCTCTGTAGCCGAGTTATACCGAAATTATTCAACACAGAGGTCTTCCATCAATAAGATTGCAGCAAGTTACGATAAATACTCAAGAATATTCAATAAAGAGTTCAATATAGGTTTCTTTTTGCCAAAGAAAGACCAGTGCGACGTTTGCGAAGCCTATAAAAACTCCCAGGAAGAGGAAAAAGAAAACCTTGAGATTAATTACCAAAGCCATCTAGAAGAAAAAGAATTAAGTCGAAGTGAAAAACAAAATGATAAAGAGAAAGCCAAAAATAATGAATGTGTGCTTGCAGTTTATGACTTGCAGGCGGTGCTACCAATACCCACTGGACAGTCATCAGCTTTTTTTTACAAATCCCGTATCAACTGCTATAATTTTACAGTAAGCAGAATGGGTATATTCTACCCATTTTTAAAAATTCCATTAAACAAAAATGCCAGATTTCTTATTATTTTTATTGTTTTAGATAACAGAAATAGGAAATGACAAATCTTTGTGCTTTTTTTGGCATGAAGGTCTGGGTAATAGAGGAGTAACAGAAATTGCTTCATGTGTTTTCCTGTATCTTGAAGAGCTATCACTAACTAACCCAGGTGCCGACGTGGTCTTTTACTCGGATAATTGTGGCGGCCAGCAGAAAAACAGGTATCTATGTAAAATAAAAAAAACGTATACAAAAATATTAGAGATATCTATTTTACAGATACATGATAGCTACATACCTCTACGCTGTTCAGTGCTTAGAAATAAATTCTATTACCCACAAATACTTAATTCGTGGCCATACTCAAAATGAAGGCGATGCGATTCACAGCGTAATTGAGAAGTCGGTGACTAAAATTAAAAGATCTGGTCCAATTTACGTTCCAGAGCAGTATATCTCCGCAATTCGATCTGCGAAGAAGAATGGTAATCCACTGGAGGTAAAAGAAATGAATTTTGACAGCTTCTTGGATATAAAATTTATCCATGATGAAATGGCGCTTACTTTAACAAAAAATGTAGACGGGAATGATTTTAAAATAAGTGACGTAAAGTTACTGAAGACTGAAAAAGGGAACGCTTTTTTTAAGTACAAGACAAGTTACAAGCAAGTGGAATGGAATTGTGTAGGGTATAAGTCTAAAAAACGACGCATTTCTGAGGTAAAACCATTCAATGAGATCCACAGAAAGCCAGCATATACAAAAAAAATTTCAGTTGCTGATAATAAAAAGAAAGACCTAAAAAGTTTAATTGATAGTAAAATAATCCCTGGGTTTTATAAACCTTTCTTTGAATTTATTTTAAATTAATGTTTTATAACTTTAGAATAATATTAGTATAGTTAAATAGCAGTTAGTATTTTATAGTTCCTATCAGTTCCTAAAAATGTTTAGTTAGCCATTTTAAGTTAAGCAACTTCAAACTTTCGTCGGTGAAGAAGTTGTTTTATTTTTTCAAGAGTTTTGTTTGTTTATTTTTTATAAATACTTTGACGATTGTTAAATTTGATAATAAATTGTTTAACACAACTGTCGAATTTTGTTCTATCAATATTGGGGAAATAATGACATAACTTCAAAATTAAGGGTGTATTTTACAAATATAATAATTGTGTTAAATACTGTTTAAAGTGATCCATATTTAAGTTACTAATACGATGTTTCCAAAGTCATAACTATGAATGCAAAGTTTTGGGAACAAATAACAAAGTTCCATTTTCGTTTTTTGCTTCCCCTGAGAATTTATACTTTTTGCAGTTCGGTCACTATTCTGCCGGAGCAGCGATATTATAAATAGTCAAAAATTAGTAACACTCAACAACATAACACACGAAAACTCAAGAACCACTTTAGATATGGAATTTTTTTTTTTTATTTTGAAGGTCGGATCTTTTACAAGATATTTAAATAAAAAAAATTCGATAGACTTCTTTTTTTCATTCAAAAATTTAATAAACCAATCCATTTACTTTTAGTGCATAGAAATTTCAAGCAATCGTGTAACTTTTAAATTTATAAAGATTTTCACATACTGTCTGCGAAGAATATAGCAGAAATATTAAGAAAGTTTTTGAAAAAAAAACTACAATCAATTATTTCTAATGGATTTCGAGATATCGATTTTTGAATGCAGAGTTCTAATAACGCGACCACTGTCGAATACCTCAATTACTCAATTCCACTTATTTTTACCAAAAGTGCAAGTGTTTCTAACTTACACTTAAAAATTTATAAGCGGAATAATTTATATAGGGAAAATTACAACGACTCGTTAATAAATAAACAAATAAAGTATCGCGAGACGTAATTAAATCGTGTGGCTGAACGCATGATGTACATTCCTCCCTAGAATTTTAAGTACTGATATGGTACTGATTGGGTCGACCGGGACCGAATCTGTCATATCCCCTTCCACGTCTCTTATCAATGTGCTCAGTTTCTCGCTTTTTTTCTCGATTAACAGTGTGCACAGTTTCTCGCTTTCCCTCTTTGTTCAGTACATTATAAACGCTTTGTACTCTACTTAAGGTAGTATCAGACACAGCTACGAAGGAAGATACGAAGGAGAAAGATACGTCTTTTGTTGCGCAATTATGGCTAAAGTTTCTCGACGATTTAAAACATTTAAGAAAGACACGATTGGATCATTTGATAACCAATAAAATTGAAGAGAAATACAATTGAATATCATACAACACAACAAATTTAAAGACACAAAAACACAACAAATTTGAAGAGTTTGAAGTTGTACCACACTGTATACCAATCGAAAACTAAACAAATTCGTAACTTGTCGTAAATATTTTTATTTCGGTTGATTATTATTAGTTAGTTTGTTATTCGATTTGTTATCCTCGCCAGACCGGCCCCAACTCTGTTGTTTTTTAATTTTATTTCCGCTGTTTAGGCCCCGCGCAAATTTAAACAATAAATGTTATTGTTTTATTTTTATTTAGTCTGTATCGTGATTGGGTTAAATTAATTTGTTGCGCTCGCTCCTGTCAAGTAGTTTATTTATGTTCGGGTGTGTTTATTTTGTTGCGCGCGGTTTTGTCCAACTTTTTACGATGCTCGCAAATTGCTCAAAGTGCACTTAAAACAGGCGTAAAAGTAGCTGCAATAAAAACGTTTTTTATAAATATTTTAAAATCAATTGGTCACGTTACTGAATTACTTTTTCCATTGAGTGTTTTAAAAAATAACAAACGTAGGTATAAGTTTGCGATTTCTGAAAATTCGACTTTTCAAGTGGAGAAAGATACGTCAAAATATTTTTCTATACCGTTTGATAGAGAGTTATCCCGTGGTTTAAAAAGCTTTTTAAGAATGTCCATTATAAACTTGTATAGTGCTAATAATAACCGTTATCAGGTAATCCTAAAAATAAAACATCTCCACTGAAATTTATATAGAAACTGTAATCAGAAATATGTTGGGCAAACTAGAAGATTAATATTAACTAGACTTGACGAACATATGGCTTAGATGAGATATGGTAGACCGGATAACCGATAAGTCTTGAGTTGCTAAACATATTGTTGATAAAGAACATTGTATAGATATTAATAATTTAAAATTAATTAAAAAAGTCGCAAATTACAGGCAATTAGATGCATATGAGAGCGTCAAAATTAATAAATGTAATATATATATTATCACCAGATTATCACCAGAGACATTATCACCAGAGACATTGGCCCAATTCCTTCCAGTTCTCTGTTCCTACTAGGCTTGTTCCAACCCCAAGTTTTAGAACGGTTCTGGAACCGTTCTGAAATCATTGGGACTAGTCTTATCCGCATGCGTTAACTCGACACTGTTTTTCTACGATTCTAGATTGACAATCGGATGGAACAGTTTCGGAACCGTTTTTAATCTGTCTTGTCAAAACACCGGTTAAAATAACCTCATTTTTTGTTTGATGTAAAGTATAAACTTGGTGTAAACAAAACAAACCTTAATAATATTCTTCACAGACATTCTTATTAATTGTATAGAACAGTGGAAACAGTAAAAAGTGGTAAATTACTATAATGGACATAATAATAAATAATGGACACAAACCATAATTATGGTAAGTTTCACTTGGTTTACTATTCGTTTTTTTTTTGTTGAAAAGTGTGAACTGTAAAATCAAAGACTACAGTAAAATGTTAAACCCTAGCTAAATTAAATAGACAATTTCTAAGTATAGAAAGAATTCTAAACACTAAAACCCATTAAACTCCAAAAAAATCCACAAAACAAAACAAGCAAACGCCCCGGCCCAAATGTCAATCGGCTGATAAAATGTATTAACTGCGCATGTCAGTACAAACAGTTCCTACTTACTGGCAAGTATCGAAATTACGGTTCCGGAACCGTTCTAATAACGATCAGAAAATTGGTTTGAAGGCAAAGAGAATCGTTGGAGAACGATCCCCATCATAGTTGGAACGCTTTTAGCCCTATGCGCATGAACGGAACCGTTCCTGAACGGTTCTCAGCGGTGTTGGAACAAACCTACTGCTCTAGTTCGGTAATAATTGTTTCGGTTGGTTTTGACTCGCTTGGCTAGTTTTTGCCACGTCTACTCAGAGCCACCTGAGCGAGTATATAAACGCTCAATTTGTAGATATTAGTTTAGTTTTAATCATCTGCTGATAATTCTAACAAGGTTAGCGAAACGCGTGTCCAATGTAAACGTAAGTGACAGTGTATGGTGGTGATTTAGCGTTTTATTTTGATAAAAAATAGACATTTATTAATCAATTAGCTGACCCGGCTGACTGGGTGGATGACTGATTGATATGAAACTAATCGATTTACATTTGACAGTTGTTATTTGTTTCCTATATTTTTGTTTGCATTTTGATTCAAGCATTTTCTATATAATTTCAGTATCTTTCTAGATTTGAATAATGTTAATAATCTGTGTGCATTAGGGTGAGCCAAAAAACTAACCTATCGGGTTGCAATAACCGAGAAAAAATATTCCCGGAAGGCAGGATTTTTAGCTCAATTTTAAAAGGTGTCGGTGAATATTCAAACTTTTCCATTTAGATAACACGTAAAAAAATCTTTTTTCATTAAAAGTACCATAACCTTGAAACGGTTTACGATAAAAAAAAATTACATCGCGGATTCTTGTAGAGCATAAAATTTCCGAAAAAATCTATGTGAGAATATTTTTTTCACTTCAATAATTCGTTTAATTCAAAGCTTTGAAAAGTGAAAAAAAATCGCTAAAAACGCTAAAACTGCATTTTTTCAAAGCTTTCAAATATACGAATTATTGAATTGAAAAAAATACCCTCAGATAGATTTTTTCGGAAATTTTATGCTCTACAAGAATTCGATGTAATTTTTTTTTATCATAAACCCTTTCAAAATTATGGTACTTTTAACGGAAAAAGATTTTTTTACGTGTTATTTAAATGGAAAACTTTGAATATTCACCGACACCTTTTAAATCTGAGCTAAAACCCTGCCTTCCGGGGATATTTTTTTCTCGGTTATTAGATTCATTTTAACCCATAAATTTCATAGGTTAGTTTTTTTGGCTCACCCTAAACATGGAAGTCCAATATCGTCGTTGTTGACAAAAATATAAAAAACAATTTTATATAAATGTTTATATTTTGTTTGCATAGTTGCACCATATAATGCAGGCTCACCATATAATTCTGCATACAGTACACTATTTTTATGTGTTGTTGCTATTTGTTATCGAGGTCGAGATATTATGGCGCTGTATGTGGCTGTATGTTACTACTTATTAAGTTTCAATATTTAGGTATTTATTTATTCTGAAAATTTTTCACTTATAATATCACAAGAGCTTAAATTATTTTCGGAAATTTTTTTGAGGGCACGAATATTTTGAAAATTATCCCGAGTCGAAAACGAGGGATAATTTTCCTAAAATATTCGTGCCCGAAAGAAAATTTCCAGGAATAATTTAAGCTTGCGTGGTATTCGGTAAGAAAATTTCACACCTAAATTTGAAAAAAAAAATATTAATCCAACATGACATTTTAAAATAATTTCAATTTGTTAAGTTGGCCAAGGTATTGATGTTTTTGACATATTATGTGTTTTGTCATTTTGTTTGCGATTCTGTCATTAAGCTATTACTAGTTTTAAAACGTCTGTACGTAGAGTAAGAAGTGTATAGCGAAATGTCGCGATTTGGAAAAGTAAACCAACAAGTCATTAAAGAAGAAATTGAAAATATAAAACCAGATAACACCCGAAAATCAAAATCAAGTGTATGGAAACAGTTTGTTGAATTTTGTGATGAAAAGTCGTATAATATTCATGAGTGTATGAGTGTAGTACAGCTGGCTACTATACTGGAGGACTACGCATTTAATATGAAAAAGAAAAATTTTGAAGATTATAAGGAAAGTGTGGTCAAAGTGATGTGGAACTCTACTGCTAAGCAGTTGCAAGAAATTTATTACGAAAAATATAAAATAAAATTTAATCCGTTTTCTGATGTGGAATTTGTGACCGCCAGAGCTGCACGCGATGCTAAGCGCAAAATACTACAGAGAGATTCAGCAAAAAGAAAAGTGAGTGCTTCAGCCTTAACCAGTGACGAATACAAAAAAATTATTGAAATGTGGGATGAAAATACTCCAGATGGGTTGCAGCGTAAATTTTTTCACATAGTTTCACATGAGCTGGCATGGAGAGGAGGGGAAGGACATTCTGCTTGTATCCAATACTTCAAAGAAGAAACTGATAATTTCGGAAACCCAAAAGGTCGGATAGAATATAATCCAATTTTCTCTAAAACCACACAAGGTGGTTCTAAAAAACTGTCGGATAGTAAATGGTTGATTAGAAATTTCGAAAATCCACAAATGTGTCCGGTTCGCTTGTTTAGAAAGTTGATGGAAAAAAGGGGAAATCTTATTCAAACCGACAGACTATTCTTAACACCAAACCCATACTGGAATCAACCCAATTCGAAAGGATGGTACAAGAATAGCCCAGTTGGTAAGAACATTGTATCTTCATGGTTTAAATCAGCAGCTTCAGATATAGGAATTGACACTAAAAAAGTTAAAATAACCAATCATTCTGCAAGAGCAACAGCTGTTTCGAATTTGGCCAAGAAAGGAGTTGGTGAACAACAGCTCATTAAAATTACTGGACATAGTAATAGTCAGTCGATCAAACCTTACTTACAGTTGGACGCTGAACATCATCAACAGATGATTGAATCCATGAGGAGCATTTCATCAAGTACTAGCCAGTTCAATCATGATCAGAGCACAATGCAAAATAAAACAGAAAATACCCAGATTCAAACCACCAATTCAAGCCAGCCTACAAACATTTACAATAATTGTGTTTTTAATATTAATAAAACCTATAATTACTAAATGTGTTTCGTTATTATTTTGCTATATTAGTCGATATCATTAAAGATTTGGCATTGAAGATAATTCAACATGAAATAAATTCTAAAAAAATCATATAGATATATCCATCATATTTCGTTAAATAGAAAAATACCAGCTTTAGTTAAATAAAGGCGGCAGAACTATATTTTTTAGAACATGGCAATTTCGAAGAAATTCATATGTAGGTATATCTAACATATTTCCTTAAATAAAAAATATTACCAACCTTAGTTACATCAAATGCTAAAACTCAAATGGGTAATATTTCAATATATAGACATTGTAGTTATTCACATTATGATTGTAGATCTTATGTTTACCTTTTCAACTGTCAAAAATTTCCACTAAAGCTTCGTGGCGCCTCGAAAAAATTTCCGGAAATTTTTCAGTTATATGGTAACTAGTCAACATTAAAGCATGTTATTGGTTGAAAAGTAGAGGTGTGAAATTTTCAGAATAATATTTTAAGATTTTTTAAAAATG
Organism: Sitophilus oryzae; assembly: GCF_002938485.1. Taxonomy (NCBI): domain Eukaryota; kingdom Metazoa; phylum Arthropoda; class Insecta; order Coleoptera; family Curculionidae; genus Sitophilus; species Sitophilus oryzae. The sequence goes on from NW_022146803.1 coordinate 227,996, forward strand.
TATACAGGGTGTTTTGAAAAATCTGGTCATTGATTAATCACGATCCTGCTTAAAGTTCTTGACGTAAAAAGCTGATTTTTGGAAAACGGATTGACTTTAGTGTGTAGAGGTTCGATAAGAAGGGATTTTACGAAACTCGAATTCTAAGGGGGTGAAACTATTCTCAAATATTAGAATATTTTTTATTTAAAAACCGGTGAGTTTTTCGGAAAAACTCTTAAAACACGTATATTTTATTATGTTGCTTTACATATTTTAAGATTTTTTAAAAATATATACAGGGTGTTTCATAAAATATGACCATTGAGTAATCACTATTCTGCTTAAACTGCTTGACGTTTAAAGCTGATTTTTTGCAAACGGATTGACTGTGGGGTTGAGGTTCGATAAGGAGGGGTTTCTCGAATCTCAAATTCCAACAGGGTGAAAACGCCCCTCAAATATTACAATATTTGTTATTTAAAAAACGGTTAGTCTTTCTGGAAAACGCCTGGATACGCGTAATTTATTTTGTTTTTTTACATATTTTGAAATTTTTTAAAAAATCATACAGGGTGTTCCAAACAGTTGAGTAATTGATTAACCACGATTCTCCTTAAACTGCTCGATATTAGAAAGCTTATTTTTGGCAAATGTGAAAATTTTTTATCCAGTTTGTATGTTAATGGAAATTCTTGTTTTGCTTTATCATCACCATTAGAAATTATTAATTCGACCCGAACGAAGTCGCGGGTACACGCTAGTTTAAGTATAAAATTAATTCGAACTCTAGTGTGTAGTTGGTTTACTTATGAAGAATTGCTACGCAATTCAGGATCTACGCGGATTGAGGGGCAGGGCGTAGGTAGATCGGAATGTATAGGTATAAACGAGTGGCGGAATTTTGGCTTTTTTTATATCGCAATTTGTAAACAGCGCTTATTTGTAAACAACTACCGTTTTTAGAGAGGTATTTTAGATAACAATCGATATTTAGAAATGTTTTGACACCCTGCAAATACTACCACCGAGCACGTCATTGTTGCAACTTGCAACTGCGTTAATACGCCTGGCGGTGACCGCCTCATACTCTTTCAGATATTTAGCAATAAAATAAAGAAACCTGTTATTTTTAAGCTGTTATTTTAAGCTGTTTTTTATAAATAACTACTATAACAGTTTCAACTGTTATCTAAAAATAACAGTTTTGCCCATCACTATTAAAACTTTTGTTAAACAGCAAACCTAAAACTTTTGTTTTACAAAAAAATTATTATTAAAAAAAGTAAATAGGCATATTTATCGACAAAATAGACTACTTGTATGTATTAAGGAAAATATTTTATTGAATTGAAAGGCATTCTCTCTAAAAAACTGAGATTATTCAAAGACAATCCTTTTCTTGTTCACCAAGATTCCCAAAACGGCCTTGTTCAGGCCTAGTTTAGGCTTAGTCACGGAGTGTGGCATGCGATATTATAACGAGGGTAAACTTGCGGATTTGCAATATCTCCTCTAAAGCCGATAGGGCGCGTTACAACACCGCTAACTGGGAATTCAGGTAGCTAATTTCCTCCCAAAAGATCGATTATCGATCAGGAGGAAGGAAGAGGAGGGTGGGTTGACGAGAAGGTGTATCAGGTTAACAAGAGGTGCCTTGTTTCATAATTTAATAATGTACGAGACACCGTTGCTCTGGTTCGGAATTTAATCAGAAAATTAGTATTTAAAATGTATCAGTCAGGTTTTGCATAATTCCAAGTTTATTTTGATTAAAATATTCTACATAACACGAATATGTTTTAGAATATACCTCCTAGAATTTAAAAAAAAATATCTGCTGTTGAGAATTTTTCTCTAACCCACACCCATCAAGCATTGATTTTAAGTAGAACTGTGATCTAAAAGTCTTATCGTGCTTTGTATAAATATATTCATGGCAGACATATTTTTTTTTCTACGTAGAGATATAGAGTACTGATTGTTTATTAATTTAGATAGATATTTTCTAGATTAAAAAGCTTTCGATACGCGTTTATCTAAAAAACAGACTATAAAAACTCTTTTTCAAAAAATTGGTATTATTCAAAGACGATCCTTTTCTTGTTTGTAAGATTCTCAAAACGGCCTTGTTCAGGCCCAGTTTAGGCTTAGTCACGGACACCGGGATGCGATATTATAACGAGGGTAAACTTGGGAATTCGCAATATCTCCTCTAAAGCCGATAGGGCGCGTTACAACACCGCTAACTGGGAATTCAGGTAGCTAATTCCCTCCCAAAAGATCGATTATCGATCAAGAGGAAGGAAGAGGAGGATGGGTTGACGAGTAGGTGTATCAGGTTAACAAGAGGTGCCTTGTTTCATAATTTAATAATATACAAGACACGCTGTTAGGCACCGTTGCGTTGGTCTGGTTCGGAATTTAATCAGAAAATTATTATTTAAAAAGTATCAGTCAGGTTTTGCATAATTCCAGGTTTATTTTGATTAAAACATTCTACATAACACAAATATGTTTTATGATATACCTCCTAGAATTTAACAAAATATCTGCTGTTGAGAATTTTTCTTTAACCCACACCCATCAAACATTTTTTAAGTACAACTGTGATCTAAAAGTCTCATCGTGCTTTGTATAAATATTTTCATGACAGACATTTTTTTTACGTAGAGATATAGAGTACTGATTCTCTATTAATTTAGATCTGTTACTAAATTAAAAAGCTTTCGATACGCGTTCCACAACAAAAACCTAGAATACAAAAACTATCTTTATAAAAATTAGTATTATACCAAGACGATCCCTTTCTTGTTCGCAAGATTCTCAAAACGGCCTTGTTCAGGCCCAGTTTAGGCTCAGTCACGGACTGCGGGATGCGATATTATAACGAGGGTAAACTTGCGGATTCGCAATATCTCCTCTAAACCCGATAGGACGCGTTAAAACACCGCTAGGTAGCTAATTCTCTCCCAAAAGATCGATTATCGACCAGGAGGAAGAAAGAGGAGGATGGGTTGATGAGAAGGTGTATCATGTTAACAAGAGGTGCCTTGTTTCATAATTTAATAATAGACGAGGGACCGTTGGTCTCGTTCGAAATTTAATCAGAAAATTATTATTTAAAAAATATCAGTCAGGTTTTGCATTATTATAAATTTATTTTGATTAAAATATTCTACATAACACGAATATGCTGTACGAGATACCTCCCAGAATTAAAAAAAAATATCTGCTGTTGAGAATTTTCCTTTAACCCACAACATCAAGCATTGATTTTATGGAGAACTGTAGCGTTTTTTAAACAACTACCACTGCGAACGGCAGCTTTTCATCGGAGAGCAGTCGTGGATAAGGTATTTCACTGGAAAGAAAACTAATTAATAACAATAAACAAAAAAATAGATATTGGGCGCCAGGCATGTACAGAGAAAGAAAACACAGTTGTATAATACTTAAAACTTGCCATTACTCTCTGACGAGTATTTGACACGTATCAGAAGATGGTTACGCAAGGCGTTTTCTTTCGTGAGTTTTTCCGTGACCAAATAAAAGCTCGATACGTGATGTTATCTGTCTTCCGCACTCTGGACATTCAAAAATCTCATTACTTTGTTGCCTTTTTACTTTTTGGTTGTCGCTGTTAACCGAATTTAAAATTCTTCTCCATTGCGTTCTGTTGTGCGCTGCTTCCCACTGATTCTGCACGCTTGTCCCAAGTTTTCGTGGAAAATATCCTTGTACCTTTTGATGTTCTCTTACCATCCAAAAGTTCACCGTAAAGAAGAGATTTTGGTTGGCGGTTTTGACGTGACCATCTAAATCTCGCGTGACCTACTAAATCTCGCTTAAAGTAATCATGACTTCACCGCTCTTTGACATTTTATTCTTAAGAGTTATCTAAGATGTCTCTGTTTCAACTTGTTTAATGCGTTCATGTGTCAAGGTTTCGCTTCCATATAACATGGTGGTGATTATTATTAGATTGATAGATACAATGGACTGTCATCAGTGTATTCAAGTTCTGTGATGAATTTTTTATGTGTTTTTGCACTGGGTCTTTTTTTGTTGGTGGGCTGATGAGAAGGTGTCTCAGGTTAACAAGAGGTGACTTGTTTCATAATTTAATAATGTACGAGACCCCGTTTGCCTTTCGTTCAGAATTTAATCAAAAAATTATGATTTGATTGATTAAAATAATATATAAATTATAACAGGGCTGGTAAACAAGCAAATTTGTTTTAATTTCATAATCACTCTAGTATATAAGACCTGTTTTGAAACACACGGTTTGTTTTACCTTTAATTAGTTCCTTTTGTGTCCACTCAAACTAAAGACGAGAAACCTTATTGTTTTTTGCTCTCTACGCTGTTGCAAGATGCTCTCGAGATTCACGTCTGTTCGGGCCCTATTCCTGGCGAAACCATTTAGGTAATTAGTGTAAAAGGGTGGGGGTGAGGGTGGGGGTGAATGAAGCCCTTGATGGACGTGGCCCGCACTTCCGGCGGATTCTCGGCCGGCCGGCAGTGGAGAGGTTTTTGTGAATGACAAGCGGAATTAATTAGACGCGAGCCGGTCACGAACTAGACGCGACGCCCTCTTTCTCCAAATGGACTAACTTCGTTGTGCAGCCTTTATCGTCTAAAGGCTAAGTTGCATTCGGATTAGTATACAACGTTTAAACAATGGAGAGTTTTTTGATATATGATATTTTATTTTGGACTAATTTTTTTCTCTAAAAAAATGTTTTTATTGATAAAAAGATTTACAATTTGTAGAAAAAAGTAAAGTAAACAAACAAAGTAAACAAACAAACAAACAAACAGAATACAAAACATTATACAAATTACATTTTACAATACAATACAATACAATAATTAATTTTTTTTATTAATAATTACAATAATTAATTTACAATTTTCTTAATTTTACAGGGCGTTTGAACTGGTGGGTATCACTAGTCTTCATCGTTTAATAAGAACTTACGACCGAGAAAAATCAAATATCTTCGTTGATTTAAATGCGAACAATCTTCGGATTGTCACGGAGTTTTTAACAGGACACTGACTCCTTAATGAATACCCCAGTAGATTGAAGCTAAGAAACAAAGATGAATGCAGATTATGTGGGGACAGAACACAAGAACACCTCATCACTGAGTGTACCGAAACGACAACCATTCGTGCCATAAACTTTAGTACGACTGATATACGAGATGGAGAACTAACCTTTGTAAAACCGTCTCAGATACTTGCTTTTGACAAAGCCCTGAGACTGTATGATAGTTATAACTTAAGAAAGGGGGAAACAATAGATCTGTAAGGTCGCGGTAATTAACTGCCCGCCTATATATTCTACATGTACAGGTTGTCCCATTTTAATGTGTTTTATGGGGTTTCGTGTTTACGAGTTGAGATACAAAGATACGGTTTTCACATCACTAGCAACTTTTTTACGAAAGTAAAGACGCTACTCACAGATTTGTCCTAGCCTTCTTAGTTCTTCAAATACAGGGCGAATTTTAAAATATTGCATTTTTCCAACCCCCACATAAATTGGTTATATTATAACTTATCCAAAGGGTGAAAACTGTATCCCGTAGAGTGTTGCATGCAGAATTCAGTAACTAATTTGTTCCTGACACCTGCTATTTTCCAAATATGTGACTCAACTGCAGCATTAGTTACTATTTACGCAAATTTTACATCACTAGCAACTTTTTTTTATAAAAGTAAAGATGCTACATCTTGAAATACAGGGTGAATTTTAAAATATTTTTCCATTTTTTCAACCCCCACATACCTTGGTTAACTTATACAAAAGGCGAAAAATGTGTCCCGAGCAGTTTTGCATGCAGAATTCAGTGGCGTAACTAATTTGTTCCTGTCCAAATTTTGACTCAACTTCTTTTTAATTTGTCTTCTTATAAACTTTCTAAAAATATATTATACTCTATATTTATTTTCAAAATAACGTAAAAAAATGATTATTTAACTTTTTGGCATAAATTGATTTAGTTTAAAAGAGTGTTATTTTAATCATAAGGTATTATCTTAATAATCTGCACTGAAAATAAGCGCGTGTAGCATTTAGATAACACGCTGTCAATCAGAATTGTTGATATTGTAGATGCACTTGTTTAATACTTAGTGCAAAACAGAGTTCAATAGCCAATAATCAAAATTTGACTTCGAATAAATTATTCGATTTTTTTTACCTAATTTAAACCGGCCATCGTTATAAGAAAAAGTTAAATAATGCTTTAGCTAAAATTTTTTTACCTTATTATGAAATTAGGTATAGAGTATATTATATCTTTAGGAAGTTCACAACGAAGGCAAATAAAGTAAAAAATACCCCGAAATATTTCCGGTGTTTCCCAAAAAAAAACATAAATTTTGGTCATATTTGAGTAATGACAGATCCCAGCAAAAAGCTACTTACTTCACTGAATTCGACGTGCAAAACTCTATGGGACCAAGTTTTCACTTTTTTTGGTATAAGTTATAAGATAACTTATACCAAAAAAAGAATTACGAGAGGATTCGAAAACTGCTACATTTTCTAATTTGTGCTATATTTCAGGACAGGAAAGGGCTTGGACAAATCTGTAGCATCTTTAGTTTCATAAAAAAGTAACATAGCAGGACTATTCTATTTTTAATAGATAGATAATATAATATTTTAATAATTATCTTTGAAAATTTTATTGATTGTCATATCCCCAACTTATGTTTTTTTCACCATCCATTTATATCAACTTACCTCGCTCTAAGCCATCGGCTAGCGGACCCCTTGAACTGAGTTTTATATTTGAAGGAAGTATTGCTATCGGTGTTGGTCATAATGCACAACCACGCCTGCGCACGTCACAATAGCCGTCTTTCCGCTTTAATTAAACATTTTAAGCGTCGCTTCCGGTCCGGACAACACTTCGTTACACCGTAACGTATCCAGGCCGTATTTTTCATCGGCTACGCGGTCGCCATCGTCCGGAATCCGCCAGTAATTGAATGGAAAATGGATTGTCCCGGCCCGGTCCACCATTTCTCTCTCTTCTGGTGTGTACCGGGCTCGAATTCGAATAAATTTCGAGCACATTCGCGCAGACGGCGGACGGGTGCCCGTGTCGGCGGTCAACTTCTAATCGAATTATCTCGGTTGGAAATCTGTCATCTGGACGACTGTAGAAATGCACGGGAAATGCCGGCCATTTCGGGCACTGTATTATTGCAGCTCTCGGCCATTCCTTGTTTTAATTCTGCATCTCTGGATGAAACTAAACCAGTGCTGTATTCGTGTCTTTTTTCAAGTAAGGCGCATTTGACGCAATATTGTAGTCCTAAGGCTTATTCTATTTATTTTGAAGTGAAACTTGTTTACGAGCGTTGGAGGTAGAAAAATTCAAGGCCGTGACGCATGCAAGACGGCCGTGACGCGCCAGCTATCGAGAGGAAAGGTCATAGCGGCAGTGTTGCCACAGCTACCCCATCCGGGGTAAATCTACCCCTTTGTAAAACAATTTAACACCGTTATCTCATGATAATCTACCCCGATGAAAAATAAGCTTGTACTAAAACTGGGTAACGATCTGTGCCATACGCGGCTAAGAATACCACCATAGTAAACTTGAAACTGTACCAACCTTGATTTCATGCATATTTTCATCAATAGGCTTGTCATCAAAGCGGTTCATCAAAGCGGTCTAGATGAAGCATCTAACTCATTTGCTAGCTTAGAATTACTGTTTATTAAATTACTGTAAATCGTTATAAATAATGAATTGTTTGTAATTGAGCTGTAGTTTTTGTATTTATTAATCCGGTAAATGATGGAGATAAACAATTGTGATTGATTAAAATTTTATTTTAAGATGAAACTTTTGTTAACAACATTCTGAGAATTAGAATAATGAATTGAATAATGACAAGACAAGTGACATCTGTCTAAAAAAGACAGCAATTTAGAGTAACAATTTAAAGTCACAATTTTGACTATGCAAAAGAAATACTGATTGCCTAATGTTGGTTAACATTAATTTAAAAATAAATCCCCAACATGAATAATGAACAAAACATTTAAACAAAAACAGACCACAGAGTATACAAAACAAACTGTTGGTAGCAGTTAGTAGTAGTCAGAGATATAGATGTAGTAGTATTTTGGTTTAATGGCCACAGCTATCCGGCCGGTTAATAGAATTATTGTTTTTTAATAAAAATTAAAAAAAAAACATTATAAAATAATAAAGCAGAATAGTATACGGTTTTGTATTAACTCTAATTATTTTGAAGTTTATGAAAAGCACTCAAAAAAACAATTTATAAAATTAAAATTTATTAAAAATCAATTTAAAAACATTCAAAAACATATGTTTTTCAAATCCGCCAATTTAATAGCTGTTAGTAAAAAGTTTCACTTCAACAATTTTTTTACTTAATATAGCTACTCCAATGTTTTAATTAATATGGAACAAGAAAGTTTCCTAAATGGCGAATACATGAACTAGCTAAGATTTACTGAATGAGGACTCGAGTGGAAATCAACTTAAAGCAGAATTCAAGAACCTGGAATGGGATCCTCCAACGGTCTAAGACACCCAAAGAAATTTCTCAAGACTTACGACCAAGAAAAATGAAATATTTTCCTTCAATTAAGTAAGAATGATATTCGGATTGTCACGGGATTTTAAATAGGATACCGTCTCCACAATGCAGATTATGTGGGGAAAATGGGGAAACACAAGAACACCTTATCACTGAGTGCGCCAAAATGACAACCATTCGTGCCATAAAGTTTGGTACTACTGATATCGGAGATGGAAAACTAACTTCCGTAAATCCGTCTCAGATAATGGCTTTTGTAAAAGTCCTGAGACTGCATGATGAGTTATAACTCAAGAAAGAGCGACACAATAGATCTATAAGGTCGCGGTGAATTATTTCCCCCCTAAAAAGTCATCATCATCATCATCAACCAGCCACTAAAGTCCACTGTTAGACGTGGGCTTCCCTCGTTTGCTTTCATAACTCCATATCTTAAGTCGTCATGCCATCTGGTTGAAGGACGATATCTGCTCCTGAATGCATCATGTCTTGGTCTCCATTCTATTATTTTCTTCGTCCATCGGTCATCGTTTAGCCTTGCAATGTAACCTGCCCAATTCCATTTCAAAGCAGTTATTTTCTCTATGGCATCCATGACTTTTGTTCTGTCTCCCCTACTTCGATATTCGGTACTTTGTCTCTCAGAAATAGCCCCAATTGCTTTTTGCGTTACTCTGATTTTGTTTACTGTTTTCTTGGTAAATGTTAGGGTCTCCGCACCATACGGTAGAACAGGTAGTACGCATTGATTGAATACCTTTCTCTTCAAACATATCGGAAATGCCCCTTTGAAAATGTATTGCAATCGTCCATAGGCGGCCCAAGTCAGTCCTATTCATCTGTCTCCTAAGCTCACCAGAACGCTTTTAAGAAGTTTGGTTATCGCGGCTTATACGTATTTCGTGTCCCAAGTACCGGTTGGCCAACTAAGAATGGACGCCGGCTGTATCTCAGAAACTACTTATCGTATAACTTTGGGAAAAAAATTATAATAAGTAAATTGACCAAAAGAAATCGCTGGAAATTATTTTTAAGTTCGAAAAATGTCCGCTAAGGGGCGTTTCTCTGATAGCCAATCAGAAAACAGGGTTTTTCTCAAAAATATGCAGGTGAACAGGTATTTTAAATATGAATATTGTAAATCATCGATAAATTTGCAATTTTTTTGATATAGAGTATTTTACTCTATCTCATAAAATAAAGTGGTGGGGGAAGGTTAAACTTGGTTTTATTAAAATAAGGATAAGGAAATAATATAATAATAAATAACAAAAACAACAGGTAAAACATGAAAACAAGTGAAATCAAGGACGAACTTGGATTAATAACTAAATGACGTTACTTGAAATAAACCCCTAGTTTTCGGCCATACGAAATTCGGCCATTTTCTGTTAAAAGCAATATGGTGGCACAAAATTCCTAGAAATTTTAATAAAATTTTTGATTGTCTGACTTTTGGACATTCTCATCTTAGAACTACCTACGTATAATTAACCAAGAAATTCGTAAAAATTATATTGATGAACGATAATGTTAGATAAACACGTTTAAAAATTTATGACGTTATTTTTTTAAGAAAATGCCCTAAATTCGGATGCATGAAAACTGAACTTAATCGTTTTGATATTTTGACGTAACCAAGTTACCTGTTTTTGTTTCCTAGCCTACTACTATAATTTTTAGGCCATATAATCCTAAACGGCAGCCTAACATGATTTGTTCTCTTAATATCTCCGGTTAGAGAGAAGATAGAGAGTTGCGGTTTGCGCTTTTATTTTCCAAATTTTGTGCTCTATTTAATTGTGCAAAAAGAAGTTTAGCCTCCTATTTAATTTTTTTACGCAAAAGCGCAATATCTGTTATGATGTCAAACAGCGCCCTCTAGCTACCACGAAAAAAATTGTGGAAACAAAATTTATAGTGGAGATCATTAAGGAAGAAAAGCTCTTTTAAACGAGCCCTAGTTTGTTTAAATCGCATAACCTAAACCAGAGTTATCCTTATTTTAATAAAAGCAAGTTTAACCTTCCCCACCACTTTATTTTATGAGATAGAGCAAAATACTTTATATCCAATAAATTACAAATTTCCCGATAATTACAATAGTAATATTTAAAATACCTGTTCACCTGCATATTTTTGAGAAACCCCCTGTTTTCTGATTGGCTCTTAGAGAAACGCCCCCTAGCGGGTATTTTTCGAACTCGAAAATAATTTCCAGCGATTTCTCTTGGTCGATTTACTTAATAGAATTTTTTTCCCAAAGTTATACGATAAGTAGTTTCTGAGATACAGCCGGCGTCCATTCTTAGTTGGCTACCCGGAACTTGTAAGCAGTTGTTTCTTCTATTTGATTACCAATTACTAGGTTTGTCATCACTTGGGTTTTTGAGATATTGATTGATGTCCAGAGGTTGTAGGTTGCATTCAATTTTTGTAACAATTCTTGAGCTTTATTTACGCAATCAATTTTTACCCTAAAAAGTAAAGTGACGAAACTATGACCCACGTTAAATGTTGCCGAGTTGTTTGGCACAAAACTATGCTAGACATATCAGACCTTGGTAACTATATCACCACCAGATATAACAACCTATGTATATTGAAAGGTCGTGCACGCATGGGTCTTGACAAATTTTAAAGCTTGTATAATTGAGTTACAATAGGCTCTTGCGGCCGCAGTGGAAAGTCTCACTAGGGACCCACTCTTACTAAATACAAGTCAACCTTAATTTGGTTCTTGATTACATTTTATTAAGAACAGCTTCTTTTTCTTCAAAAAAACAGTAACATCATTAATTTTCTCGTTGCGAAATCAGTTCGTTGCTACTTAATTAATTTGGCATGCAAAAAGCGTTCTGCAACCGTTTATGTTTTTGCTTTTTCGCAAACTTCCAACCGAATCTAAACCCCGGCGGATACGGAGAAAAGTGTAATTACCAACATGGACTGGAGCAAGGTTTTTCTTGATTAAGACCGTTTAATAAAAGTGTATGTGCACCGGATCCGGTAGAGAAGGACAGAGTATTCAGTAGCGGCCCGTATACCGGGTGCGTCTCAAAAGTGAAGCGTCTCGAAAACTTTTTTATTTTTTCAGATAAAAAAAAAACGATATTTGTTATGTTAGTATGTGACATAAATTAGTTAGCAATAACCAGGCAGCTTCATTTTTTTACGAAAATGAGATTTATACTGAATTGTCCTTTAAAAAATAGTACAATCGTTTCCTGCAACAATCAGATAATTCATCAGTACATAAATGATAACGTTATTTAGAGCTATCTTGCTCTTGGTTTGCAGAAAAAACCAGGGTAGCTCCGGGGAGCTGTTTGCAGCAAGCAAAATTTCTTAAAATGGAGCTGCCTGGTTATTGCAGTCACGCCTTCAATTATTTTCGGCCATTTCCTGTTTCACCTGAAATGACTACAATTTTTGATTGAGGGACATATCAAAAGCCAACTTTTGACGTTTTCGAATAGGTATGGTTTATTTTAAATTGCAACATGCGGTTATGCTTGAATCACCCTGTATATTGACAAAAGGTACGTTACCATTACTTAAAAAAATTAAATGAAAATCACAAAGCAAAATACTAATATAGAGCTTTTTCGGAAGCCCCTTTCTTATTTTTGGCTCACCCTGTATCTACTAAAATTTTAGTCATTGATCTTAATTGTTGTTTGACAGTCGCACGGGTAAGTCAATCGAATCAAATAAAACTTCAATAAAAATAAATCTTAATTAAATAAGCTTTTAGTCGCATGATTAAGCTTGACCGGCACAGCGTTGCTCACTTTTACACATTTTCTTTTAATCAAAATATTTTAGGAAAAAAAATATAAATATATAAACAGTTATTACTCACATCAACAAAACTCACCTTCTTAACAGCACTTAGAGAACATAAAGGTCCATTACTAACGCTTTCCCGTTCAAAATATTCTAATAAAGTTGCAATGTTTTTTTACGGCTATTAAGTCTCTATAATCTTGTACACTTTGCACTAAAATATGTTCTAAGAAGAACAATGTGCGACTGCAAGGCCTGCTAGTAAACATTTTTAAGGTTAAAGTATCACAACATAATTAATTTAAACCAAAAACTCGTAATACAAAACTAAACTATCAAAACGAATGACAATGTCAGGAAATAGATAAATAAATGTGGCAACTTAATATTTTTTACAGCAGAGCAACAACCTGAATCCCCAGCGGGAAATTTAAATTCCAGTTAGTCAGCCCGGCGCCGAATATGTCCATGGTTGGAAACAATGAATTTAAAAATCGCGCCGTCGATTACGTAACTAAAAATTTAATTAGTTTCAAATATATGGAGCAGTGATCAAATATTGTTCCGCCAAATAATGTTTTTAGATAAATTAAAATTGGACATACCACCGAACTTTCGGTGCTTCAATTTTCTAGGTCTGATAAGAACAGCAGGATACTTTTGCAATTTTACAAATAAAAATAATAGAAAAATAAAATAGAACCAACTATCCCCCGCTCCTGTAGATTTGGTCTTTCAAACTTTGCCAAACAAAAGAACACAGTTGAGGATAAGAAACGCGGTGCGGGGAGGGGATAACCAAGACTCTTCCCATCAGCTAGTTTTACGTTTTGGAGCAAGAAGAGAGTTGCTTGTTAAGAGCGGAGGTAGTTACCTTGTTTTAGGAACAACAATGGAAACTCGCTATCTGATACTGAGGAAGGGTGTCGTCTTCGAGGCGAATAACGTTGTCTTGTTTTATACGGGATAACAGACAGTCAAGTGTAGGATCCAGCGTAAATTAACGAAAGTTGTAAAAAGGAAATAAAGAAGCTTTTAAAATGCAGACTGAAAGGAACACTTATCTTAGTAATGTGTGTAGCGTTTAATATAAAATAATTTAAAATGTTTACCTTTTGAGCAAAAACGTGAAAATATTAATAAAATTATTGTCCATTCTTGATTGCCGAAATTAGGAGTTCAGGGATTCCCCTGTATATGACAATACCTCTATTATACCGGGTGCGTCTTAAAAGTGGCTCACCCCTATAACTTTTTTATTTTTTCAGAAAAAAAAATTGGCATGTTAGTATATGACATACATTAGGATTGATTGACGTATTCAATTGTTTTTGGACACTTCCTGTTTCACCAGAAATGCCTACAAGTTGTAGCATTAGAAGTTATAAAAAAAGATGGAATGTTTTTTTATAAGAATTTTCTTTTGGAAAAAATATTAAAACAACTAATACTATGTGACGGAGCTGTTCGCCGGTGAGCAATGGGTCGTAAGCTAGTGAAAATTAAATTGTGATAATTACGTCTTTATAATATACTGGGCGCCACTCAGTTTTCCATTTACTTTCGAAAACTTCTAAGTTGAGAACTGAGAAATCAACTCAGAATATAGGTATTACTTATTTTAGGAATTACACAAATGAAACGCTGAGATAAACTAATAACTAAGTATAATTAATAATTAAATGTTAATTAGAATAAAATAAGACTATGAAAAATTTGATGTTTGAAAATGTTTGTTGGTAAATAGTATATATCAAAATAGATCACTCAAGATGGTAGTTTAAATCTGCACGCTTCTGAATATTAATATTTTATTAATTATTCCGCAAAAAAAGTCTGGCGATCTTGGTACCAAAATATAGGGACTCTTTATATTAAAAAAAACCGTACTATGTAGATATCAGAAATATGCATAACATGAATAAAATATTTCAAAGTGACTCTAAAGTAATCAAATATATAATATGCCTGAAGGGCTTAATGCATTCAAGTGAATTTAAATTATATAAAAAGAAATGATCTGGCCTTTTTTTATCCGTTCTGGTCACAAGCTGGTTGTGGTGAACTGCTACTGGAACTGGATTGTGATAAAAACGTCTCTACACAGACAGGATCCTAAACTGCTGTGGAATCAGGAGATTCCTCCGTTATTCCCGGTGTGAATTGTAGGGACAAAACGTGGCCCAAATGTCAGGTACAAAAAGAAAATGGCACCAGAAAACGCTACCATTAAACCAAATGCGTACCATAAAATAAAACCCTGTCAAAAAAAGAAGTATTAGGAAACGTTACGTTAAAAATAAAAGTCTTACCTCTGCTCAGAGGGTTTTCTCAAACAAATTGGCAAAATGCCAACAACCGCCGATAGCTCTATCGGTTTGAGCCTTTACCACCAATATGGCGAGGGAAGGTAGGCACGAAGTGCGAATATACACCGTCAGATATAAAGTGACCAACAAACTTCGACCGGACTGAAATATTTCGCCAGAAATAAATTTAGAGAAAAAAATTAAAAGACAATAGCAGTCCGTTTAGGTTTAACGCCAGAAGTGTTTACCAAAAATAACTATTTTATTTTGTAGATTTTTCTTGCAGTGCAGTGGCGAAAAACCCATAAGGATTTTTTTGGATATATAAATTATGTGTAATTTAAATAAAATGCTACAAAGTTTTGATTTTTAAATGACACCCTCGGTATTTTTTACTTGATTTGATAGAAAACGACACTCTGAATAGAATGACATACCATATATCAACTTTTGACATTTTCGAATATGGTTGATTTGACATTGCAACATGCCAACAATTTGGCCTGAAATACCAAATGTGTGGTACCAAATTATTCGTAAAAAATGCTTTTTCCAAATATGCTAATGAGCAACCCTCTTCGTTTCTGAGATACAGGGTCTTTTCGAAAATTTTGCAATTTGGGACAGCCCCCGTATCTCCGTTATTATGGATGATATCGAGAAGGTGAAAACTGATTCTGTAGAAATTTTTACGTAGAATACAGTGGCGTAGTCTGTTTCTCTACGAAAAAAATATTTTTGAAAATATCCACTAAAGTTATGTTTTTTTAAATGGAACACCCTGTATATTTATAAATTATATGATCCGCCTTGCTATGAGCTTCTGAAAAATATATATCACTCTGTATTTATTTTCATTATTTACTGCAATATTTAAAATATATAATTTTATTATATATCATTAGTAGGCCGTGATAAATAACAAAAAATCAAAATGGTATTTACTAAAATAGTCATACACATATTAAAATTTTACTTGGAATTGATATATTTTACTTTTAAATCTCTGAACATATTTTTCTTTTTTTTATAACGGAATTTATTATAACGGGATGGGTTTGCAAATATTTAAAAGCTTGCATTATTAGCTTGCATTATTAAAACATTTTCCAGGTGTTCGACATTGTGTTAGTTGCCACGATGACGATATATTTCATATTTCAAAAATCCTCAAAATCAGAACCCGAGAACGGACAAATTCTGGAATCAGGAAGGCCATCATATGGGTCCATTGTGTCCAAATTCTAATATTTTCGTTGTAAGTTAAGGTGTGAGGGAAAGCCCCATCTTGCTGAAAGTATATTTCACGTAAATTAGCTAAAGGATTATTTAAAAATTCCGATACGATAGCTTTCAAGATTTACAAATAGCGGTAGAGAGTTAAGTTTCCCTAACATATAAAGAATTTATTAGTGACCCTCAAAATAAAACAAGAGACAGATAGCAGTATATTTTTAATAATTTAGTTTCTTTTATTATCAATCATGGCCTACTAATAAATATGATCTTTTAATATTTTTTTTTAATTACAGTAAATAGTGAATAAATACAGAGTGATATATATTTTTGAGGAAGCTTATGGCAAGCCAGATCATATAATTTATAAATATACAGGGTGTTCTATTTAAAAAAAAACATATCTATAATTCATATCTTCAAAAATATTCTTTTCGTAGAATAACAGACTACGCCACTGTATTCTACGTAAAAAGTTCCTTAATAAACAGTTTTCACTTTCTCGATACCTTTAACAATAACAGAGATACAGGGGGTGTCCCAAATTGCAAAATTTTCAAAAAGACCCTGTAGCTCAGAAGCGAAGAGGGCTATGAAAATGTTGTTTACGGCATATTCCGTTTGAAAAAAAGCGGCACAGGCTTGTGCAAACCGCGCCCTTCTATCTTCACGAATAACGGAGTACTACCCCTGTACTACTAAATAAGGAAAGAGGAAGTAAAAACTAATAAAGAAATAACCTAATATAGAAATAATATCTTATCAATTCCATACAAGGCATAAACCCACAAATTATTATTTTTGAATTATTTATCCAATTCCTCATCTGAGTGACTGTCTTCCATAGTGACTCAGTACTATATTTTTGAAAAATATATCCGCCAATTTTGTGCCGCTACGCCTGCGTTCGTCATTGCTTAACTCAAAATCTGGTCACTTTAGATAAATGTCACATTTTCTACACCATCTAGTAGTCTCAATGATCGAATTTTAATTAAAAAAAATCTCCCCTAAATCGTTATCTTTATTCTCTCTTTTATTATATCCGCCCTCCACTCACCGATCCCGAGCGATACCCGGCGATCCCCTCAAAAATTAATCTCGAAAAGTGTTTGTTTTCAATTTAATCCGTAGCCATAAACTGCCCCTCAGTCGATGGGGATAAATATTGATGCGCGCTCCCCAGAATAATAATTCGCGCTAATAAGACCCCGATTTACCTTTAGGGGGGAGGTTACCGGAAAGGAAGGGGTAGATTTCCGCCCCCTCTATGGTCTCTCGAAAAGTTATAGAAAGCCTCGGATGATTTACAGGTCGCGGGGATCCGCTCTCTTTATCTTTTGTTTAATCTATTAACAAATTTGCCGCCTAAATCGAAACCTGAATTATGGATTTGCATTGGAGATGAAGGTGAGACACTTTGACGTATTGTGGAAAATTGTTGGGATTATCTACGTTTCTCAGCCTACTCAATTCCATCCGCCCCAAATACAGTAGAGAACAATACGAACCATTATTAATGACACACATATACAGGGTCTCCCAATATTCCGTGGACATGTAGCTACTACAAATTCTTGGACTCAAATTGTCTTTACAAGAGGAAAAACTTTGTTATTATTGACATTTTAAGAAAAATGCATTCTTCATAAAAAAGTTTGCTCGTTCTAAAATGGTCAATCCCTTTTATAGGTACTTTTCCAAATTTCCACACCGTTTGCCCTTCATCAGTTACTGATAAGATCACCAATTTTAGAATAACCAGGTTTCTATAACGAATCCTTTAATAATATACAGTTTGATTCAACGACAAGACTTGGCCAAGACAAAGACAATATTACTCTCCATATCTCCCCGTTTCCATTTCCAATCCCATTCCGGCCCCTTGGTCCCCATTAAACACACCAAACAATTTGTTTAGTCGCCGGTCAGGAGCGAATGTTGCGGTCGAGGACGGGGACACACAAAGGGCGTCGCTCGATAATAATGGCGACTTGATAGAGCTATTGTGGCGGCACAATGGGGCTACCGGAGCCCTCCAGAGTCCCCCGCCGCCCCATCAGAAGTTGCTAGTTTTCGGTTTTTGTCGAGGTGCGCTTTTGTCCAGTTACGAGGGTAGTTGGCGATATGGCTATTGGAGTGTCACCGGCACTACTATTACGATTTAAATGCTCGGTTTGATTTTCTTCGGCACTGAGCGTTACCCTCGGGAAAATAACTGATGCTTTAAGCGTGACGTCATCTAGTGGAGTAAAATAAATCAGTAAAAAAATCTAAAAAACCGAAACATATGTAAAGATAAATTTACTCCCATTAAACTTGAAACAAAGCGTGTTATTAAAAAAAAAATTGTGTGCTCACTATTAAACCGAAAGATTTGAAGGACATGTTTGAAAAAGTGTAGTTTGTAATATTGAAAAAGTAAAGATGCGTCCACATTGCTCGTGATCCTGCTCGTGCTCTTGCTTCTGATAGTGCTTGCGTTGCTTGCGCTTCCTGTTTGTCGTGTTTCTCGAGATCTTTCGGCTTACAAGCAATGGCGTCCACACTGTAATATAGTGCTTGCTTTCGTGCTGTTCGGACATGGATAAAACCGAAGTATTTTTAATAGTGGCTGCTAGTGCGATCATTATTGCAAAACAAAGAAGACAAAGAGAAAAAAAGGCGGTGTTGGATGTCTAATAATTTCAAAAGTAGATCCCAGCACAGTGAAAGTAACCATCTACGCGATTTACAGAGAGAATGTTTTTTAATTTTTTTTACTGCATGTCCGCTACTGATTTTGAAAGACTTATTAACTTAGTTGGCCCCCGTATAGAAAGAAAGAATACAACTTTTAGGAAGTGTAGTCCGGTTAAAGAAAGAGTTAAATAAATATTGGTCATAACATTAAGATTCCTTGCAACTAGAGACCCACATACCAGTTTGTGTTATTTATTCAAAGTTTTCAAGTAAATCATTTTAAAAATAGTACTAAGCGTATGCCAAAATATAAATAAAGTTCTCAAAGATCAGACTAAGATAAGTAGGCAATATAAATATAGAGTTATATTTTATTAAAGGTATACCGTAAAAACGGGGCTACTTTGTCACCTTTTGAACATGTTTTACCCTGTAACTTTTGTACTTTTTTGATTTTCGACCTGAAAAAAATCAAGTATACCGAGGGTATCATTTTGTATGCGTAACCACAAAACCAGCTGCTTATCATCCATAGGGAATTTAAAAAAAAATAAAAAATAGGGTGACAAAGTAGCCCCGTGTTTGGTACTTTGTCACCTTATTAAAAATGCTTGCAAAATGCATAGAAATAGCTAGAATGACAAAGTAACCCCAGATATTGGATCCCGCAAAAATGTATATACCTATATATATTTTTTAATTTTTAAAATAAATTTAAAAAAGAATCATTGTACAAAATACTTTATTTCCAACAGGAAAATAATATTATCAAACGTAATAAATTTTAAAAACATTCTGTAACATTAATAAGAAAACTTAAAATAATATTTTTTTAAAAAATTTTCACTATTTGCTTGATATCGGGTTTCGTGAGAGGGAATCCCCAATCTGCAACGACGCCAAGGGTTCTTGCAATGATGGTTTCTTCCTCCTGACTCAGGATGGTTGGATGACCTCTATCTTTTGTATGCCTACCAAGGCATCTGTTAGTAAGAGTGATCCGTGGAATTTGATAAACTCTGGACCCCTGTTTTTTGCTCATACCATTTCCCACTGCGCGCACCGCTTCCGCCACCTGTTTTTCAGTGAAATTGTGGTAGGTCCGGCTACCCGGGTTTTTTTCATACGTTCGCATTTTTTTTACGCGTAAAAAACAGTTTTTTACGTGTAACAGATAGTTCTACAGGCGTAAAAAATAGTTTTTTCCGTGTAACATATAGTTCTATAGCGTAAAAAATAGTTTTTACGTGTAACAAATAGCTTTATACACGTAAAATAAAAAAAAACATAAATAATTTGATTCACCTTCACAAAATTTGTATTGAAATATCAATATTTTTGATAAACACGTGAACGGCTCACAAATACACGTCGCGTCCCTACGTATTTTTAAGCCGCAGGCTGTCCTTATTACTTTTCGTCTCGCGCTTGTGTGTTACGGCCGCCTCGCTATCTTGTGTGTTACGCCCTTGAAGTTTTATGCCCAGCGCGCGTAGAAAAGGTTCATGTCAAAAACTAATATTTCACTCATTTCACAAAAAACGAACAACAGATTCAGTACTATTTATTAAAATACTATACTTTTAACACAAGACGCACGTTTCGCTCTAGCCATGTCATCATATTATCAAAAACATCACATTATATTTGTCATCAAAAACATCACCAAACCAAATACTAAACCAAATTTCCGTCAAATCCATCGGCAACATTATTAAAGGGGTTAGTTACTTTTTCGGTACGCTCACTCCCCCACAAACCGCCTGTACATCAATTTGCATGCTATTACACAAAATTTACATACTCCCATTAGGCTGTTATTGAAGTCCATCAAAATATTAATGTAAATCTATTTAATCAACGTTTTATAGAATATTACCGGGAACCAATAATTTATATATTATAATATTTGTACAATTATATTCTGAAAAGATATAGAGAAATAGAGAGAAGTAGATAGATACAGTGTCCGTTAGAATTTTTTATTTTTTACTCTATGGTGAGCATAAATACAGGGTCTCCCAGAAATAAATGCAAGTATTTTAAGGGGTGGTAGATCTCGATAAAAGAAACATATTTTCTCTTTATCGTTTTTCAAATAAGTCCAAAATTACCGAGTTGTTTTACTTTGAAAATTAAAAAAAATGATTTTTTGCTAAAATTTTGAGAACCACTGTATCTTTTCTGGATTTTCTTTCTTGTAAATTTAATCTACTACCTATGTTGCCATCATATACATACCAAATATATACGGATTATCGCCTATCCCTGCAATGTGTTGGAGTTGAAGCCGAGTTAGAGACAACTAGATAATCGGTCCATGTATATTTCACATAAGTTCGTCTGTTAGGCAGATACTGGCGCAACAGCGCAACTCCCAAATTCCGAATATCGATTAGCCAGGATTAGCCAACCTCATAGGCGTGTTTCTGGGGTTGAACTATACTACCAGTTCAAATACTTGCACTTATTTCTGGGACACCCTGTATATATACTTCATATCAAATAAATAATACAAAATAAACACAGAAAAACATAACTCCAATAATCCAATCACAAAAAAACTGACAAAAATGATATTTCAAAATGTCTACTCTGATATTTTTCTTTAATATCAAAAAATATCAACAACTTCAAAAAAAAATCAAGAACTTATTTTGTTGTTTGTATGTCACTACTTTCATCTTTTTATTTTTTTCGAACAAGGTGAATATCAAACAGGATTAAGGATGCAACTTGGCGCTGTCGACTGTTTCAAAATTAAAAATTATATTCTATTATAACGCAGTAGTAACTGAAAATTTTTAATTAACATTTCGCAGTAAATTAGGCTTGAACATGGCCAAAATATAAAGCTAAAAGGCGAGTTCCCAATAAAGCACCAAGTTTTCTATTAAATTGTTTTTTTGGCAATTAAAAAATAATGAAATTTTAAAGTTTACGTTATATTTTTAGGATAAAATTCCAGTTTAGATATTTGTTGCAATTTCCTGTTAGATGCTCTGCTGGATAATATGCGTGTTTCTTGTTGGTAGAAGTATCAGACAACTAAGTGAAGTTACAGGTGTCAGAATTTTTTTTAATAACAATAATTGTTTTGTATAGTCAATGCTCCTGGATACTAGATTATTAATATTTTGTTAATTCATCATCATCGTCATCATTTTCAGCTTATTCAACCATTTCCAATTATGGTGTATCCTTCCTCACATACTCTCTTTTTAGCTGGGCCCATTGTTGTCTATTGTTGTCTATGCGAGCCCTGTTACCTGGTCTTTTGTCGTATCCACCCTATTCTTTTACGGTCTCTCTTGGTTATTTCTTGCATATTTCATTCCATTGAGCATTGTGCGACCTGCAATTTTCTTTTGATGTCCATTTTAAGTGTCCAGGTTTGGCATGCAGAGGTCATAACTGGTAGTACACATTGGTCATATGTTTTCTTCCTTAGATAAAGTGGCATTCTAGATTTGAATATGACTGAGTTTCTTCCATAAGTATTCCATACTCAAGGATACTATAGAGATAAGGATTGTTCGATACCTATCTTCCTGCACTGTCAGTTTTTTTACGTCATCTAGGGACCGAGTTGAAGTTGGCGCTAAAGATTTTAGACAGTGACAGTTATTTTTGCGTTCAACGGACGAGCGCACAGTGCGGTGGAAGATAAATTTAGCGGGACAAAACTGTTTGGTTAGAAATAAGCTAATAATTTGTACTGATAAGAATAAATAGTAAGTAGACATTCCAATTGATATAAAAATGCATGAATATTCTTTGTATTTCGATACATTTTTATCAACCAAATTTGGTCGTTTTCTGCTCAGCAAGGCAGATATCATACGAAAATAAAATATTTACAAGTGTTTATACATTTTATTCCAAAGCCAAATTATGTTGAAAATTGCGAAAGGTATATACTTTTCTACTGTACGTATATTATTTGTTAAAATCTTTCGTGCCTTTGTTCTGCAGATATCAAACTTTCACTTTTTTTCAAATATTGATATGTTGAATGATGTAGATCTTTTGAGTTACCAATAGTTACCAACACAGGTAGTTACAGTCACAGAGAGTTCAAGCTTAACAGATGAATGCCCAAAAGTTTCATTTCATTCGTCTCGTTAAAAGGTTAATTGAAGAGCATTTAAAAGAAGAATTGGGTTTTGCAAGTACCAACTATGAGCTTTAGGGCTAGTGGGAGTAAGAATGCTGCTGTAATTGTTGAAACCTTAACTCCATCGAAAGGCACTGAGTTTAAAAAATTAATAGCTACCTATACACGGAAAGGCCCGGCCTTCGGACTTGACCTTGTGGCCGGGGCTTTCACCCAAATTACCATAGGGGAAATATATCCGCGGACTTTGCCGTTCACGCAAACCTATGGTATTTTGGGTTAAAGGCCCGGCCTCAAGGCCAAGTCTGAAGGCCGGCCCTTTTCTTGTATGGGCAGCTAATGAATGACACCAATAGTCTGTTCGGCAATTTTCCTCAAGACAAAAACATCCAATGATGTTCTAGTTAAATAAAGCATGACAATATGCTAAAGCCATTTTTTTACTTTCTGATAATTTCTAATAAATGATTATTACTAGTTTTAATAAAAATTTGAAAAATTGTCTTAGATACTTACTATATATGAATTTACAATAATTATCGAGTGTTAAAATTAAAATTAAAATATTTATCTTATTTATTTTCAAAATAAAATAGAATTTTTTAAAATAAAATATATTGGGTGTCACAAGATTACAAAGTAATTAAAAAATAACTGCTAAAGAGTTTTTTGTAAGTATTTCACCTGATATCATAATTTTATTTATTTGGCAATAGCAAAGGCAATAGCTTACAGTACGGGTTTTGTGTGTCATGTACGAATATGTACGAGTTTTATTATCTTGTATTTACGTATTTATTAATAGATTAAGTTGTTAATAAATAAATTTAAGTATATGGTGTCAAACATCGCTCCTGAGATTTTGTCCCGCTAGATTAACCATCCGCCGCACTGTGGACCGCTGGTCCCTGCGTGACGTAAGCATCCACGGTTTGACGCGATCGAACAGTGTTTTAGAATCCGGCGGGCCGGCGGAAGGCAAATATTGAGACCGGGCGAGTAACCTATCTGGCGCCCCCCCTCCCCCCCCCATAGTTATTATAATTTTTTTCACTTAAAGATACTTCAAAATTCTTCTCTTCTTTCAATCTTAGTTTGCGGTTGTTGTTCTCTGTTTACCGGGTGCTGCTCGAAATTAACTCACCTCTATAACTTTTTTATTTTCTTACATAAAAAACGAGATTTGGTATGTTAGTATATGACATAAATTAGGATTGATTGACTGTTCAATTGTTTTTGGCCACTTCCTGTTTCACTGGAAATGACTAAAACTTTTGATTTTTAAATGGCACCTCGGTATATTTCCACTTTATTCGATAGAAAATGACACTCTGAGTAGAATGACATATCTTATGTGAACTTTTGAAATTTTCGTTCAAAAAACATTATATTTTAAATTTCCTTCTAGAGTGTGGATGGCTCTGTTAAAAACACTAATTTTTAAACAAGGAGCCTTGGAAAAATAGATTTGATCGTAGAGTGTTTTTCGTGTCTTGTCCTTGCTGGTCGAAAATATGCCAAAATCGTATTTTTAATCGAAAATATCAAAAGATGACATATGTCATAAAGTAGAAATATACCGAGGGTGAAATTTAAAAATCAAAACTTAGTAGTAATTTCCGGTGAAACAGGAAGTGACAAAAAACAATTGAATACGTCAATTAATCCTAATTTATGTCGCATACCTACTAACATACCAAATTTCGTTTTTTTTTCTGAAAAAATAAACAAGTTATAGGGGTGAGCCACTTTTGAGACGCACTCGGTATATAGAGTTATGAAAAATAGAATTCCAACTTCAGCAGTCTTGTTCTGTATAAGTGATCTTATTAGTATTAGAAAGATATTAGTATTTAGTTTCAAGCAGTTGCATTATTTTTCTATAAGAATTTAAGATTTTTTCTTTTTCACAATCACAATCAATTATTTCGTGCAAAATCAGTTTATGATCAAATAGAGTTTTGTCGGCTTCAAAATGAGGTTCAACCAGTGTTTCAGATACATTCCTTTGTCTTGCTCTAATGAGAAAATTCTACGGTTCTGCTACCATTTTCCGTGTATTATTACACATTCAATTGGGAAAATCAAAATCACCAAAAGATTGATATATCGTATGGTCGAATAAAAACGGCGTCAGCGATAGCTATGAAATGACAATCGATGACACTTCCCATATAAATTTACATATAAAATGACAGCGATCTTCATTTCATAGCCATCGCTGACGCTGTTTTTATTCGATCATACGGTATTTTCCCACTACTCTTAATAAATCAATTTAACTAATGAGGCAAACTTATAAGGGTTTTTTGGATAATAAGGATATCGAGATCCTCTTCAGCTTCTTGCGAATGAATATTTACCTCATATAATTTTAGGGTACATCAGCCATCAATAACAAATAAAGGGTAGTAGAAAAAGTGCGATTTTGAGTAGTCAGTCTAAAACTGTCAATTTTGCTGACTCTTGACCCAAAACAGTTTGTTTAGAGAAAATTTATAAAAACAAGAATTATAGAAAGAACCTTATTTACAAAAAGTAAGTGATAGCTTTTGAATTATAAGTAAAATACCACGAACAAATCAAATTTATATTTTTTTATTTTATTTTGTTTAAGATTTTTCCACAAAAATGAATTCGCAAATTCCAGTTTCGAATAGAGCACCCAAAAAATATATAGAATGGAAGAAATTAAAACTATCCTAAAGCTTTCGTGCAAAAGATTCTTGAGCATAATTTCAGTAAACTATAATAGGATACGTCTATGATATAGTAGTGTTTATAATGTTTAGTCAGATATTCTTCCCTATGTGGTATGGTAATTGGTAACATTTTAATGTGGAAATTGATAGTAGGTACCGATTAATTATTGATCTGGTCATTTGTTACTCTTTGTTTAGATTACTGTTTTTAAATATTTTAGTTACCGTCGTGGTGCCCCTCGTATACGGCGCCCTGGACGGCCGCCAGGGTCGCCCGGCCCTTCCGCCGGCCCTGTTTAGAATATATACAGTCCTTGTTCCATACTAGTGATGGGAATAATCGAATTATTTTCACCATCGAATTAATTAGTAATAATTCATATTTCACAATCGAATTAATAATTCGAATTATTTAGTAGTATTAAAAATTTAACCTAAAAATAAATTCGTCCCAGCTAGTGCTCGTCTAGGGGCTATTTTAAACAGATTCTGAACCATTGCCATACCTATATTCTATCACTGAATAAAAAATAAAAAAAAATATTCTTTATTCAATGTATTCTATTAACTGTGCCGAAGCCGTTTAATAAATTAAACCATAATTTAAAGTTTTAAATTTAAAAGTGCCGAGTTTATGATTGTTTCAATTCCTATTGAAAAGCTCATATCTAAAATAAAAGCTTCTTCTAAAACGAAATAAGTATGTCCTTGTTTACGTGCGGTTCGTATTTCTTTTTATTTTATCAGTTGCAATCAATAATTATTTAGATAAAAGAAGAAAATTAATTTTAGTGTTCGGCACGTGTTCGGTGAAATTTGGGTGAGATGGAAATGAACCAAATAATAGTAGTAATTTTTCGTTCTGAACGAAATGAAAATTTTCACTTAAACTGATTTATTCCTACGTGGTATAGGAAATAACAATGATTTCTGGATTTTTCTATATCGGATCGTTCTTTTCTTTGTCGATTCCCTTTATAAATCAGTTTAAGTGAAAATTTTCAGTTCGTTCCGAACGAAAGAATACTACTAATAGTACTATACTAATTACTAATATTCGTATTCGTCCATAAGAGGTTATGTTTTATGTTCATTTGTAATTCGGTTACCACAGATAAAATATAAAATACTACTAATTTTTATCTCGATTATATCGAAAAAGATAATTCGAATTAGTTTTAATTTACTATCGAATTAGTCGTATTATTTAATTCGAATTTTCCCAACACTATTCCATACTTACTTAATTCTTCTGTTGATTTCTGGTAGTAGAGATCCCGAACTGTCTATTACTTGTCTCAAATATATTCTACCACTATTTCCAGTGTTGTGTTACTTATTACAATTTCTTTTCTTTCCACTAGTTCGTTGTATATTACTTTAGTTTTAGTTAAATTCATTTTGAGACCCACTATATTGCTGTATTTAGTTCGTTAATTTATGCAGGACTATTGGCAATTAGGACCATGTCATCAGTGAATCTTAGATGGTTAAGATATTCTTCATCTATTTTTAATAATTTTTGTTATTTCACCTAAGTTCAAAAATTAAACCTCAATAAATCTATTAAGTTGGTGAATGAAGTTTATCATTGATAAAATAGATTTAAGAGAAAATGATATAAAACTATAAAAAGCTTCGCGTAAAATACAAAGTTACAAAGTTTCGAATTAGATTATTTTTTCGGTAATGAAAAAATAATGAAATATTAAAGTTTACGTTCTATTTTCTGGCTAAAATTTCAGTTTAATTATAAACAAATTAGATTCTCCTGCGGATAATATCCCTGTTTTTAGTTGGCCGAACTTGGATTATCAGGTTAGAGAAAATGAGATATTAGAGCAAAATTCCAGTAGTAAAAGAGAGAGATTTATAAATAATAATTATACTCCAATTTTTTAGCGAATTTACCCATTTTAAAACTGCATTCAGAACTTCAAGGTTCAAGGAACATTCAGGTTGATCATAATCAACCTTTAAGGTATAAAATTTGGTAAGTGTTATTATTAATAAATTAGTTTGTTTTATTTATTCCTGTGGAATATTACAAATTTGTATTTGTATATAAGTTATATTGATAAATATAATAATAAATGCGGGGAGTTTCTTGAAGCTTAAAAGTAAGAAATAGTTCTTTTTTAATTTTTTTTTGGTATGCGGTGTTTTGTTCTTGTTCGCTTTGTATTAAACACATACCGTATTTTTAAATAAAATAACTCGATTACCTTTTTTCAGTTTTATACAGTTTTTTTTCACAATATTTTGAAGTAATCACTTATCAGTCAAATTTTAAATATATTAATTTCCTGCTATGCGTTCTATCAATTAAAATAACAAACACATCTAACACTGTCAAGGATCTTGTCGTTGGACAGACTATAGTATCTGTGACGTTTATTTCTTTTTATTTAGTGCATCAAATTCACAGCTCGGATGATATTTTTTAAAATCGTTAACATATCTTGTATATTTTTGATCGTTTCACATGGGATGCGCGTTTCTCGAAAAACAAAATTGGATTTACTTGATATGGACATATTTTTCAGCAGAGAGCTAACAGAGATAATCAAAATGAACTTACTCCTTTTTCTTACAATGGATGTCATACAATTTATACATTATACAGGGTTGTTCACCACATACGACACGGAGTATTGTAGCTAAACGATTAGATTTTTACAAATTGTAAGTTTTGGGTTCGTTGAAGGACTATTAGAGCTACAATTTAAAAATAATTTTACAAGATATAGAGTGTCCCAAATAAGTAAAAAATATATAGTTGTATTTTTTAAATTGGAACACCCTGTATATTATTCTGTTTTTAGATACTACGATTGAAATAAAGGTAAATTTGATTAAGGTTTATCAGACTTAAACCATACCGTTTTTGAAACATTTTCAATTTTATGAAATTGCAATAAAAATTTTAAGGCTTCATTTCTCCAAGGGTATCAAAGTTTATAATACTAAATATTTACTGAAGTTTATTTATTGATCAGATATTGTGTTGCAATAATAAACAAAATACTACCTTATACAGAGTGTCTACAAATTTATATTAAATAATTACTAGCTTTAAACGGCAATAACTTGTTTAATTCAAATGGAACACCCTCTATATTTTACGAGAATTAGATACACAGTTTAACTGTCTATCAAATTGTATCATACAATTTTTTACTTATCTCTTCAAGTTTTCATAGAAAATTCATTTTCTTATAATTTAGGCCTTATTTATCACTATACCCATGGAATAATGACATTTTAGGTTATTTTTATAAATGTAACAAATTTTCAAAGAGTACAGATACTAATATTGTCGATATAGTTCGCTTATTTCATTAAAAAGTAAAAAAAAACTGTTTAAATATTTTTTGTTAAAGAAGACTAATTAATATGATCCCAGTATTCAAACTACATTAATTGACTTTTTACACTGATTAATAATAATTATTGCTCCAAATACTGAAAAACTGAAATTTGTATTACACTGTCTTAGTGTGGTAAAAAGTAACACTGGTAACACCTTATAAATTTTATTTAATATTTTGACGAATTAAAAAGGCATCCGTCAAAAAATACTTCTCACTCTATATCTTATAAAACTTCACTCTATATCTTATAAAATTGTTTTTAAATTGTAGCTTTACTAGTCCTTCAACGAACCCAAAACTTACAATTTGTAAAAATCTAATCGTTTAGCTACAATACTCCGTGTCGTATGTGGTGAAAAACCCTGTATACATTTGTAAAATCGTAATTTTTGGGGCTTACTCAACCGGGTCTCACAATGCAAATTCACCTCAAATATCCATTCAGTTGGTAGCATTGGCAAGCACTCTCTCATTGTACATGAAAATAACAAAACAAACATTTACTGATCTGGATAAAATTGATAGTTAAATAGTAAGACTCACCCGGGGGTACTCCGCCCCCTAGCCACTGATATATTCTATTCAATATATCCCATTCCATATTTTCTATCTAATTCAAATATAATTCGGTTATATATTGGTTAATAATCTTCAACAACTAGCTAGTGTCACCTGAAATAGTATAGGGCTTTCCCCGGACGCAATTCTGCCGCTAAATAGATTCGCATCCCAATCGAATAAGCTAATTGGGGTACCTCACTAGTCTCTCTACCCCAACGCCGCATCGTGTCAATCAAGTAGACAAGGGAGACTTCAAACTCTCAAGACCAACCTCGAAGGCAAGACGTCACAAGAGGTTTTCTTCTGGTCAAACGACCCGTTGCCTTACAGTACTTGCAACGTTTATAGTCAAAAGACTTTCAACCCCCAAATATCAGCTCTATGACAAAACACAACACAACAGCCGGCCGGCTCGTCTACTACTGACCTGCCGCAGGCAAGCTAAGCCTCCTCTTACATCACAATTTTACCTGATTACAAATATTTACATCGCTTGCCAATGAATCATACTATTTTCTCTAATCGACTTTCAAATAGAGTGTTTTAGCATTACTAGATAAATAAATAGGGAGTTTCCGAAGGAATGCATATTCTTTATTAGAATAGTAAATAAATAAAAGCATTATTATAACAAACTTATTTTCCAAGTTTTACACATTAGATCATTACATATTATCTATTTACTTTAACAGTCTCTGGTTGAAAAATCGACCACAACCACCCACTTCCTTACTTGTTAACTTTTTGAAAAATGTTATTCAGAAGATATGCTCCCTTTGTGCTAGTTTATATATTTTTGAAGTCAATTTGATCAAACTAGAAAATAATTAGTACTGCCCTATAAAGTTCAGTAAACCAGTAAAAGTTAACCAACTTTTCTTTGCCCTTTATTTTCGAAGATACGTTAACCGGTGAGCGTTTCCAGACAGAAAAGGGTTAAATTTAGAGACTCGCGCATCAATAGAGCGGTTCCAAAGATTAGGTCAATTTAGTTATACGATAAAAAACAAAACAAAATTGCTGTTTTACATATGTTTTTTGTTATTTTCTAGATTTTTCTTTAGTTGCGAAGTATGTTTAAGTATATAGAAAAACATATACGAGTATTATAATTAAGACCTTTACAATTTTAATAAACTTCTAGAACGTCTAAAGTAATTATTTCGTTTAAAAATTCAATTTTTATTCCCGAAAGAGGCTCGATCTGGCAGAAGCCCCACGTCTAGACACAAAGCCATGAATTTTTCACGACTTCACTTTCCAGGAGAAACGTAAGATCTTGCATTTATAAAGATATTCAAAGTCAAATACTCCAGTTTTATTTTTCAGCTTAGAAATTGTGTCACAAGGAACGGCGAGAAGTCGCATTATTAAATTAAAGCCGGTAAATGAGATTAGGAGCTTTTTGTAGGTGTACTAAACAAAATTGATTTTTAGCATTAATTTTGTTTCTACCTATACATATTATTTATCATAAACCTCGTAAAATACAGTACGAGTCTTTGGCGAATTTGATTTAAATACAGGATGTTTCAAAAAACATGTGCCATCGTGGGGAGATTCCTCTGGTAAAACTAAGATTTACTTTTCATATCAACATAGGTCCGATTTTGCTTTGTTTCGTGGCTACAGGGTGTTAAAATCTTAATATTTTTTCGATTCATTATAATTTTCTTGTAACTATTTTTAGCGCTTCGAATGAAATTTTGACGGTAAAAGTTACTATAATAGCGACATATTTTAAAGCTAAAAAAGTGTCGACATATTCACCAGGGATGTGCATGTAGGTTATCACTGGAATATTTTTCTAAAAAAAGCATGTACGCCACTGACTTTCTTTCTCTTGTTAGCAAAATAGTGTAATCAGTTTAATGCGGATTAAAGGCTGTTTCTTGATATTTTGTCGGTTTCGTCCTCCTTGATGAGATAAACGCAATTTTATTATTTTGCCTTAATCCAAGTCTAATAGCAACCTTAAAAAAATTATAATTTCATTAACTTGCGAAAGTTTTAAACAAGTACTCATTGATACCTCATCAAACAATATGAAAAAAAGTCCCTATAAACAAAAAAGTCCCTATAAAAAATGTTAAAACTTTTTAAATTAGTTTTTTTGTAATTATCTCAAATACCATTATTTTTTCATTTGAAATTGCTCTAGGTTGGACTAATAGTAATAACAACAAATAGTAACAATATTTAATAATAAATTAGGTAAAATATATGATTTATTAATTTTATTTTAATTTTAATTTTATTAATTGTGATTAATAAAACTGCGTTTATCTCATCAAGGCGACCGAATACGACAAAATATCAAGAGATAACTTTTAATTGGCATTAAACGGCCTACACAATTTTGATACCAAAGAAAAAAGTCAGTGGCACACATGTTTTCTTTTGAAAAATATTCCAGTGATAACCCATATGCCCTGATGAATTTATCAACACTTTTTTAGCATTAAAATATGTAGCACTTATAGTAACTTTTACCCTCAAAATTTCATTCCAATCCCTAAAAGTACTTGGAAGAAAGTTATAATAAATCGAAAGAGTATTAAGCCTTCTAGACCCTGTAACTACGAAACAAAGCAGAATCGGACCTATGTTGATATGAAAAAAATCGCATTTTTACGTGATGAATCTCCCCACGAGAGATGGCAGATGTTTTTTTGAAACACCCTGTATAAGCATAAGATTGTAATATCTTTGGATAGGCTTAAGGGTGAAAGCTATTCCTTGTTTCAGCCCTAATACTCCTCTTAAACCTTCCGGGGGCGCGACACATATTGCAAGACCCCGTATATCTCTGTCTGATTGCTATTCATTTATTTTGCGAATTCCTTCGCCCAAGACGAAGAAGTTATTATTAATCGTAACGACCCGGGCAATAGGAAAAGTTACGCGCGAAGAAAACACAATAAAAACTTTCTTAATAAAATGGACTTTTTCCTCCGACTCGAAGTGCGCCACTTCCCGGAGAAAATCGAAGCGACCCAGCAACGAGGGACAAGTTAAAGCCAGGTGAAATCTCGACTGTGGAAAATTGAAATCAGAAACAATAGTCGTCAGAGTATTTATCGACAACGGGGCTGGAGGATGTCCTTAGGGAGGAGAGCGGGGGGGTTTCTTTGTCCGGGAGAAACAACAGTAATGGCGGAGATATTTTCGACATTAATCAAATTAAGGATGCCATTTAGAAGAGCGGCGCTTCTGTCATTAGAGATCGACGAAAAGTTTTATTAAAAGTGAGAAAAGCGTTAGGTTGATGAAGATATTAAGTCTTCGTACTACCAAGTTAGAAAAATACATGAAAATAGATCGGTAGTTATGATGAGCAATTGTCTCTATTTTTTAATTTTGTTATTAGTTATCAGTATATTTATTTTAATGTCTTTATTTGACATTTTTCTTCAAATAACAAATAAAAGCTACAATATATTGTTTCGGGAAAGTTGAATATCCGGGAAAGTTGAGTTATTGAATGTTATTGCACCCAACAACGCCCTAATTAAGTTCTCCTTTACGCGTTAACATTTCCTCGGCAGTTTTATTAACATTTGAAATGATTTTTACAACACAACACGACGCTTAGTTTGAATTCTTTTTCACTTATTTTTTAGTACCCGGAACAGCGTTACATCACACAAACCTCGTACCTAAGTGTTTTATAGTCTCAATAACTACACTAGCAAAAAACTAAAATACTTAAATATTATGACAAGACCAGGATTTCAATATTATTTTAATGCCATCAACATGACGGCCCGGCGGCGTGAAATACATACTGATAATTTCTGATTTGCGCCGTCAAAGCGCTGCGGTTGGAATTTGAATTAAAATCAACTGAAATGCACCTAGCCTATAGATAAGCGACGCATCTTGCAAGACCCTGTATATTCCTGTCTGATTGCTATTAATTTATTTTACGAATTTCTTCGCCCAGAACGAAAAAGTTATTATTAATCTTAACGAGCCGGGCAATAGGAAAAGTTACGCGCGGAAAAACACAATAAAAACATTCTTAATAAAATGGACTTTTCCTCCGACTCGAAGTGCGCCACTTCCCGGAGAAAATCGAAGCGACCCAGCAACGAGGGACAAGTTAAAGCCAGGTGAAATCTCGACTGTGGAAAATTGAAATCAGAAACAATAGTACTCAGAGTATTTATCGACGACGAGGAAAACAGGGGCCGGTGGATGCTCCTAGAAGGGGAGGGGGACGGAGATATTTTCGACATTAATCAAATTAAGGATGCCATTTAGAAGAGTGGCGCTTCTATCATTAGAGATCGACGGAAAGTTTTATTAAAACTGAGAGAAGCGTTAGGTTGATGAAGATGATAAGTCTTCGGACTACCAAGTTAGAAAAATACATGAAAATAGATCGCTAGTTCTGATGACTATTTGTTTTTATTTTTTTATATACTTATTTGTTATTAGTATATTTATTTTAATGTCATTATTTGACATTTTTCTTCAAATAATAAAAGACACTCTTGTACTGGAAATACTGCAATCTGTAAGGCTTATTATCTTTGGCTCTTTTTATGTCTGCACCCCATTTATCCTATCCCTCGATCCTGCACCAACTTGTGCAGATTCTCGATAGGATGAGAGAATATTTCCTCCGGTTCTAGCCTAGCCTTGCTGTTTCAGGATCTTTATCGCAGAGTCTGCAGCAAAAACTTTTTTGATACAGATTGAGCTTGCTCAGGAAGTACTTGACAGCTATATGACAGCTGTTATACTCCGCACTTTATTCCTGTTAAGCCTTAGCCCTCGACAACCTTTGTGGTTATAGAATTAGATCCTTGATAAAGACCTTGCTATACCTGTGTCTCTGTCTGTTTCTCCACTGGATGTTTAGCTTTTCTCTAATCCAGAACTTAATCCGTGATCGATAATAAGAAAATTTTAAAGCTTACCAAATTGATTATCTCTGATTTAATGTGATAAAGAATAATTCAGTACACTTTCATTGTCATTATTTAATTTAGCTGATACAATGGTTCATTCAGACGTATATCAGTTATCAAGTGTGTACTAATCCAAGTCCTAAAACTACTGAGATAACAAGGCATTCAGCTGTGGATGCAGGGAAGCGGGAGGTTGTCCATTGCGGACGTCAGCATGTATACGTTTGATAAGTATTCGCAATTTTGTGGAATTTTCCATTCTTGGATTACTAAATACATTATCGATGCTTCATATAAAAACGGCTTCTTTAAATTTACGCTTTCTCATATCAGGTTCCTTTTGAACAATTTAGAGGACGTTGTGTCTCTCCAGTATTAACAAGTGTCAATAAACTGTGAGGTTTTCCCAGTGGAAGACCTCACACTTTATTGATACTTGTGAATATTAATTTTAATTGTTTTATAAGTAACTAGCGTGTACCAGCGACTTCGTTCGCGTCGAATTAATCATTTGTAATGGTGATGATAAAGCAAAGCAAGAATTTCCATTAACATACAAACCGGATAAAATTTTCTCACATTTATGTCAGCATGAGAAAAAACAATATGGCGATATTATTATATAACTTGGTAATATTTGAGGGGTAGTTTCATCTCGTTGGAATTTGACTTTCGTAAAATCCGTTTGCCAAAAATAAGCTTTTTACGTCAAGCAGTTTAAGCAGAATCGTGGTTAAGAAATTACCCAATTTCTTGGAACACCCTGTATGATTTTTAAAAAAAAAATCAAAATATGTAAAAAAAAACAAATAAATTAAATTATGCTTGTCCAGGCGTTTTCCCGAAAGACTAACCGTTTTTTAAATAACAAATATTGTAATATTTGAGGGGCGTTTTCACCCTCTTGGAATTTAAGATTCGAAAAACCCCACAGTCAATCCGTTTGTCAAAAATCAGCTTTAAACGTCAAGCAGTTTAAGCAGAATCGTGATTACTCAATGGTCATATTTTATGAAACACCCTGTATAAATTTATAAAAAATCTTAAAATATGTAAAACAACAAAATAAAATATACGTGTTTAAGAGTTTTTCCGAAAAACACCCGTTTTTAAATAAAAAATATTTTAATATTTGAGGGATAGTTTCACCCCCTTAGAATTCGAGTTTAGAAAAATCCCTTCTTATCGAACCTCTACACCCTAAAGTCAATCTGTTTTCCAAAAATCAGCTTTTTACGTGAAGCGCTTTAAGCAGGATCGTGATTAATCAATGACCAGATTTTTCGAAACACCCTGTATACATTTTTAAAAAATCTTAAAATATGTAAAAAAACAAAATAAAATATATGTGTTTTTTCGGAAACTTGACCGTTTTTTAAATAAAAATATTGTAATATATGAGGGGTGGTTTCACCCTCTTGAAACTGGAATTTCGAAAAATCCCTTCTTATCGAACCTCTACACCCTAGAATCAACCTGTATGCCAAAATTGAGCTTCTTACGTTGAGTTGTTTGAGCAGGATCGTGATTAATCAGTATGTCAGTCACTATACAGGTCCGGTAATAGGATATCTAGGCATAGGAATTACATGCTTTGGAATGAAACGCCTATAAAAAGTCTAAGCTTAAACAGAGATGGACAACAACTTCCCCGTTTCCACTTCCACTACAACTGTCGAGTTAGACAAACTCCAATAAGATAACAAATTTTGGAAATTCCGCCGCCTCCCATCCACCCATGATACCCATCCACCTGCCCTTTATCGCCATTATTTTATTTCCCTTCCCGCGCCTTCGCAAAACGCCTTCACGACAGTCCATCACAGACTAGCCAGGTCTACCGGTTTCGTCTGTAAGCTACCGATCTACCGATTTAAACAAAAATCTAACGATATGTTCAACTGCGTTTTTAGTCTAATCTGACTTTATTATTGTTTATTAAAATTTATTTAGTAATCATAGGTCATCGTTCTGTCTAGTTGTAGAGTTACAAAGATATTCCTACAAATCCTTATTACTCTTTATTAGGCGCGGTATTGGCGATATGCCCGAAGAAGTTGATATCTTTTGAAAAGATTTTGTTTCATTCATCTGCTAAAGTTGAACCCTCGGTTGAACCCATATTTTCCCCAAAAAAATATAAACAAAAAACAAAATCTAAGTTAAGAAACAAACTGAATACGGATAAATATTTTAGTGCTTTTCCTGTCAAAAAAATATGTTAATATGAAAAAAGAGTTTAGAGTTGCTATAGCTTTCCCATTGAAATGAAATTAATTTTAGATATCACTGATCAAAATTTGTACAAAGGTAAAAAGTGACTGCTATCCCTACTTGTTATAGTTTTTATTAATATATTAATATTGTTTAATTCAATATATTTTTTTAATATTAAATAATATACCTCTTCCTCAACCCGGATTCATCCACTCCTGGATATAGGTCTCTCCTATCCTTTTCCATGTCTTCCTGTTTTATGCTGTATTTAACCACTGTTTACCTGCCACTTCCCTAACGTCACGCAGGGACGTGCCCCTGCCCACGCGAGCCTTAGCTTATCTCCCAAGACCATACTAGGGAAATCACTGTCCCATCCCATTCTCATATCCAAACCTCAAAATTTTCCAATCAAAAGCGTGGCCTTGAAATTGCCAAACCTCTAAACCACGAAATGTCGAACCTTAAAACAAAACTACCCCAGGCGAGTAGATCGTATGATTCAGAATCTCGCACTGAATATAATATACCTAGCTATTTCTAATTCTTGTTATATTTATTATATTTGTACTTTATTTGAGTGATCTAGTATTACGATACATAGGAATGCTAATTTTGGACTTAAATATTATATTTTATTTTGTTTCTGTACTTTTGATTTTTGTTGAAGATCTACCGAGAATTTTGTTCTCGTATGGAATTATAATCTAACAAACACGGCAACCCTGTTCGGCTACTCCCTTATAAAGTTTTTCGGCCTAATTCCTTTGTCACCGCCGCCGCCGACCGACCGGTCGGTGTCGGGGCGACTGGCAGGATGATCGTACAGTATTGCCATTTCATAGAATTGCACTTGCTATTTTAGAAATGATTTCAAAGTTCTGCATGTTACTTTTCGTTTTAGAAAGAAGTTGTTATGTGCCTAGAGAAAACATTCTTAAAATTGTTTTGTACTTTATTTAATATTTCATTAAGTAGGCAAGATAATGAGATTAGAAGATTCGGGATTTAGGATAAGCCAACATAATTTTGGTTTAGCAGAATGGCAACACTGTCCTTCGTCTTTCTATTTTTTCGATTCTATTCTATTAGTAGCCGGTAGCCCCAACACAAGCGTCTTAAAGACCCGCCCCCTCACACAGAGGCTCTCTCGTCGTATCACTTCTATGATCACTTCCTCTATACAATAGTAGGGAAAAGACACTTTATCCGTCTCTGTTGTACTGCAGTGTATTTTGCAGCCTTACCATCGTTTTTTATCGCATTGAAAACCTCCTATTGCTAATGAAATTTTGCCACACGTGTATATTAGTACAGATTTCTATATTGAACAGATTTTCATAACTGGACTACTAAATATGGTACCTATTAGTCTTTGGTACAAAAACATCTATTTTATATTTACGCTTCTTCCAATAAGATTATATGTGGCAATCCGGGCTTCTGACCACTTTATGTTGAGTTGCTTGGACTGCCCATAGTTTACAACACCATAGTTCATTGTTTCATCTTTTACGTACACAAATATATTCTCGTTAAGTCGTACCTGGGAGATGCACTTTTTCTCTGATTTTGATGTTTCCGATCTTATTTCCGTTTTGTTAAGACGCTTCGTAGAGTAGTTCTAGACATTTTGGGACACATGAAAAAAACTATAATCGCTAGTATTAGTTAAAACAGACGAAAAGAAATCGGTCAAGAGTAAAAGTCAATTATTTCTCTAAGGATGCTCCTGCTAAGTCAAGAGATCCAGTATAAGTCAATTATTTCTCTAAATGTCAAATATGACAGATATCTGGGAGTAACAAGTTAAAGAGACGTAACAAGATAATTTTAGTTACGTGTCATTTTTAGTGCAATAATTTAAAAGCAATAAACACGTACATATGATACGGATTTTATATCTCTGACAAAACACCTTTTTTATCGTTTTCTCTAGGTAATGAAAAACTAAACGAACTAGTTAGAAAAGGAGCAAACGCTACACTTACTGGACCAGAACCGTTCTGCTTCCCAAGTGGAAACCAATTTAAAGCGAAACTCAAGGACTTGAAAGACTCCAGCAATAAACTGGAATGAGAATCCTCCAACAGTCTAAGACACTCGAAGAAATTTCTCAGGATTTATGATCATATGAAAAATCAAAGATTTTCCTTGATTTAAGTAAGAACAGTCTTTTTGGATTGTCACGGGGGTTTTAACAGGACACTGTCTTCTCAATGACCACCTCAGTAGATTGAAGCTAAGAAACAACGGCGAATGCAGCAGATTCTGTAGGAAAAATGGAAAAACACCAGAACACCTCATCACTGAGTGCACCGAGGTGACGACCATTCGTACCATAAATTCTGGTACGGCTGATATCGGAGATGGACAACTCTGCAAAACCGCCTCAGATCCTAGCTTTTGTCAAAGCTGTATGATGAGTTATAACTCAACACAGTGGGACATAAATGAGCAGTAAAGTGGCGGTGATTAACTTGATTGATTAACCCTCTCCCATACAATTTACAATCGTTCTCTCTATCATTATAACAAAGTAAAAAAAATAAATTCACCAGAAATTCACTTCATTTCCCACACTCTAGTTCTTGAATCGCGAATAAAAGGAAAAAGGAGAAACAACGGAAACTATTTGGAGGCAGCTTTTTCCATTAAACTTAAATGTTGAGTAATTACGGGACGCGAGGCAATAGTTTCCATTAATAGGTCTATTTATTTTCATCAGGCGCCGAGGCAAATAAGCGCGTGGCGCCGAGAAAAAATGGCACAATAAAGTTTAAGCGCCTCAGGTGTGCGAAAAGGGGGAGCGAAATGGGTCAGGGGAAATGCCTTGGTGACACAAAGGGCTCGAATATATAGGGCAAAATTAAATTTAATGGCTGGCGAACAAAATTAATATTTATTTATGGTTTTATAAAAGGATATAATAAAATTGAACTGAAACTCTCCTTTAAAAAAAGATAAAAATATTTTTTTTCGTATTATACAAGGCGAGTCTTAAATAAGTGCAAATATTTTCAGGACTGGTAGATCTTGATAAAAGAAACATATTTTCTCTTTGCCATTTTTCAAATAAGTCCAAAATAACCGAGTTATTTAAGTTTGAAAATAAAAATAATAAAGTTTGAAAGCCATCGGATTTTTTATGTAATTTGTTCTTCTAATTTTAACCTAGTGTGGATGTTGTCACGTTTTTAAGATATATTTTTTAACTGAAAATTTCACCTAAATGATATTTATTACCCACCGCTACCCAATTAAAGGATATTGCAAAGGCGCGCTTCTAGTTTAATGGTGTTTGCCAGTAGCACTGATATCGCACACAATAAATAGAAAAAGCTTACCTCTGATATTTAAATAGCATATTATGCTATTAAGTTATTGTCTATTATATTCTCTCCATGCAAGTCCTATCGTATCTGTCCACACACACATGGAAAACCAATTTCTTCACATTTTCTTAAGCACTCACGAAACGTACGCGCTTACTAACAAAATCTATCTTTGGAAAATAACTTTCTTTTAGAGATTGCATCTTTCTTAAGCAGGTATATGATATGGGAAGGAGTAAGCTTTTGTTGGCTTATTGTTCTAAAGACTCGACTCTTTGATTTGACTCTTGACTGATATATCTAATTGGGAAGCCAATCTTCGCGTGCTGCACGAATAACGAATACACAAAACGTGTTTTGTGTATTCGTTATTCGGTAGACGTCGTTATAAGGTAGAGATGTAATAATGTATGCTAGTGCCAAAAGGTTGTATTTGTCAGGTTGTCTTTTTTTAAGATTTAGTCCTCGTTATTTCTAAATAATCTTAAAAACGGTTAAAGGGGTGTGTTTTTATACTGAAATAGATAAATTAATCATAATGGCCTTAAGTAGTAGCTCTGCACTTTACAATACAGGGTATTTTGTTCACACCTTTGCGGAATTTTTCCCCTTTTCAGCAATTTTTTACTTGTTACTGGCAATTTCTCGTATGAATAATTATAAATATAGGTCATATAGGAACTGGCAATATTGCATTCCTTTTAGTAACTATTTAGAGATTAAAAAATTATACCATGGGAAAAATTGCCGTGAACAGGCGGTTCTAAAAAGTTTTCTAAAAATATACAGGGAAATTTAAAAAAAATGTTCGACTTTCAACATCTTTATTTTGCGGAAAAAAAACGCCATAGACGTGTTTCTGGGGTCGAAATATACTACCCCTGAAAATATTTGCACTTATTTAAGACTCATCCTCTATATTTTTAGCCGACCATACCAATAGGTATGGTAGGCTATTAAGATCGGCAAAAAAAGTTTTTTTAGTTTCACTCAAAATGAGTTATTTGGGCCATAAATGACCTAAATACAAAATATTTTCATGGTGTCTGTCTGTCCGTCTGTAACAAGATAACTCAAAAACCGCTAAACCGATTTTAACCAAATTTGGTACAAAAATACTGTGGCACCCGAGAATCTGGCCATTAGCTTTTGGTGGGGGTGAGGGGTTGGTAAGGGGGTATGGGAGGGGGTTCAAAATTTTAAAAAATCGTAACTCCAAAATTACAGTAGCTAGCGAAACGCGGTTTTCAATTTAAGATTAGAAATAATATTTGCAACAAAATTTTTAATAACATCAAAATCAGTCAAAGTCGCAGTTTTTGAGACAAAAAAAATTGGAAAAATTCCTTTACTTTGAAACTAAAAGAACTGCCTACCAACTTTTTATTAACATATTTTAGTATGGGCTATACGTGCCTCCCGGTGCCAATTTTTAATGTATAGATTTAGTAGTTTTCAATTATTATCTCTACAACTTAGTACACTATTTTTCCAATAAAATAAACCAACAGAAATCTGTATTGCAACAGCCATTACTACAACATACTCGTATATGACATTTTCACTAAAAGCTCAACGTTTTCTTCGACAAAGCGTTAAAGACTCGCAGCAACGCATTTAATCCGAAAGTGGCGTTAGAGGGTCCCATTGTTTCGAATAATAAAGAAAAAGAACAGACAGGAACGGCGGGGGGTTCCTGAAGGATGAGCCCGTCGGTGTAAAAAGTCGTTCGAACCATTAGGACTCCTCGTGTAGGGAATACAGGCGTGGATACGCTCCCGCATCCGGGATTTTAAAAGCGAATCGCACACACGCTATTGAAAATTAAAAAACAGAAAAAAGTAGAAGAAAAGGCGCGCTTCTTATGCTTTTTTTTCGTATTTATCTTTTATTTTCAGATGAACTTTTCATTTTTATTGAAATACACATTACATGTCAGTTCCGATCCGTCAAACAGTCTCAGCTGAATGCTATCCATGCCAGAATGCCGTAAAATTAAGCTTATTTTAGTAATGTATTCAAAGAGTACTTGAAAATTTAAAATATAACTATTTCACTTTCATTGCCGCATAATTTATATAATACACAGTTCAAAATTTGCATGCAATTTCCAATGTTTCCAACGATGATGCACCACCCGGCATAAAACAACTCCAGATTAAAACCAACTGATAAAGTAATAAGACCGGGAGAAGCAATATCCCCAAAGGTGTTTACATCAACATTAGAAGACATCTTTAGTCAACTAGACTGGACCAACAAAGGATTGAAAATAGATGGAGAATATCTTAACCATCTAAGATTCGCTGATGGCATAGTCCTAATTGTAGTCCTGAAGAACTACAAACACAAATTAACGAACTAAATACAGCCAGCAATAAAGAAGATCTCAAAATGAATTTAGCAAAAAATAAAGTACCTAATGTACAGGGTGGGTCAAATTCGACGCTTTTAAATGGAAACACCCTTTTCTATAGGAGATAGATGAAAACTAATATCGGTGTCTGGAGCTCAATTTTCATCAAAAACATAATGGTGCAAAACGGCACATCAATATCTGTTACCGTTTCGGAGTTACGGGGTGTTTTTCAAAAATGTGCATTTTTAACAAATCGTTGTAACTTTTTTGCTATGGAAAATTTTGTATTTCTATGAAAACATTTCCAAAGCACCTTGTTACGTAGAATATAATGGTTTAAGTATAATTTTTTTAAAATTAATAATTTAGGAGTTATCGACAGAAAAATTGATTTTTTATTTGGGACACCCTCTATATTTTTAATTAACTGAAAAGAATTTAAAATTACCTTTCCAAAAATATAGCACACTTGATATTTTATTATAATACCCTTCGAAATACAGAATTTTTAAAAGTTCGCCACTTTTAACTAGTAGGCTTTGGACCCCTTATTGATGATATGCCCTTAATGGAACTCGAAAACATATTTTTCCAGCAAGACGACGCACTGCTTCTGAGCGCTGAAGTTATCAGCAAATTTTTGCATCCAATTTCAACAATAATTGAATAGCTAACCAAGATTCCAGCCGTTGGCCGTCGAGGCCGCCTGACTTAGTGCACATGGATCTAATCCTATGGATATATTTGCGGAAAAATAAAAGTTCCTTATTCTTCCTTATAATCTAGACAAGAATTAGAAATACTTAACAGTTATGAGAGGGTATCTTTCACCCCCACTGAGTTAATGAATTCCGCGAGAAATGTTCAAAAACTGCCCCTTCTGTCCATAACAGAAGACGGTCGATATGTCGAACACCTGTAGCAAAATCTCATGTCTTGGTTTGCTATTTAGTTTTATTGTTATTAGATATAGTTTAAATGTGTGTTGATGTTGGTTAAATATATTTTAAATAGTTATAAAATTCAATTGATGCTCAAAGCTAGATTTTTTTGCATTACAGCCGGTGCCTTTCAAAGCCTACTCATTTAAAGCGGGCACATTTTTATATACTCTATATCTCGAAGAGGAATCGAGCAAAATATCAACTGTGTTATATTTTTGGAAAGGTAATTTTAAATTATTTTCAATATATTAAAAATATACAGGGTGTCCCATCTAAAAAAACAAATTTTCTGTTGATAACTCTTAAATTATTAATTTTAAAAAAATTATACTTAAACCATTAAATTCTACGTAAAAAGGTGCTTTGGAAATATTTTCATAAAAATACAAAATTTTCCATAGCAAAAAAGTTACAGCGATTTGTTAAAAGTGCATATTTTTGAAAAACACCCTGTAACTCCGAAACGGTAACAGATATCGATATGCGGTTTTCACCATCATGTTTTTGACAAAAATTGAGCTCCAGACACCGATATTAGTTTTCGTCTATCTCCTATAGAAAAGGGTGTTTCCATTTAAAAGCGTCGAATTTGACCCACCCTGTACAACGAACTGGTAGACACAAAAATGCATTCTAAAAAATAACACAACACTGGAAATAGTAGTTAGTACCGATAAGTATACGGAACGGCCGTTTTCTTACAGCTGTACCAATGACAAGATGTCACTAAAAATAATTGTTGATATATGCAAGGTAATACAGAAAAAAGCCAACAAATTAATTAAGTAATTTAAGTTATGTTCGTAACATGGCTCTGACAAATAAAGTGGATAAAGATAAAGACCCAGGTAGAGTAGAGTAGAGTGACTGGAAGGGCTAATCACTGCGACCTTGAAGATCTATTAAAGATCTATTGTCCCTCTTCCTTGAGTTATAACTCATCATACATTCTATAACCCATCATACATGTTGTAGGGGTACAGCGTATTTCCTCCTCTGACATCCTCCTGTGACAACAGATGTTCCTCCTCCGAGGGTATACACCTTCCCACGGTTGTGGTTTGGCCCTCCGTGCCCTTCTCAGTTGAGGAGCTTATTTCTGGCTGAGGTACCTCTGAGGCGGAGGCTGGAGGATCTGTCTCTATTTTCTTCACCTCTTTAACTTGGTCTCTCTTCAGACCTGATACCGGTGTTGTCACGAATTTATAATAGAGGATATATACCTCTTTCTCTATTGCCTCCTTGGATTTGAGGTTAATTCCTATT
Source organism: Sitophilus oryzae (assembly GCF_002938485.1). Taxonomy (NCBI): domain Eukaryota; kingdom Metazoa; phylum Arthropoda; class Insecta; order Coleoptera; family Curculionidae; genus Sitophilus; species Sitophilus oryzae. The sequence continues at coordinate 272,392 of NW_022146803.1, forward strand.
GTGAGGACCTGACCATGACCCTTCCTGGAGTTGATGACTCGCCAACTCGATGTACTTGCATTGGAGTTCTAAACTTAGATAAGATTGAGAAGGTAAGTGGTGGTCTTTTCTCTACCCAGAAAGAATACCCAGATAGTGGATGTCTTTTACAGAATCAAATCGCTCAAATGGTAATGAGCAGGCAAGAAGAACGGACAACAGGTGGACTATAAAGATTACAACATGGTATCCACAAAGAATAAAGCTTCATTCTCACTAAACATTTCATATAAACTCTTTTCCGTTTCCTTTCCGTTTACGTAAAATATTATATCATGTAAATGAATAGGACAATGCATACTATCCGTTCCGTTTCTGTACCGTTACCATGGTTACGTTTTATAGCGTGACTACAATGAAATTAAAAAAAATATACGGAAGGTATATGGAACGGATATGGAACAGAAACGGAAGGTATAGTGAGAATCAACCTTTAAGAGACCTAGAAGAAGACTAAATCTAAGATGGGACCATAATATTAGGAAATTAGCAGGGATAAGTTGGACCCACATAACCAATAATATACAACAATGAGCACAAATATAGGGAGATTATCTAAATATGTAAGGAATATGTAAGGAACACCATAATTGGAAATAGTTTAATAAGGTAGAAATGATGAAGATAATTAGACTTTGATACCAACAATACCTAATTTTCCTAAACGAAAAATTCCAACAAAAATCTGTAAAACAGTTAATACAACATGGTTTGTTTACGCTCTGAGTTACACTGCCCGTTCCCTTTTCCTCCGGACCCTTTTTCCCTTCAACATCGTTAAATCCGTTGGAAAAATTTAAAAGTAAAAGGGAATCGCGCGTTCCGCGCGCATAATTCCCCCAATAAATCACGAAACATCGACCGGGGCCGCTTTAATAACAGCCTTCTAGGGCTCGTTCGAGACAGTTGTTGCCCAGCATCTACCTTATTTATGATGATCGCCGGGTTGCAGTTGGTCGAATCAACGCGGACCGTGTTTGTTTTATAGGGTATTTTTGAAAATGTAATCGGTCCATTTTACAATAAGCCACAAAGTTTCTTCTTAAAACACTAATGTTTTCCAAACTAATTTTTCAGTGGTTTAAATAGTTAGATAGATGAAGAATGATTACGATTTAAGGAGGTTTTAATTTCAAATTTAAAGAACACTTTTTTGATTTTCCCCGATTTCAAAATTTTTGTGATTCTGTTTTCTTTTAATTTTGACAATTGTCTTTCTCTTTAACCATTTTGAACAAAAGTCTTGATTTCAAAATGAATGTCCCACGGCAACTTTTTTCAGCTGCTGCTGTATCCATCGTAATATACAGGGTGGTCCGAACTGTATTCCGGAAACTTTGGCAGCATATTCTGCAGATAAAAATAAGTAAAAAAGGTTGTATAAATGTATGTCTTAAAATGCTTAGTTTCGGAGATACAGGATCCAGAAATTTCATTTTTATTTCGATTTTTTTTCAAATAATTTCTGAAGTAACATCAATATTTGGATAAAATGTTATATGTTACGAATATCAGTTTTTTCACATGAGAAATTTGATTCTGATATCAATATGACTCCTATTTGGAGGGAGCGCTAGCTACATGTGTTTTAACTGTTTTGAACAGTAATAACTTTTGGTTTGTACTTGTATAAAACTACCGAGTGAAAATATATACATTTCCGTGATTTTTCCGTGATATATACATTTCAAATTTATTATATCAGTCTGATAACTATTTAATCACCATGTTTAATTTATGTCAATGATGACAGGTATTGATAATTTCGATATCAAATATCCATTACGGTAAATTATGATAACCATTACTCTTCAAACCAGTTAAATGATATTGTCAAGGATGGAATTATTCGATATATAAAATAACATATTTAATATTAATATATTTCGTAAATTAATAATTCGATTGAAAGGAAGTATAAAATAATTAAAGTTCATTGGCATTTACGCAACAAAAGTAAAGTTTTAAAAATCAAAGTTATAAGCATAATTGGCAATTGCGAAAATATTTCCTTTCAATACTACGAATTTATAAAATCATCAAATCAGCACTAACGCGGTCATCGCACCGGTCATCGCACCGATAGACCAATAATGCTGATTCGATGATTCGACGTAACGAACCAATAAATACAAAAATGTCACCTGTTGGGGGGACAGTCGATAGTCGATAGTAAGTTCGATAAGGTCGCGGTCGAGATTCCGGCATTGGCGTTACACTACCCTGACACTACCCCCGAGCCAGTGATGATGTTCGTCCATAAATATAATATGTAAGTACACATTTAGTTTTATAATTATTTTATTATTCGTAGATTAATTAAATTGATTATTAAGTTAAATTGAAGTATTTATTATTTGCTATGCCCCTAGTCATAACCCACAAAATGGGCCGTGACATATGTGGTGGAGGCGCCGGTTTTTATTAAGTAATAATTTCTTACACATCCATATGTGGTGGATAATACTAAAACATATACGAAATGAATAATTTTTAATACTTCGATAGCAACAAAGAAGCTCGCACTTTATTTTACATTTACTGACTTAAATAATTATATATTAAAAATGCTTGATTATTTGGTAGGACGGACTATTTTATTTATTTTAATTTATTGTATTAATAATAATTGGAGATGGCAAAATTTATATTAAGACTTAGGAATCTCTTATATTAGTTTTGTTTTACTTATTTTTTACCATTTATAAATTCAATGCGTAGGAACATTTTTTTTTATTAAATGTCCAGTATTTTTTACACTATTTAGATAGAAAATGCTGTCGAATCCTTATTGTTTAATTTTTCTTTACTGCATATGGTAATAATCACTGCATATGGTAATAATTTTTGTGAAGGTTGAGAATTTTTATTATTGAGAATAATTTATTTATTTTTATTCTATAAGGACGCATAAAACGACTTCCAGTATATTGATGATATATATTTTAAATTATTTTTAGTGTTGCTATGATAAATATATAATGATAAACATAATTTTTAATGAGAATTTTTATTATTTCAGTTGTTTTAAACTGTACAATTTAACCTGTTGGTTGAATATCATTATCAAGGATGACACTGACCTAGAAAATATTATTCTTGTTAGGAATATTTTGAAATATGAGTGCTGAAGGAGGCGACCATATTTATTTAATTCGTGTTACAAATACTGCTGACTTAGTTGGAACTGCATAAAAAGTATATGTCTGTGTGTGTTAAAAAATGTATTTCATTACATGATATACTGAGCGATAATTATTTTAATGATAGTTTAGAATTTATTTATTTTATTATTATTTAAATTGGATTTTTAAATATATTTATGTCTTTTGTAAAGCACCTGTTCTACAGGAATTTATACCGCCACCTACTTTTGACCCTACAATCGACTGCCCAATTTCTTTTATTCGAGAATATGATAAAATAACTAATAAGAATGGCTGGAATTATGCTTTTAAGATAAAATATTTAGAATGTTACTTAGAAAACGCTGCTTTTATTGGTATAAGGAATATGTTAATGACAAAATAATTTTAATAAAGTCTGGAGCGATATCAAAAAAGATTTTATTTTAGAGTTTGGAAGTGAAATATCACTACGCAAACTAAAATCTAAATTCCGTACACGGAAACAGGGAAAAAATGAAGCTATAAAATCTTATTATTACGATTTACTATCAATTGCATATGAAATATATGGTAAAGTAAATTTTGAAATTTTTAAAGATCAATTCGAATATGGTTTACATGAATCGTATTCTTTATTATTTATTTATTATTTATTATCTTCTGCTTACTGAAAATATGAATTTCCAGAGTTTGAAAAATATAATCTATAAAATAAGCGATTTAAAAGATATATTATTAGAATCCAAAACATCAGCATATTCCAGAAATTCTTATCATTCCCAAATTGCTAACATAAATAAAAGACAATCACAGCAAGTAAATTCAAATATCAGTCGGAGGCGCGATTATTTTCAATATGAATATTTTACTAATCATTTAGATTCGAACTTAAAGGGCAGAACTAGTTTTATAAATAATAATAATAATAATAATAATTATGGTTCAGATAGAATAAACAATGCAGGTCAATCTAAGTACAGTAATTTTTCACAATCAACTAGGTCGTCAAATAATATATGTTGTGATAATCAGGATACTCTCCCATACGAAATGTATAGTAACCAGGAGGAAAATATTTTAATGATGTCAAAAGAGGATATTTTTAAAAAGAGGATGATTTTGTAAATGACTATAAAGAGGAAACGTTGGATTCCCTCACTTTAGAAAATGCGCAGGCAGAGGAAGATGATAATACCCTCCCTGTAGCGTTGAAATATGCACAGGCAGAGGAAGACTATAATACCCTCCCTGTTGCTGGAGAATATTTGCAGGTAGAGGATGGGGGATAATACCCTCCCTAGCAAAAGATAGAATGTACGAAAATAGAAAATATTCAGAATGAGCTCTTAGAAGTAGAATGCAATTCCTCAAGTTTGCCTATATTAAGTAGAGATAAGGCAAAAATAGATTTATTTCCTCTGACAATATTCCTGGAAGAAGAAGAAAAAGACAGTTTCCTGAACCTCAATCGATAATTGAGTCAGAAAACATAAATGAAGAACTACCATTTACAAGAAAGCGAAAGGTTTTAGAACATAAACCTGAAACAGATAATACAATGCCATGGAAAGAGCATACATCGAGAAGAAGACATAGGACAAAGATAATATCTAGGAAGCGAAACGTCATGACAGTCAGAAACGTCAAATTTTACAGTCAAAATTAAATGTAAAATGCGAAGAATAGGTACCCGAAAAAGGAAAACCGATAAAAGTAGAATTTAAGTTTACATTTTCGTTCTAATTATCTAGTCAAAAGTCTGAACATACACAAAATTTTTTTTAGATTTCTTAATTCAATATATAAAATAGGTAAAATCGAGTGATATATTTCTAATTTCTATATATAACATTAGCTGACACAGTAATTTTATGTGACAGAAGTATAAATAATTAAAAAATCGTAATTTTAATCGTAATTATAATAGGTATAATCTCAGGTTTGAAGTAAAGTTTTATATTCAAAACCGTTATACCACAATTTATAGCAAAAATTAAATTTAGTAGATGAAACTAGGAAACGTAATTCAAATGATTTAAAGTTAAGCTGTGAAACATGATAACGATACGTCTCATGACATACTTTATGTGATAGTTTGCACTTTTTTTATTCTTTTCTTTTTATGTTTAGTTATTTACTGTATTTGGCATTACTTTATAAAGTTAAAAAGGCAAAATAGTAGGCGTTTAAAACATTTAAATAGATGTAATTTTAACAATGAAAATAAAAATATTAAACTCTCTTGCGTATCTAGCGAAAATCGAACATTTCATTATAATCTAGAGCCAAATGATAATCAGAACCTCCTATCTCTATCTCCTGGGGATAAAATAAATGCAACTATTGAATGCATACAAATAGAATAAGTATTGTGTATACGTGTATTGGAAAGGCAACTCTGTATGCCCAAGTTAGTCTTCTTCAAAATAAAATCAAGATGGAATATTGAAATAATTGGAAAAAGATATGTTTTTCTTAACATAAAATATTAATGATGTCTTTATTAATGACATGTATTATTGGAGCTCCCCTAGTGTGTAGGTTTTAAATTGATATTTAACCCTAACTGCGCGCAAACTCTAGGACAAATATCAATTTGAAACGAAAAGTATTGAACCACTAGAGTTAATTATTTAGCGCTTAATATAAAGGTAGGTAGGAGTGTTCATAAATCCTACAAATTTGCAACGAAAATATAAGTTTATTGTTTGTTTTACGCCCAATCATATAAAATTTTTATATTCTCCCTTGCCGTCAAGAACAAATAAAAATGATAATCTGAACTAAGTTGAAAAATGAAATTACACAAACAAACTTAAAATAGGATTAAGTTTGATATACTTTAAGAACTAGTTTATAAGACATAATAATTTAATACAATAAGCTGTAAGTAAGAGCACATATTTACTCTTTGTTCTCTTTTTTCATGTAATTACTGGTCAAAACTGCCAATACCAAGCAACAAGTCAAGGAACACCACTGAGAAGAATCGACGTATGGACTCAACCCCGAAGGAGAAAGAAGAATGTATTTACCACACCATCATGCCTATACGATGCAAACTGCCTACCCTTGTTTATGAAGCTTTGTGAACAGTACACTATGGTAATGCAGTCCGAAGCAAGTAGTCCAATTCAAAAATGGGTTCAGAACGTGCTGTCAAATTTGGTTTGGCGATATAAGCAGCTACAGGAAGAGTTATTGTCTTGTCAAAAAACTGGTCTCTTCTTCGAAAGATGAATTCGACGCCAATCAGATGACAAACAAAATCATACTGGAATTTTGTTTCCATTGTCAGCCTACACCGATATCAAGAAACAACTCCCTAAGGACGCAAGTATTGAGAAACAGCTTACCAAAACAAAGAGCTTTTCAAAGTGCAGGGAAGGAGGCATGTGTGCATTCGTTAGGTTTATGATGTGAAGGTGGATACTACAATCAAAACTTCAGTTTTCAGCCTCCGTGAGCAGCCGACGAGATTTGTGGGTGGGTGTTTATGAACGAAGTCAGTGCAAAGTATTGAAACTTAAAAACTATATAGGTATTGTGCAGTTCACGTTAGTGCCAGTATTAAAAAAAGACATTTTTTTTTGTCTATATGTAAACGGCTAATCGCCATCCTTAAACTTATAGAAAGCTTTTTTATATTTTTTTTTAGTTAGTAATTTCTTTTAAAAATTTTTTTTAATTTTTTTTTTTTAATATAATATTGTATACTTAAAACATTTTTTTATTATGAAACGTTAAGCACAATTTATTGCAATGTATAATAATTATTGTTAAAAGTATAATTTCATAAATCTTGAATTATCGCTGGGGTCCAGCTTTAGAGGTGCAGGGAAGTGTCAAGGATGGAATTATTCGATATATAAAATAACATATTTAATATTAATATATTTCGTAAATTAATAATTCGATTGAAAGGAAGTATAAAATAATTAAAGTTCATTGGCATTTACGCAACAAAAGTAAAGTTTTAAAAATCAAAGTTATAAGCATAATTAGCAATTGCGAAAATATTTCCTTTCAATACTACGAATTTATAAAATCATCAAATCAGCACTAACGCGGTCATCGCACCGGTCATCGCACCGATAGACCAATAATGCTGATTCGATGATTCGACGTAACGAACCAATAAATACAAAAATGTCACCTGTTGGGCGACAGTCGATAGTCGATAGTAAGTTCGATAAGGTCGCGGTCGAGATTCCGGCATTGGCGTTACACTACCCTGACACTACCCCCGAGCCAGTGATGATGTTCGTCCATAAATATAATATGTAAGTACACATTTAGTTTTATAATTATTTTATTATTCGTAGATTAATTAAATTGATTATTAAGTTAAATTGAAGTATTTATTATTTGCTATGCCCCTAGTCATAACCCACAAAATGGGGTGTGACAATATGTTGGTCGCAAATAGAAGTCAATTGACATCAAAATCAAATTTCTCATGTCAAAAAACTCCCAGTCAAAGTCATTATAATAATTACAGAAATAAAGATGTCTAATATTGATACTAACAATTATAACAAAATTGTTGAATAGGTGCCTAAGGAGAAACTAAATAAAATAACTGTCTTGGTTTTACCATGAGATCTCAAACCTTTTGATAGTGGAAGAATTGTGTTGCGAGACTTGGCATTTTTTACATTCTTTGTTTTTGAAGGTATATTTAGTTACAAATTAATAAGAGTACACTAATAAAAAAAGTTATTTTCCTTTAAGACAATCTTCGTTTCGGTGATACGTGTAGTGCGACCTGGTTACCCAACAATTGTTTGTTTAATAGTTCATTAATTATTGCAACAACAAAAGCATAGCATACCATCTTTTGTAACTAGGTTAGCTAATTCGAATAAATGTATTCAAAGGGTGAACATGTGTTTGATTTTCCCGTATTGGAATGAGACGACATCACATGGCGATCCTGCCTAAGGGCCTTAATTTAAATAAGTTTAGTTAAACAGTATGGTCAAAAGTGAATGTGAAAAAGTGAAAAGAGTGAAACCAAATAAACTAATTTACCATGGGAAAGACAAATTCTAAACATTCGGAACTAACCGATAATGGTGTGGTCAACTCCAACTTCATCGTAGAACAGGAGAGCATACAAGTGCCAACACATGTTCGAGTACTACTGTACATTGTAGTAGCAGTTGTGGTAATTTTACTTCTACTAAAATTACATAAAGCGTACCGAAGGGGGCTCCGAAAAGACTTATCCAGAAGCATGGTCCTTGGAACCCAAGCAGTAGATGTTTAGTGCGAGCAGTAGTTATTGATGGACAGTGTTGATGGTATGTGAATATACAATTTTTTGCGTTGTTTTTATAGCCTTTATTTAACATTTATACTCGGTGTGAACGTTTTATTTTTATTTTTTTGCATGAAATTACATGAATTTATTACAATATGAAAATTCTTACGTATATTTAATTATTACCTACACAAAAAAAAACTTCGCTATTTTAACCAAAAATGTACAACATTTTTTATTTTTTAATTAAAAAGAAAGAAATTCTATTAGTTATGAATTAGTTAATTACTTTTTGTTATGTTTATAAGGATAAGAAGTTTTTTTTTTTGTTTTTGGTATTAAATAAGGGATATTGTGTTTTTTTTTGTTTTTTATAATTTTTTTATTTCTTACTTTTGTATAATTTATGTCTGATCATTGGGAAGGGATCCTTGCCAAGCTACTAAGTTTAAGTAATCTCGTTAGAAACGAATCAAAACACGTTCTTAAAAAACAAATACCTAAGAGTGTTTATTTTTTATTGGAGTACTTTAATAATTTTGTTAAATTAGTACGATTTGTTTATCCATCACTTAATAAAGAACAGGAAATTTACATTAAAAAACGTTTTACTTCGTTGAGAGATAGAGTCATAAGATCATATCAGGTTTTAAAAGTACCCTACAAAGTTCCAACTTCGTATTTGGAATATATAAATCTAGAAATATTTGACGAAGAATTCGAGGAAAGTGAAGATAAAGAAGAGTCTTCTGAATCAAGAGGCAATCCCAGAACAAAATATTCCTAAAATAAAACTTGAAAACATGGCTATGTCAAAACAAATTTTTCAATTTTGCGAGTAAAATTTTTCCCAACGAATTCGACGGTTCTCCAAGTAAATTACAGTCCGTTATAGACTCCTTAAATTTACTGCGCGTAAATTGCGAAAACCACGAAAATAATGCGGTGGCCTATGTGAAAACAGAGACTGGTTGGAAAAGCACGTGATTTAATTGATGATAACGATAATCTGGATACCATAATTAATAAGCTACGAACACGCATTAAAACAGAAAGTTCTCATATGGTAACAGCAAAAAATACTTTCTTTAAAACAGCAACATAAAGATTCCACAAGATATGCCACAGAGATTGAAGTTCTAACAGAAACCCTGAAAAGAGCCTATATAAATGAAGGAGTGCCCATAGCAGTAGCTGAATCCTATACGACAAATACGATAGTCAAAGCTCTAAAACAAACAGTAATTCCGAGAAAGTAAAACTAATAATGGAGGCTGGCAATTTCACCAACTGCGAGGAAGCAATTTCTAAATTTATAACTATTAGTGGAGATACTACGCCAGATAGTAGCACAATCTTTTATACAAGAAATTCTCAGCGTTACAGAGCTGGAAACAGGCATCATAGAGGGGCATCAAAGTCGTGGAAGAGGACACTCTTCAGAGAACTATACTAATAATAGTGACTATAGACCCACCCAGAGATATTTAAATGCAAATCAACAGTACCATAATCATCATGGTCAATATAATAGAGGTCGAGGAAACTCTAGGCCTAATCATAGAGGACAGTTTCCTAGATATGTCAGGCATTACACTCAGGAAGAGTCGGGAAACGTACAGCACCCCCAGCCAGGTCCACTGGGGTCGCTATAAAAATATTCCACATGGACCTATCACTTTCGAACTTTGTTGTAGTCCAAACTAGCATGACAGATAATCGCAAAATTACTTTATTAGTTGAGACAGGTGCGGATATATCTTTATTTAAAAATTTTAAAATTTCTCCTAAACAATTTATTAATGAATATAACATAAGCAATATTAAAGATATTACAAATGGCTCGACGAGTTCTTTAGGCCCAACTAACACCCAAATTTTTATTAATAATTATGCAATAAATCACTCGTTTCATATAGTTGAGCAAAATTTTCCAATACCAGATGACGGAATTTTAGGGCGAGACTTTATTTCGAAATATCAATGTCAATTAGATTACGCTAACTAGACATTAACACTATAAATTTTTAACGAAAAAACAACATTGCCAATATTTTCAAGTCCAGAAGAGGAATCTTTGGTAATCCCACCTAGGTGTGAGGTCATTAGGTATATTAAAAAATTCACGCAACTAAAGACTGATTCTGTTATTTTGAATACTGAAATCGCCGACGGAGTTTTTATTGCTGGTTCAATTGTTTCAAAAAAATCAAATCCAATAGTTAGAATTTTAAATACAACATTTGAAAGTGTCACAATAAAAAGGCTGACATACAGTTTTCTCCAATCTAAATAATTTTTATGTTTTTACTCAATTAACCCCGAACTAAATAATAGAGAATCAAATTTATTACAACAGTTAAACAAAAACATCCCTGACTTTGCAAAAAACGATACTTTTAATTTATGTAAAGAATTTTCAGATATTTTTTGTTTACCATCTGATAAATTAACAAAAAACAACTTTTATGAACAAAAACTTAAATTGCTTGACTCTGTCCCGGTTTATATAAAAAATTACCGCACGCCGTACTCACAAACAAATGAAATAAATTGTCAAGTCAACAAATTGCTGGAAAATGAAATAATCGAACCATCAACAGCGGAATATAATAGTCCGATTTTATTAGTACCTAAAAAGTCAACTGATGACCAAAATAAATGGCGATTAGTCATTGACTATAGACAGGTAAACAAGAAACTAATTGCAGATAAGTTTCCTTTACCTAGAATAGATGACATCCTTGATCAACTAGGTAGAGCAAAATATTTCTCAACGTTGGACTTAAAAGCTGGATTCCATCAGATTTCTTTGGAAAAGAACTCCAGGGACATCACGACATTCAGTACAAATAATGGCTCGTATAGATTTACTAGATTACCATTTGGACTAAAGGTTAGCCCAAACAGCTTCCAAAGGATGATGTCGATAGCATTTGCTGGAATTACACCGGAAAAAGCATTCTTATACATGGATGATCTAATTGTTATAGGCTGTTCAAAAAATCATCATTTGCAAAATTTGAGGAAGGTTTTCTATACTTGTAGAAAATACAATTTAAAACTTAACCCAGAAAAGTGTAATTTTTTCCAAAAGGAGGTCACATTTTTAGGCCATAAAATAACAAGTCATGGCATTTTGCCTGACGATTCAAAGTTTGAAATCATAAACAAATTTCCTACACCGACAAATGCTGACGCGGTAAAACGGTTTGTCGCGTTTTGCAATTATTACCGTCGTTTCATTCCAAACTTTGCTAACATTTGTAAACCGCTTAATAAGCTAACTAGGAAAAATATAATTTTTGTTTGGTCACAAGATTGTCAAAATTCTTTTGAAAAGTTAAAAACTGCTCTGGTCCAACCTCAAATATTGCAATACCCAGATTTTAACAAACAGTTTATAGTAACAACAGATGCATCAAAAGATGCGTGTGGAGCTGTGTTATCACAAGACTTTAATGGTAAAGACTTACCCATAGCATTTGCATCAAAATCATTCACAAAAGGCGAATCCAATAAAGCAACCATTGAACAAGAATTGCTGGCAATCCACTGGGCAATAAATTATTTTAGACCCTATTTGTATGGTGTAAAATTTTTGGTTAAATCTGATCATAAGCCGCTAGTATATTTATTTTCGATGAAAAATCCTTCATCAAAATTAACGCGCATGAGACTCGATTTAGAGGAATATGATTTTGAAGTCGAGTATATTAAAGGGAAAAACAATGTAGGTGCGGACGCACTGTCAAGAATAACAACATCTGATTTAAAAGAAATTTCTAATCAATCGGCTAAAATACTAGCTGTAACAAGATCAATGACTAAAAAACAGGAAAATAAAAACTCTGACACATATGACTCTTCGCAAAATAAAATACTTATTCTACCTAAAATTTACGAAACCTTAGACAATAGCAGTATACTTAATTTACCTTTAGTAAGTTTTGAAATTAAGTCATTATATCTTAGGATAATAATGAGATTAAAAGGAAGATTCAGCGCTGAATCAAACATTCCGATCATTAATGGTAATTTTTCTCTAGAGGAAGTATTGCCTAAGCTTGAATCAATGGCTAATGATCATAATATTAAAAGTTTAAAGTTAAAATTAAATGACCAAATTTTTCAAATGTGCACAATAAATGAATTAAAAGAAATTGGTCAAGAAAAATTAAAAAAGGTAAACATTTTGTTATTTAAGGAACCACAAGTTATTAAAAATAGAGATGAGAAACTCGCTTTAATACAAAAATATCACGATGATCCATTAATTGGTGGACACTGTGGACAGAAAAAACTACTTAAAAAGTTAAGAGTCAATTATAGATGGAAAGGTATGTCAAAAGAAGTTGCTGTATACATTAAAAACTGCTATAAGTGTCAATTAAATAAAAGCAGAGTGAAAAACCAAGAGCCAATGGTAATAACCCCTACTCCTCAAAAAGCATTTGACATCACATCAATCGACACAGTAGGTCCATTTATGAAAACATCAAAAAATAATGTATATGCAGTCACAATTCAATGTGAATTAACCAAGTACATAGTCATCATTCCTATACCTAATAAAGAGGCCGCAACGGTAGCAAGAGCTATAATGGATCATTTCATACTTATTTATGGTTCAATGAAGGAAATAAGAACAGATTTAGGCACCGAATATAAAAATGAAATTTTTGCAAATCTAACTAAAATGCTCAACATAAGTCAAAAATTTTCAACTCCTTACCATAGTCAAACGATAGGGGGATGTGAAAGAAATCATAGAGTTCTGAATGAGTACCTCAGAATGTATATAAATGATGCAAAATCTGACTGGGATGACTGGGTACAATATTACAGTTTCTGTTATAACACAACGCCCAGCATCTATCATGATTTTTCACCGTTTGAACTGGTATTCGGACGGAAGGCAATGATTTCTGAAATACTTTCAGGTGATACTGTAGATCCTATATATGACTTAGACGCTTACTATCATGAAGTAAAATATAGAATGCAATTAGCCAATAAACGTGCGAACGAATTCATTTTCAAAGCTAAACAAAACCGTAAAGTAATTTATGACAAACTTTCAAATAAAACTAATTTTAAACCAGGCGATTTGGTCATGTTATCTAACGAAAATAGAACCAAATTTGATCCTTGGTATAAAGGTCCCTACTCAATTATTAGTATTGAAGGTGTAAATTGTGTGATCAAAGATTGCGCGGAAACTAACGGAAAGCAAATGAACGTGCATAAAAACAGAGTGCGTTCGTTACAATAACAATTAGCAAAACGTTATTCGTATTTCTAAGAATTTCATAGCATAGACAAAAAGCTCGCGAGTGTATAAAAATAGTTAAGTTAGGTCAGTATAGAAATGCTGAGGTAGATAAGTTATTTTTAAGTTATCATATTATATTATGTGTAAATCTCTCTTTTAGAAATATTTTTTTTAATTTTATTGTGAAACACGTACTTATAATAATTTATAGTCTTATGAAATGGTACACTAATAATTATACTTTTATTTTTACATTTTTTTAACCAAGACCAGGTATATTATTGTAAATAGGATAGGTAATATTTTATTATTATATATATATGGGTTCTATAGATATAGATTTTGTGTCCTATTTTTTATGTTTATTATTTTTAATAATATCTAGTTAATAGGTTAGTATATTGGTAAACTTAATTAAAGCAACAGTTTATTTATAAAATTGCGACACCCAATGGATATGATATGATATTATTGTCAATAATAATATATGATATTATTGTCAATTTTTGCTTACGCCGAATGTCCTTTATTTGTGGCCAGAATAAAGTCCATTCTACTGAAAGGGGAGATGTAGTGCGACCTGATAACCCAACAATTGTTTGTTTAATATTTCATTAATTGTTGCAACAACAAAAGCATAGCATACCATCTTTTGTAACTAGGTTAGCTAATTCGAATAAATGTATTCAAAGGGTGAACATGTGTTTGATTTTCCCGTATTGGAATGAGACGACATCACATTCGCTTTTGGTCAATTTTCCTTCGGCCATTTGTTTTCGGGCAATTTTCCGGATACGATAAAATAACAAAAAAAAGAAACACCTCAAAAAGGTACGAAAAAAATGTCGAATAAAGCAAAGACAGAATGACGTTTCAAAATAAACCGTTAAATGGCCCTGAGGCAGATGTTCACACCCCCACACCCCTCCGGCACCATACCGAGAACGAAAAAATCTCACCCGGAAAAGTTTCGCTCGTATTTCATTCGCACCGAAACTACTATCGGGCCGCCATAGGAAGAAGGTCTCCCTTTTCTTTTTCTCCATCCTCGGATTCCCTTATATTATCCCCTGCCCTTAAATCAAATCCCTTTTAATATACAAAAGAAATGCCGAAAATATTTTCCCTTCTTCTTTGGAAATTCGAGGAGGGAAGATTTATTTAGTGCCGGCGTAGCGCGGATACCTTATATTTAGAGCCGGATAATGGAGAGAGGGTATAAATAGATATAACGCAGGTAGAGTCGTGCATATAGAGTCGGTCTAATGAAGTGTAATCTTGAAAGTATTTTTGTAATATTATTAAATATAAAAAATGTTTATATATCTATGGCGGATTGATCTCTTCAAAAAAGTCCTATGGGTATTTCGCCACTGCAAGAAAATTTACAAAATAAAATAGTAAATATTATTTTTTGTAAATACTGCTGCGGTAATCCAGCGGAGACTAATTGTCACCAGTGGTTTACTAATACACAAATTTGCCTAACGGACAAAAAAATCCTTAAAGTTTCGGGAAGTATATCTCTTCAGTCGGAAGCAAAAAAACACAAAGAACAAAGAAAAGAACTATTTAAAATATCTAAAAATTAAGTTTAAAATTTTTTTTTTTTAGTTTTGTTTTTAACATAACGTCAATGGTTTTTATAGAGGTATCTGATTGTAAAAAACTAAAGTGTTCTTGAATAGTTGTATTTAGATATTGTAAATAGTTTTTTTTCTTTGTATTTTTTTGCTTCCGACGACGAGAAGAGATATACTTCCCGAAACGTTAAGCAGTTTTTTGTCCGTTAGACAAATTTGTTTATTAGTAAACTATTTAGTACCTACGTATTCTTCTTTATTTTTTAACGACGCACAGTGGGGTATTTGACACCGATAGTTGATCGAAATTTTTTTATGTAGACCTTATATAAATTATTACTATTTTCAATTAAAGAGGAAAATAATATGAACAAAATAAAGGATAATTCGTCGATTCTAAAAAAAAGAAAGGAAAATCACTGTTCCAGTGTTTTCACGGTCAATGCCACTAATGCCAGTAGTAATATCGCAACTAATACTACTAATGCTACGACTGATCCGCGACCAATTCCCATACCACTAAAGCCGCTACTAATGCCAAATTGTGCTATACTGCTAATGGCACTAATGCAATCGCTTTGTACACAACAATGTCATCGCATTAGTGTATCACTGATTTGCAAATTAGAGGAAACCAAGGATGTTTTTCTCATTTTATCAGCAAAGTCGCAAAAAGTCGCAGTATTTTTTTTACTGTATGAAAGCCCAATGTTTACTAAATAAAACGTATATAGACAATATTTTGAATTCTTCGAAATGCGCAAGTAAATCTCTTCTCTAAGTATAATAAAAATGTCACAAATTTAATCAAATTTTCTGAACGCCTAACTTTTAGTTGCAAAAAGAATCGTTAGTATAGAGAATATCAAAATAAATAATATGTTTTTGTAGAATACATACCTGCAGCTTGCTGAGCCATTTTCAATCAAAACAATAATATAAACGTAAAAGGAGCACAAGAACAACAACAATTTATAATTTTAAACATAAAATTTAGCCATTTACCTCTTATTTCTGAGAAGTAACAACTTTGACGTTTCGTTGAAACAAATGAATGCAACTAAACACACCCAAAGCAACGCCATTCATGGCAGACATGATTTAACTTATCATTTATCTTTTTTTGGAAAATCTTAAACACACTTGCTTTTTCGAATTTCGATCACCTTTTTCATGCTAATACTCCACCGTGCGACGCTTAGTTGACACTTACTGGCCAGTTGGTCTCAAGTTCGTTGTAATTTATTTTTATATTAAGTAGAAATGATTTTTAAATGGTGTGGTTTAAAATTCGAGAAAAAAAATCTGGAGAAAGTGTCTGGAGAGGTTCGTAATCTCTCTATAATTAGTGTCTCGAAAGTTAGTTTTTTGACTTATCTCTATAGCTTTATTTTTGTTGGAGATATTCGCTTTTGAAGAAGACAGTAACAGTTTAACTTGTGTTCCTCATCAACACCCATAAGATGGAATGTGTTATTTATATCATGCCATTGGCATGGAAAACCATATTATTATTATTTGTTGGAAATCTCTCTAGGAGAGATGGTTCAAGTCCAGAAGTTAATATCTACCATGTCAAATTATAGCAGTACAACAATTAAAGCTGATACAATTATTGTTCTGAACTTAAAATAGAGTAACTGTTACCGAACAATAATAAATATGTCATTTCAATGACAGTGACATTACAAAAATTATAAGCACTATTTCATAGGTGTGTTAATGTGAACCAAACCAAAAAAAAAACTTTTAAGCCAAAATTATTATTAATTGTCATAGTCTTCCATAAAAACGAATAGGTCCAATAAAAAAACCGCTATTGAGATGAATCAAAAAACAAACTATCAAGAAAAGAAACGTTTTGATGATAAAATGTTTTAAATTCCTTACTTATATTGTTAAACCATTTTACAGGGCGCTTCAAACTTTGACAAAAATAACATTCTGTTTTCTCTCGTATAATAGCCGGAGACTAATATTTAACTGTTAAGACACTAAAATGTCAAATAATTTAGCTACAGATTGCTTAAAAAATCAAAATATATTCAACTCTCAATAGTATGAAAATGTTAAAGTGTGTTACATGACATTCATCATCATTTCCAGCTTACTCAACCGTTTCCCATTATGGCGTAGCTTCAAAAATATATTTAAATAATTTATTGTCGGCTATGAGAATCCAAGTTATCCGTTATAATTTTCGAGATATACAGGGTGTCCCAGAAATGAGTGCAGATATTTTAAGAGGTGGTAGATCTGGTCAAAATAAACATATTTTCCCTTTACCATTTTTAAAATAAATTGAAAATAACTGAGTTATTTAACTTTGAAAATTTAAAAAAATAATCGCAACATTTTGAGAACCGCCGGCAGATATTGCCAACTACATCCAATTACCCGGATCAAGCCCGGATTTCAGTTAATTCGACGCACTGTGTTGCCATATGGACAAGAAAGTATATGTTTACAAGTAAGTCATAAAATCACAACACCTGAGGAGTTTGCAGAGATGCATTACATTTTTAAGATTGTGATATTATTACATAAAATAAATTAAAGTTAAATGTTTAAAAGTTAAATTAAAAAAACTTACCCAACATTAAAAAGATACTTATGACAGATCGATGTAACTGCGACAGTTCTCTTTTGATACACACTTAACTAAAATACACTTCATTGTGCTGCTTTACTTGTACGTGCTATTATAAAAACTGCTAAAATAACAGTCCCCATTTTTAACTTAACACATTATTTTCGTATAGGCTTCATCACAATTTGAACCACTGATTTACAAAACACCTTGAAAAGCACACATTACACATTACTTTGAATATCTTTCTGAATGAATAAATGTTGAGAATTATTGTCTCTTACCGCCACTTTACGAACTACTTTCAATCTAAGAAAATACATGTTTCACTCAACAATTTTAAATACGTATTTTGCTTTTTCGCTATTTTTTCGATGTATTTCGACAATTCCGTCAACAGCCCAACCATCCGTCGGCCAAGACAGCCACGCATCACTGGTTGGTAACTGCTCACTGCTTCTTTGTCGCGCCGGCGTGTCGAGCTTGCGTCATGCGAGGTTGCCGTAGTTTCAACAATTTCAAATTCAAGACACTCGAAGCAATCAAATTCTTATTAAATTTTAAAAATAAAACAGAAAAACATGAAAGGAAACAAACAAAACACAAATGATTGATTATTGATAAGGTCACAAAAAGAAATTTCTAAATTGTTTATCGTCATTCAGAATTCAATATATCGAAAACAGCCCGACGAATAATCAATTCATTTTCGTTTTGTTTGTTTCCTTTCATGTTTCCCTGTTTTATTTTTAAAATTTAATACAAATTTGATTGCTTCGAATCTCTTGAATTTGAAATTGTTGTAACTACGGCAACGTTGCTTAACATCGTCGTCTGACGCAAGCCTGCCACGACGGCGCGGCTCAAAGGACCAGTTCACACGTGGCACTCTTGGCCAACGCGCGACGGTCGGGCTGTCAAAATACATCGAAAAAATAGCGAAAAAACAAAATACGTATTTAAAATTGTTGAGTGAAACATGTCTTAAATTGAAAGTAGTTCGTAAAGTAGCGATAAGAGAGGTATTCAAAGTAATGTGCGCTTTTCAAGGTGTTTTGTAAATCAGTGGTTCAAATAAAACAGAGAAACATGAAAGAAAACAAATATTGAATTCTAAATTACGATAAACATTTTAGGAATTTCTTTTTTGTGACCTGGTTGTGAATAATATGATGAATCATTTTCGTAAACGTCATAAACGTAATGTTTTAGTTAATTTTCGGTGGTTTTTGTTAAGTTTTCATTGAAAGGGTAAGTACTAAAAATAATTAATGTGTTTTTTTCTATAATAATTATTAATAATGAGCACTGATGAAAATTTAACATTCTTAATTTTTGAGTAGAAATTTTTCTATGAATTTATAAATGTAGAACTATGTAGAATGTGGATAACATAGGAGGTTACAACACTGCATGGTTTAGATACACCGTAGAGAAATCTCAGGTGAATAAACAAGTGGCACTAAAAAGTTTTTTCAAATTTCCCGGAAAATGTCAAGAAAAATTTTAAATTTTCAACATTTTTTTTTCGCAAAAAAAACCTCATAGGCGTGTTTCTGGGGTTGAACTATACTACCAGTTAAAATATTTGCACTTATTTCTGGGACACCCTGTATATGTCCTATCTTAGGTTTGGCCTTCTTCTAGGGTTTTTAATTCCTCGTGGGTACCATGCTGTAATTTTTGTGGGCCATCGGTTGTCAGTCCTTCTGACAAGGTGCCCTGGCCATTGCTACATGAGGGATTTGATTCTGTAGATGACATCTATTACCTGGGTCTTTTATTGTATCCAATTGTGGCATTCTAGATTTGTATATGATTGAGAATCTTCCATATGTATTCTACATACATAATACAATATTGCCTTAGAATCTCTCTTAATAAAAATCAACAGACCAATATAGTGGGATATCTAATTTATCCTATATCCTAATGTACTCTATGACTCTACAATATGTCCCGGATTGTTTTTACAAGAGGGAAAACTTTTTTATTATTGACATTTTCAGAAAACTGCATTCTTTATAAATAAAGCTTGTTCTAAAATGGTTGATCCTGTTTATACTTTTTCCGTCCATACCGTTTTAGAGAAAATTAAGAAAAACATGAAAATATTATTGATTTTTTTCTAAAAAAGTCCTAAAAATCAAAACGTGTTTCCATGGTTATATCATTTCGATTTTATTTGTGAGATGGTTATTATTAAATTTGATTAATGTCATATTCTTTCCTGTTGTTAAAATATCATATTCTCCGATAATTATCATCACCCTTACTAAATAAATTCATAATTAAACTAAATAAATTTTGTACTTCTTTAATATTTTAAAACAGCAAAAAATATTATGGTAATTAAAGTTATACAGACCGGACCACCGTAGTAGTAACATAGGCAGAATCGGACGAATTAGCGTATACCCGTCCGCCGGATAAAAAGCAGGCGAAAAAATGCGATAAAATAAAAATAGGTAGATATGTGATAAGAATGTTTCGGAATTTGTATTTATTCGTGTTTTAATAGCCAAAACGAATACATAGATTCTCGCGACAGTTCTCGTGTAAAATTTATTTTTTAAGTAAAACAATGGATGTTTACGAAGTTCGTGAGAAAATTCAAATTGTAAAATGGTATTTCCAAAATAGGTCTTATCGGAATATACAAACAATTTTTCCACAAACTTTTGTAAACAGGTCAATTCCATCTTTACCTACTGTATCAAGAGTTATTAATAATTTTGAAACACATGGGTGCGTGTTCCCACAAAAACACAAAAAACCTGATGTGTTGATTAATGAAGAACAGGAGTTAAAGCAAGTGTTCATTTGTGCTACCGCGGATCAAAATCCCACGTTTTCAAGTAATCAAATTGCTGAGGTGGTTGTCCTGCCCACAATGCCCGTATTGTTCAAGAATATTTGAACAATACTTTTCCCAACCGTTTAATTAGTGGACATGGAACTATTTTGTGGCCCGCTAGATCACCAGATCTTTCTCCCAATGACTTATTTTTTTGGGGTTATGTAAAATCCAAAGTGTATGGTCATAATAGGGCTAATAATCTGGATGAGCTTCAAGTAAAAATACGAGAGGCTTTCCAAACTATTAGCCCAATATGTTAGCCAATGTCAGACGGGGATTTTACGACCGCCTAGGCTTCTGTCTAGCACAAGAAGATGATCTTTTTGAACACTTGTTATAACTTTTTCTTATTTAGATTAATATTTTAGTTTTTTTTTGGGTTTAGAGAATTTATTTATTTTTAGTTTTGGCTTGTAAACACACTCAAATAATAAATATTTAAGTATTTTCATTTTCAATGTTACCTTAAGTGAAGGTAAACACTTAAAATGAAAATAATAAATACTCGGCACTCTTCGCGTCATATTCCTAGTCTGTCACGACCGACCCGTCCAAGCACAACTGCAACTGCCTGCTGCCTGACCAGCCGACTAGCCGGCAGTGAATCTCGAGTAGGTACGAACGCAAAACGGGTAAACGTAAATTCGTCCGGCAACTTGCTATGTTACTAGTAGCCTGGTCTTCTCTGTATGAATAATAGTCTATCAAAGAATGAAAGTGAATTTATATTACCATAGAAACGCCTTTTGATTTTTAGAACTTAGAAGAAAAAAATCAACTATATTTTCATGCTTTTTTTTAATTTTCTCTAAAAGGGTATGGAAATTTGCAAAAGTAAAAACGGGATTAACTATTTTAGAAGATGCAAAATTTTTTATGAAGAATGCATTTTTCAAAATGTCAACTATAAAAAAGTTTTCGTCTAGTAAAAAGTAAAGACAATCCGGGGACATACTGTAGAATGGAGGACAATAGGACCGGATTCAGGAAATTGTATTCTTCTAGAAAGCTCAGTCATTGACATCTTCCATTCCAACCATCGAGTTCTTTCATGATTTTTTTATAAAACCCTCCCTCGTAATTATTTGGTCATACCCACATGCAGGTAAACTTTTGGTCGGTTTCTCCTCGTATTTCGGCTTATCCCTTTAGGGCCGTTTTTAAAATTAGCAGCAGCAGGAATAAGGGCGAAACGAAACGTCCGAATCTGCATACGTATGCATATTTCCGCGCTCTTTTACATGTGTAATTCGCCGGAGAAAATCGACGAAGTTTATGGGGCCTCGATGGCCACTACCACCTAAACGTGTGAAGCCACAAAACTTAATACTCATAGAAACTTAAAGGCCTCATTTTCGTAGCCGTATCGTCTCCATCTCTTAACATTGGGTAACGGCTATTCATTTTTCCCCAATATTAAGAGACCGTCCTATGTTAGAAAGACCTATTGTGTTTCCCACCTTTCTATGTCCACATTAGTCTCTTATCCTTGTATCCTGCACCAGCTTGTACAGGTGTCGCTTCTCAAGAAACTTGAAGACTCTATCCGTCACCTGGAATGGGAATCCTCCAACGGTCTAAGACACTCGAAGACATTTCTCAGAACTTATGACTGAGAAAAATCAAAGATTTTCCTTGATTTTAGTAAGAACAATCTTCGGATTGTCACGGGGGATGTTTTTAACAGGACACTGTCTCCTCAACAAACACCTCAGTAGACTGAAGTTAAGAAACAACTGATGCGAATTCATATTCTGACGAAAACACCAGAGCCCCTCATCACTGAGTGCGCCGAGATGATATCCATTTGTGCTATAAACTTTGGTACGACTGGTATCGGAGATGGGCCTCTGTGAAGCCGTCTCAGATACTAGCTTTTGTCAAATCCCTGAAACTGTATGATGAGTTATAACTCGTTATAACTCAAGAAAGTTTGTTACCCACAATAGATTTATAAGATCGTGGTGATTAACCCCTCTCCTAAACATTCTACATTCTACAGATATCGTTTGCGATCCCGAGTCTCGTAGTAACATATTCATTATGCTTTGCTATTCTAGGATCTCTCTTTTTTTTCTGAGGATGATAAAAAAATCTTCTTAGGCGCTTGGTCTGTTGTTCTAACGACCGAGGTGTGCCGGATTCCTACCGACTAAAAAAAGCCCACCCTATTTGGTTGACAAACTGCGCTGGAACTGCTCACGCATTACTTCGGCGCAGATGCCTCTCTCTACGTTAAACTTTGATCATTCTTCAACCCTCCGTTGATCCAGCTCCTTCTGTCGTAGAATTTTTGATATAAACGCCACGAAAGTCTCCCATATATCTTCGTCCTCCACAATAGATGGTATTAGGTTTTCTTTTTTAAAGGGTACCTTAAAAATCCCTTTGATCTTTAATCTACCTGGTTCCCAGGCCGAGCATTCAAAAATGGTGTGACTGACATCGTCGATGGCACTGCTGGAATATTTAGAGGCCGCACTAGCTCTTTTCTTGAAACGATATAAATAATGTTCGAAAGCTCCGTGACCGCTAAGTATCTGGGAAAGATAATAGTCTACCTGTCCGTGTTTTCGTTCAGTCCATCTTCTTATATTCGGGATTAACATATGTGTCCATTTTCCACCGTACGCCTCATCCCATCTTCTTTGCCACTGTTGATATAATATCTCCTTCGCTTCATTTTTGATATCAGCCTTATCTGTTCTTCCTCTAGTTTTCTGATCATATATATAAGCTCTTTCCTTTACTACCAGGTCTATTTGTGGTATACCTGCGATTACGAATAAGGCGCTCCGTCGCTGAACTGAAGTTTCTGGTTTTCTTTTTTAACCTCCAGTGCCTTTGCCCATATTGGAGCGGCGTTCAAGATGATGGCGTGGACCACTTCATTTAAAAGTATCCCTTTCTCCTGCCTTGGACCTCCGATGTTTGGCATCTTACTAATTTAGCCACTGTTGTCTGAGCCTTTACCACTACCGCATGTATGTGTTCTTTGAAATTCAGCTTTTATCAATTTGCACTCCCAGATACCTGAGGCTTTTGGACCATTTGATTTCCGTCCCATCCAACACAATCCTTGGATACGTAAAAGATCGCTTATCCGTTATCAGTACAGCCTCTGTTTTATGGACAGCCAGTTGCAAATTTTTCATCTTCTGCCAACGATGTATTCTATCTAAACTATCGTTTACTTCAATCTCCAGTTGTTCTGTTTTACTTGCCGTTGCCACAACAGCAATATCATCTGCAAATCCCACTATATCTGTGTTTTCAGCCATTTCCAGTTCCATAAGCTCGTCATAAAATATGTTCCATAGGAGGGGTCCTAGGACCGATCCTTGGGGAACTCCCATTGTCATGTCATACGTTTTTGTTCCTTCAGACGTTAGACAGAATATTTTTCTCTCTGCAAGATAGCTATTCACCATATTTTTCAGATATTCTGGGAAATCTTTTCTATCCAAGGCTTGTATAATTTCTCCCCATCTTGCAGTATTGAAAGCATTTTTGACATCTAAAGTTACTAATGCACAATTCCCTTCCTTTACACTCTTTGCAATGGTGATTACTCGATTGATTGCGTCGATGGTCGATATGCCTTTACGATATCCATACTGCCGATGTGATAATCTTCCTATGCTGTCTATATGGACCTCCATTCTTTGTAGTATTAATCTTTCCAGGAGTTTGGCACTGGTGTCTATTAGGCAGATTGGTCTATAAGATGACGTATTCTCTATTGCCTTGTTCGGCTTGTGTAGAAGGACCAAATTTTGTTGCTTCCATTTGTTTGGGAAACATCCAGAAAGAAGACATTCATTTACTGTGTATAGTAGTAACTCCGGCCATACATCAATGGCTATTTTAAAAACTTCGGTTTGGTATGCCGTCAGGACCCTGTTCTTTATTTGCCGAATGTTGTGTACTTGCTTGTTCTAGTTCGACTACAGTAAAATATTTTAGTTCCATTGTGTTGTTTCTGTACACTTTTTTCTTTCCTCCATCATGTTTTTTATGTTGCTCCTTTGGGAAGAGTGTCTCTACTATTTGGCAAACCCAATCTAGGTCCAACAGTCCTGGTATTTTTTCGTGTCCTATCCTCTTAAACACTATTTTGTAAAAGAGTCCCCACGGGTCATTTTCAATCTCTTGGCATAAATCTCTCCAGAACTCCTTTTTACTCGATCTTATAGCTGCTCTTAAAAGCTTTCTCCGACTTTTGTATTCCTCTGCTAGTGTGGTGTTTCCCTGGCTTCTTGTCCAGTTCCTTCTAGATCGTAAACAATCTTTTCGTAAATTATCAATGTTTGTTGTCCACCAATATACTGAGGTTTTATTGCCTTTCCAAGACTTTCTCCTAGGCATAGAGTGGTCGCATGCTTTGTCAACGTTTCCACTGTATAATCTAAATTGATACCCGCTGCTTTATTCCGTTCTTCTTCCAGATAGGATCGTAGTTTCTCTTGGTCTAACTTTTTAATAACCCAGCCTTTTCCCGGTGCTTTTGTCTTCTGGATATTATTCGTAGCGTTGACCTGAAATTCGAAATATCGATGATCGCTAAGGGTAACCTCATCCAGTACTCTCCAATCTATTTGTCCGATTGCGATACTTTCCGATCCTAAAGTTACGTCTATCACCGAACCCCCGTTTCCATTTTGAAAGGTATATTTATTTCCTTCATTAAAAATCACCAGGTTATTTCTAGCAATCATATCTGATAATATCTCTCCTCTAGAATCCATTTTGTTTGAACCCCATTCTGGAGACTTACAATTTAGATCTCCCGTTATAAGTACCCTATTGGAGCGCCGTAGACTATCTTCAAGTTTCTCCATTTTTCCTTCGAATTCCTTCAGTGACTCGTTTGGAGAAAAATAGCAACTATACACCTTCATTTTGTCTAGTTCCAGCCATACAAATCCGTTTTCTTTCTCGCATACCAGGATCTGCATATTCCAGGATCTCTATCGCAGAGTTTGTAGCAAAGACTTCCCTGATACACGTTGAACTTATTCGGGTAGCACTTAACAGCCATAATATGTCTTGTCAGGAGACCTGTTCTAATCCGCATTTACCTGCCGAGCATTATAATTTTTTTTCTGGTTTTAGAATTAGATCTTTGGACTAGGCTTGTGTCACTGTCTGTTTCTATAGCGGACGGTGAAAAAGTTGGGGAACCAGTAATTTTAAAGACGACAATTTAGCAATGATTGATGTAGGTCTTGATGAAGAAGAAGAGACGACTCGAACTCGAAGGAGTACATAAAACTTAAAAAGGGAGATTGGGGAAGAATCCAGTAATCCCATTTTTAAGGAATAAATCGATAATGAAACCAAATTCTATGATAATTTTCTATGAGTATTTAAGTACTTAGACGCCCCATTTAAGGCGGGCTTTGAACTAACTCAGTCAGTGTTTTGATGGACAAAAACAAAAACATTTTTAAAATGCGGCACTACAAAGTTTTTTTTACATTTTTTCGCGAAATATCAACATTTTGTGGTAAAAAATCTCAAAGGCGAGTATCTGCGGTAAAAATACACAATCATTTAAAATACATTTACTAAAGAGACATCCTATATAATCTATAATCCACAAAAAATAAAATGCATGCTAATTCATATATGTACTCACGCAATGTTGAATGATACTTGCAGTTTAGAAAAGCACATACCTGAAAAAAAAAGAGAAAAATATTTAGTATACTGAATTATATAACTGAAATAAAATTAATTAAAAAAAAAGGAATAACACCAATTTTTTTCTTATTATTTGGATTCAGTTGAAATAATAGTTCTTTTATTCTTGCATCGTTTTTATTTAGGCATCAGTTATTTAGGCAAGTTTTATTTAGGCATCAGTTATCTACAAGTTCAAAATTTAAATCATACACCGATTTGTCTTTTCTCTGCTGACTGATCGAGATATTTTACAACAGTACCTAATAAAGATGGCTACCGTATAAGTGTCAATTAAAATAGACGGAATTCTGTTGATACACTTTTCCTGCCTTTTTTAAAGTTCCGTACCTAAAAAGGAAAAAACGGAACCCTTATAGGATCACTTTGTTGTCTGTCCGTCTGTCTGTAAAGACCCTTTATCTCGAGAACGCGTGGAGATATCGAGTTGTAATATAAAATACTCAAGTCTACAGTCCCTTTAAGTTATGAAAAAATCAAATTTCTAAGTTAACGAAAGAAAAAAGATACCTACGGCTGCAAAAAACGCATATTTCGACGTCCTAAAAATCAAAACGCGTTTCTATACAAGGCGAGTCTTAAATAAGTGCAAATATTTTCAGGGCTGGTAGATCTCGATAAAAGACACATATTTTCTCTTTACCGATTTTCATATAAGTCCAAAATAACCGAGTTATTTTATTTTGAATATTTTCAAAAAAAATATATTTTTTTCTTAAATTTTAAGAACTACTGAATCTTTTCTGAGTTTTTCTTCTTGTAAATTTAATCTACTACCTAAAAAAGTTCAAAAAATTCCAAATTTTTAAAGAAAATTTTCGCGAAAAATACCTCATAATCGTATTTCTGGGTTCGAAATACTACCCCTAAAATATTTGCATTCATTTAAGACTCACCCTTTATAATTTCGTTTTCGTTCTTTGAGAGATTGTTACTGATAGAATTTTAATTAACGTCATATTTTTTGCTTTTTTAAAATGTTAAAGAAGTACAAAATTCATTTAGTTCAATGCTCTGGAAAGGGTGATAAAAGTGTGATTTAAAAAGAGTGATATAAAATATGATACTTTAGCAACCGCAAAAAATTAGACGTAAACAAAAGTTAATAATTACCATCCATCAAAGAATTAAATCGAGATAGATGGTAATTATATTACCATACAAGCGCCTTTTCATTTTTAGGACTTGAACGAATGATGATCCTGAGAATACTTGTTCAGTGGAACTGATTAGTATATTCATATTTTCACTAAAAGGGGGTACAAACTAGTGATGGGTTGTTATTTAACTATCTGTTATTTTATAACAATTATTTAGAAATAACATAACGCAACCGTTACTACTTCTAAAAAATAACAGATATAAAATAACGACACGTAGAGATCGGCCGCTCGTGAAACGAAAAACGAAGTCGGCGCTCTGCACCGCCACGAAATTCTATACTACTCGAAGCAATTCCAAAAAACAACTAGTATGAATGGAAAATATGTTATTTCGTCAACCATCGATACAGGCGGCGAGACAACGGACAACAGAGTGGGGAATGCGCTACGGCGAACGTAGCTGCTTCGGTCGATGCCGTCGACGGTCGTATTGGGCTTACAACAGCTTAAAAATAATAGGATATAAAAGAAGCAGGTTTTTTGAAACAGTTGCGGGCATAACGCCTGGCGGTCGAGATAACAGGAGTGGGAAAGGAACGCTGCTGCATCGGTCGATTGTCGATGGAGGCTCGCAACGGGTTGGAGAAGCAGTCATTTTAGATACGTTGTTTTTCAACCTGTTACGAGCATAACAGGGCGGCGATCGAGGTAATCGGAGTTCAGCATCGGTCGATTGTCGATGGAGGTTCGAAACAGGTTGGAGAATAACGCATCAGTTGTTTTAAATACATTGTTTTTCAACCTGTTACGAGCATAACGGGCGGAGGTCGAGATATTATGGCGCTGTATGTTTCAGTACGTTATTAAGTTTCAATATTTAGGTATTTATTTATTCTGAAAAATTTTCAGAATAATATTTTAAGATTTTTTAAAAATGTATACAGGGTGTTTTGAAAAATCTGGCCATTGATTAATCACGATCCTGCTTAAAGCCCTTGACGTAAAAAGCTGATTTTTGGAAAACGGATTGACTTTAGGGTGTAGAGGCTCGATAAGAAAGGATTTTTCGAAACTCGAATTCTAAGGGGGTGAAACCACCCTCAAATATTAGAATATTTTTTATTTAAAAACCGGTGAGTTTTTCGGAAAAACTCTTAAACACGTATATTTTATTTCGTTGTTTTACATATTTTAAGATTTTTTAAAAATATATACAGGGTGTTTCATAAAATATGACCATTGAGTAATCACGATTCTGCTTAAACTGCTTGACGTTTAAAGCTGATTTTTGGCAAAAGGATTGACTGTGGGGTTGAGGTTCGATAAGGAGGGGTTTCTCGAATCTCAAATTCCAAGAGGGTGAAAATGCCCCTCAAATATTACAATATTTGTTATTTAAAAAACGGTTAGTCTTTCGGGAAAACGCTTGGACACGCATAATTTATTTTGTTTTTTTACATATTTTGAAATTTTTTAAAAAATCATACAGTGTGTTCCAAAAAGTTGAGTAATTGATTAACCACGATTCTGCTTAAACTGCTCGACGTTTAAAGCTTATTTTTGGCAAATGTAAGAAAATTTTATCCAGTTTGTATGTTAATAGAAATTCTTGCTTTGCTTTATCATCACCATTACAAATTATTAATTCGACGCAAACGAAGTCGCGGGTACACGCTAGTTTAAGTGTAAAATTAATTCGAACTCTAGTGTGTAGTTGGTTTACTTATGAAGAATATACTACACATTTTCTTATATTGCTATTTTTTGACCTTAAATGGGAAAATTATAACTAAGAGCTTCTCGCCCGTCGAGTGAGATGCACCCTGTACACTGCTACGCAATCCACGATCTACGCGGATCGAGGGGCAAGGCGTAGGTAGATCGGAATGTATACGTATAGACGAGTGGCGGAATTTTGGCTTTTTTATATCGCAATTTGTAAACAGCGCTTATTTGTAAACAACCACCGTTTTTAGAGAAATATTTTAGATAACAATCGATATTTAGAAATGTTTTGACACCCTGGAAATACTACCACCGAGCATGCCATTGTTGCAACTTGCAACTGCGTGAATACGCCTGGCGGTAACCGCCTCATACTCTTTCAGATATTTATCAATAAAATAAAGAAACATGTTATTTTTAAGCTGTTATTTTAAGCTGTTTTTTATAAATAACTATAACAGTTTCAACTGTTATCTAAAAATAACTGTTTTGCCCATCACTAGTACAAACATGAAGTACATGTCTAGATCAACGTGTGAATACAAGCACCGATTTCTGTCCATCAGTAATACAAAACCTGCCTTCAGGTAAACAAATATCTTGTGACGTCACATAAAGCGCATTTCAATTTTTTTAGGAATTAATAATAAAAATAATTAAATCGAAAAAATAAGGTATCAAAAAACATTGTATTTCATTGTTAATAAACCAACCAGAGACACGCTTAAACAACAATTTTTTTTTATCTCAACATAGGCACAACGTCAAAGTTGATTTTGTCTTAAGCTGTTTACTTTATTGGTTTTGTGAAGCTTATCTTTGAATTTTTAAAGTTGTAATTTGCATAATTAGGCAGCGATTTTTCAGACTAAGTTGGTGTTTTTAAGTAATTTGGGGTAACTTCATAATATATTTACGTCCCGTGTATAATAGAAAAAAGGATTTCTTTTAAATATTTCGTAGAAATTATTTTTCTTTTCGTAAAAATTATTAACTTGTCAAATACAGGATTTATTCATATTTATTTTCTAAAGGCGTTTTTATTATGAATAATCATTTTTTCTAAACAGTCATTCCCAAATTGGCTGCCAAGAAGTGCCAAGAACTTCAAAAATTACTTTTTTAGAGACAATGTCAATAAATAAAAAAAAAGTTTTCTATTTGGTACGAAGGCAGCCCTTTGAAAAGAAAAATACACATGTCTTGACATATGTTTTGAACACAATCTATGTAGTAAAATGCGAAGACGATCTAAAATATATATATTTTTTTATTTTAATTTTTATATTCTTTTCGGAAGATGTTACCACCCTGTATCTTAAAAGTTATGCCTTTTAAGACATACATTTATATGAAGTTATTTTCTTAAAATGAAGAATCACCTCCTAAATACTAGCATATCATTTAGGAACATCCCTGTATAAAAATATGTGTCTGTAATATAATCTACATCACTTTCCGACTATCATTCAAAAGATATACGTTTCAACTTTCCCAAACATGTATTTTTTGAACATTCATTTCTGCAATAATAACCTCCGTGCGTCATGTGGAAAAGAAAATGCTTTAGATTTAGGGAGGTATTGACGCTATGCGTCCTCGAACCTGGACATGGCGCTGACCAGCGTCCGCGGGACATTATTTCTGCAAAAAATTACCATTAAAATTTTATTTCGCTTCGGCGTATAGCGGCGACTATTCGAAAGCACTGCGCCACAATAAAACGACAATAGCGGCGACAAAAAATCGTCACAAAACGGGACCGGGTCTCGTAAAAGAAACTTTACTGCCTGTACGGTGACAGACGTGCCAGCTAAATCTTGATTATTTAATTTTTGAGCGGGATAATTAGGCTTAACGTCTTTTTAACATGTCAGGCGGTAACAATATGGGTATTAAATTATGGTAAAGAATTTATTAGCCGAGTGTAAAAGAAAAATGCTAAAAAATTGCTTGTTTTAGCCAGGAACTGCAGTATAAAAGGCAATGTTTTATTTCTAGTGTAGTTAAGCGTGGATCTATACCTTGGAGGTGCACAATCTGAAAAAAATATTATCACTCGACCACAGACACCTCTGTAACTTTTTTATTTTTTCAGATAAAAACGAGATTTGTTATGTTAAGATATAACATAAATTAGAATTTATTGACGTATTCAATTTTCGGTCACTTCATGTTTCACCGGAAATGACTACTTTGATTTTTAAATGGCACCCCCGGTATTTTTTTTACTTTATTCGATAGAAAATGACACTTTGAATAGGAACGACATATCATAATATGTCAACTTTTGACTTTCTCGTTTAAAAAAAATCGTATTTTAAGTTTCAATCCATGCCATGGATGTGTTAAAAACACTAATTTTTAATCAAGGAGACTTGCAAAAAGTAGATTTGATCGTCTAATGTTTTTCGTGTCTTGTCCTGGCCGGTTAAAAGATGCCTAAATCGTATTTTTAATCATATCTCAATTTTTTCAAATAGAACGAGGGTGGCTCATTAACATAAAATGTTTGGAAAAAGCATCTTTCTACGACTAATTTGGTACCACACACTTGATATTTCGGGTCAAATTGTCGTTACGTACCGCATGTTACAATTTCAAATAAACCATATGCGAAAATGTCAAATATGCCATTCTATTTAGAGTGGCGATTTTTTCTATCCTGTGACAGTATCGAGTAGGGTTCAGAACCGGGAAATCCCGGTACCAAAAGTACCGGGAATTCCCGGTTCTTTTGAGACGTCAAAGAACCGGGACTCGAAATTATTAATTCCTGGTTCTTTCGGTACTTTCGGGACTCGATAATGATAATTAAAAAAAAATTTGTTACGTGTTACGAAAGACTTTTGATACTTTCTAGCGGTCGAAAATAAACTCTTCTAAACAAGTAGTGATGCTATCTATTATTGTTGTTACTTCTGAAGTTATTTTGAAGTTTCTATAATGATTATTAGCAAATATTGAAGTTTGAATACGTTATTTTATTATTTTATCTACAACCGTTTACTTATAACGTTTTTACATCACTATTTTTTTAGTATTTCAGTTACGTTATGAGATTCATAACACAACTAGTGGTGTTATGAATCTATAACACAACTATTGCTATAATAATGAAAAACAACTACGAACATCTAAATATATTAACTTTTCCGGCAATAATGATTCCGTGGCACGTACTGCGGCAAGTCCTACATCTGAAGGGAGACTTTCGGAATCGCTCATCGTAATTTTTAAAATGATTTTTCTGGGCAAAAAGTGCTCGCGTTTACTTGACTCGCGGCTTTACTTGCTCGCGGCAAACTGACTTTTCAGCATAAATGTGACAAATGTCATAGTTAGAGGTGTTAAAGGTGAGCGACTAATAAACGAAAATTAAAACAGCATTTTCTTATTTTTCGGTTGTAGATAAAACGTTGTGCATGGCACGTGCGTTTAAACATGATTACAACACTCGTGTGATTCGTTCACACTCGTTGTTGTAATCATGTTCATAAACACACTTGTACTGTAAATAACTATCGTATAATACTGCTGAATGTATTAGTTATAATTTTTTATGTTATGTTTTATAGGCATTTGCATCTTTAATAGAAAATATTAAGTTTTTTTTCTAATTTAGTTAAGTTGGTTTTGAGGTTAGTTTTAATTTTTAAGCTACCTATGCGTTCATGTTTACTTTCTCATGACATAATAATTTGATATTATTTTCATTTGAAACTCAATTTTTTATCGGTTTTACTTTTGAGAACCATCCCTTGCTTGCTAATTGACGAACCCCACAATCGTTGAACGATAATATTCTAGTGCGGTTCTGGGAACTCTAATTAATACTACCAATTCCCTTCAGATCTTTTTGGCCATCACAGAACCTGGCCTCGGTAACAATAATTAAAAAATTCAAATTAAATCAAACTCTTCTAAATAAGTAATGATGCTATTTCTTATTGTTGTTTGAAGGTCCTATAATATTTATTATTTTTTGTTTTAAAAGATATTTGCATTTTTAATTCAATATTTTAGGGCATTTGACTCAAATTCACTTAAGTTGGTTTATGTTGTTTGATGTGAAATTTAAGTTACCTATACTTTTTTCTTTACGTGTGTTCATGTTTGTGTCCATGCTAATTTTTTCATGACTGATTACTTAATAATTTGATATTATTTTCATTAAAACTCTCATTTTTTTATCCATTTTACTGTGAAAACCATCTCTTGCTTTCTGATTGATGAACTGTACCACTATTGAACGAAAATTAGTCAGTACCGAAAGCACCGAAAAAAAAAACGGGAAATCCCGGTTCCTAAGAGGCGCGGTACCGAAATTCCTGGTTCCGAAAAACAGCTCCGATTCCGGAAACCCTAGTATAGGGTTTGATTCCTCGTGGCTCATGTTGTAATTTTTGTGTTCCATCTTGTCCATCCTTCTTGTCAGGTGTACTGTCCATTGACACTTGAGGGATTTGACTCTGTGGATGACATCTATTACCTGAGTCTTTTGTCGGATCCACTCTATTCTTTTACGGTCTCTGTTGGTTATTCCCAAGAACAGTTAACCTAATAGCTCATTCAGCCAAAAGTGTCCGCCAGGTGCATGCGAAAACTACTCGCTTTGTGACGTCATTGTAGTCCTTGTCATGGTTATTAGTCCTTATCCGACAACCAATAATACATACACGTACATTATTGGTTGCCGAATGCAAAACGTTCATTATTTAGTTTATTTATTTAAACACCTTATATATATGCAGTATAGAAAATTAACTGTATAAATCGTATTAAATACTCGGATAATGCATTTTTAAGAACAGCAGTTCCCAGCATCACCTTTTGCAAGCATTCTTTTCAGTACTTCCATATTTTGCTTTAAAATAATTAATAAACAAAATCGTGGGTACTTAGTAAGCACTTTGTCACAATCCACAACACAAAATGAACGTATTTATACACTCTATAGCTCTAAAAACTTTAAAGTCACCTTTTTCACATGTAAAATTGACAAAATAATTAAATAAAAATTTCTTAGCTGTTATTTTTATAAGTTTATCATAGGCACCTAATAATACACACTATCATGACAAGGCTTTGACAAGGACTACAATGAAGCGCGGGAAGAAGCGAACGTACGTCTTATGAGGATAAGCAATCCTATTAGTTTACCGTTCTTGGGTTATTCCCAGCATATTTCGTTCCATTGATCGTTGTGCGACCTGCAGTTTCCTTATGATGTCAGTTTTAGATGTCCAGGTTTTGCATGTATATTGGTCGTGACTGCATTGATCGTAGTATACATTGGTCGAATGTTTTCTTCTTTAGATAATTTCATAATAATTCGACATATGTATATCGAATATAAAGTTTATATTTTCTTTCGAACGTAGCAAGTACTTCATTAGTAAGACGGCTAGCAAACGCGAAGCAAGAAAGCTTCCGAAATGCAATCGCGTGGTTGTTTGTATTTTTTACGGCTACTCTCGCACTATAATTATGCAAAATACGGACCTGCATCGACCGGGGGCCCATAAATATGTTCCGCCGTCTCAATTTCGCAACTATGTGTAAAATAAACGTTTTATGGGGCCGGTAATAACTACGTAGACCGCAATTTTCAGAGACCGTATTTCATTATTGCGTCGTTTTTTACGTCGATTCTTTCGTAATTAAAACTAGGGATAATGAAGTTTTGCGATCGAAAATATTAACTCGATTTTCAATAGTTGCTATTTCTTATTTATTTTAAGTAAATTACACTCAGATGCAGAAAAAACGCAACGGAGAAAATTTTGGTAAAAATTAAAGTTTTATATTAAAGTGTTAATATTTTTGTTATTTTTAGCCTGATTTTCATGAATTTTTTAGCATACAATTACTATACATTACTATATACAATTATATCACCTTTTATTCGTAAACTTAGTTTTTTATAAACTCTAGTATTTGGCATATTATACAGGGTTAATCGAGGGGTTGTTTTTTTACTTCAACTTTAAAACACCCTGTGCAATAATTTCGTGTGTAAATTTTCCTAAAATATAATTTTACGGTCAGAGCCATGTCTTCTGAGCATTTTGTTTTTTGAATCATGTCAATACATGCCTTGGTTAATTTTTAAGAGCGAAATGAGCTTGCCACCAACAATTTTCAATTTTTTCAATTTATCATTTCTTTTTTGAAATTATTTTTCAATGTGATAAGGCGGCTTTGGTGATTATTGTGAACTATATACTATTATGAACTGCTCATCATGTGCGACGTTTGGCAAATGCTTGGTAGAAGGGTTAGAGGTCGCGAAGTAGTACCAGCTTCATTAAATGAACTTTGCTTGGTCCTTAAAGAAGAATGGGATAACGCAATATGATACATATATGCAGCCTCAATAGCAGTATGAACGGACGTATACAGGCAGTTATAGCAGCCAAGGGCGGCAATACAAAGTATTAGGGTAATTTAAAAAAAATTGTTTTTATACTTCAGAATTACAGATGTTTTCTATAATATCGTTAAATCTGTTATTATGTTTATTAACACCCGGACTGTATCGTTAGTCTTTGGCCGTGTTCCCAGAAGAATCTCTGATTAGTCAGCGCGTTTCTTATTGGTTGAAATGCGTAGAAACCTGACTAACAATCAGGTTTCTACGCATTTCAACCAATGAGAAACGTGCTGACTAGTCAGGGATTCTTCTGGGAACAGACCTTTTAACGTTTCTTTTTAATTTAGTCTAGAGTATCCAATGTAGTCTAATATGATGTTACGACAATAGTCACCAAAACCATCTCGTCATATAAAAAATTGTATCAAAAAGTAATGATAATTAAAAAAATTGCAAATTAATCGTCAATCAGTTCATTCGCTCTTAAAAATTAACCAAAGCATGTATTGAAATGAATCAAAAAACAAAAAGCTCAGAAGACATGGTTCTGACCGAAAAATTATATTTTAGAAAGATTTACAGGCGAAATTATTGCACAGGGTGTTTTAAAGTTAAGGTAAAAAACAACTCCTCGATTAACCCTGTATAATATGCCAAATACTAAAGTTTTTAAAAAGCTGAGTTTAGGAATTAAAGTTGATATAATTATATGCAACTTGCTAAAAAAATCGTAAAAATGGGACTAAAAATAACAAAAATAGTACACTTTAAATTTGACCAAAAATTTCTCTGTTGCATTTTTTGCATCTGAGTGTAGTTAGGCTAAAAATATTTTAGTTTAGTCGAATAAAAAAAGTTTCTCCTTTGCCATAATCAAAGAAAAAAATCTAAAAAATAAAATAGTTATGTAGTCCAACAAATGCCACTGGGTTTGAATCCAAACGGATACTAGCTTCTCAGTAGCTTTACATTTGTAGAATGTTTAGGAGGGGAGTTAATCACCGCGACCTTACAAATCTATTGTATATTCCCCTTTCTTGAGTTCTAACGAGTTATAACTCATAATTCAGTCCCAGGGTTTTAAGAAAAGCCAGTATCTGAGACGGCTCCGCAGAGACCAGCTCTCCATCTTCAACATCAGCCGTACCAAAGTTCATGGCAGGAACGATCGTTGTCTCGGTGATAAGGTGTTCTGGTGTTTCCTCATTTCCCCACAGAATCTGCATTCGCCATTATTTCTCAGCTTCAGTTAGCAACACACAATATATCTGTAAAGTCGCGTTGATTAACTCCCCTCGTAAACAGTCTACATTCTACAAGGATGATGGATGATGACTTTGAAACGACACAAAAAACTTATCTAGCCACATAGTTATAAATACAGCACCGTAACAAAATATGAACGTAAAGTATAAATGTCAATTTACTAAATTGACAACAAAGATGATGAAAATATGGAAGCAACTGGGACCGATAAAATAAAATTCGTTTAAATTTTCATAAAGCCGCTTTTATTAGCGAGGAAAACAGGTCCGTATTAAGGGAAGGGGAGGGGGGCATGGAGGGCCCAAGTCGAAGTCTGCGCGCAACAAAATTTCCATTTTAATAACGCCGTCTATAAATCACCCGGGCGTCTCATATATATTTAACGGCGCCTCCGCCGAGAGAAATTTCCACGGCAAATGAAAAAATATCGGCCGGTTATTGTTTTAATGGCGCCTCGTATATTTCCCGCTCGCGCTCTAAGACAACGACGGAGCTTTTAATTCGAGGCCGACCGACCCGCAATCCCGCGGGAAACCCCGACGATATTCCCTATTCCCCAAATCGAGATTTATACGTCGCTACGTCTGGGAGTTCTACGGTGAAAACGCTTTTATTCAATCACATTCTCTACGATACTTTGTTCTTGTTTGGACGTGTCCAACACAAAGAATTTCCTGAAGTTTTGTGTATAGTTTTGTTCATAATCATGCTTGTTCTCGCTCAAATAATACTTTGTTTAAAGATCCGGTAAAGCTGACAAGAGAGCTAACTTAAGAGGTTATCCTAGATCATATATACTTACGTGGATAAGTAAATCACTATGAAATCTGCCGCAAACATATCAACGACTTCCGTTTATCGTCTTTTTTTTGTTGCATACGCGGTGCTTCTACCTATCCTTGCGCCAAATTTGAACATTAATTTTAAAAATTTAATTTGAAAATGAATATATTTGAACGATAAATTGTATGTTTACTGTCACAAAAATTAAATTATATAAGTAAAAATACATTTAGCCGATTATTACAATTATTCTTAGGAAATCTAACCAGAAAGTATGCATGTGGTTTAATATAAATTACTTTACTGTCCATGAAAAGATAATTCGGGGACCTTTATATTAGAACTTCCACACACCAAACACTTTCTTGTAATTTACTAGTATTTAGAAAGTCCAACAAAAAAAAAAGAAATATAATTACACAAACATAAAATTAATTTCTCACCGAACACACTTGCATCGTTGGCTATATAAAAACGGTCGATAAAGGAGTAATTAATATCAATTTTTAAAATAAAAAACGCAAAAAAACAAGCGTCGTTATACAATGGAAATAAGATTATGACATGATTATGACAATGAAAAGTTGGCTTCCACAATAATGTATAATTTGTTCTTTCTAAACCGTATAAAATTGTGATTATTTTGGAAATACGTGCAACTTTTAATGCGCATGCCCAAAGTTAGGTCCTCGGAAAAGACAAACCTATCGAACGTTTCATAAGTGAAATAAAGAAGGTTTGAAAATGGAACGTCGTGATGTTGGAGACACATTTTTTAATGCTTAACTTATGACAAAAAAAATAGACAAATAGACACAAAAGTAAAAAATCTCACATATCTCCATAAGTATTTGGAAACCTTTTCGAATAAATTAAATTTTCGAAAATAATTAATTCGGTGATAAAAATTTTTCCGCGGAAATACATCCTTTTCGACTTTTTTAACTTTAGAATAAATGAAATCAGGGCCCGAATCCTGGAACTTTGAGATAAAAACGTTACGCTTTTAAAGCGGTAAGTAAAATTATACGATTAGCGGAACGCCAAGCAGCTGATTTTGGTATTCTCGTTGCCGTGCGAATCGTATTCTGGATACGCGTTGAGCACATATTGGCAACATCGCAATTTCTCAGGTATCTAGCAGTTAAAACGCGTACAGTTGAAACGTAATACAGTATCTACCATGTTAAGTTCATACCTAGACAAGAAAAGTGTTTAGAATGAAAAGCAGAAACACGTTTTCATGTAACTGATTTTAGTTATTCTAAAGTCAGAAAAAAAAGAATGATGCATTTCCGTAGAGAAATTTTTATGATTTTGTGTTTGGGGAGGCTTCTATAAACGATGTTTTGTTGCTGTTTTTATAAATGATTTCAAGTAAAAACAAATTACCCCTAATTTTTTACAAATATGACGTAACGTGTATTTTCATTATTAGTTTTCATTATAAGATTGTATCATTATTTTAGTTCATAATATTACTGGCTATTATTCACCATTTCTCATTTTACAGCATACAAAAAAAACCTCTGATAATATACTACTAAAACCTCCATCAAAACAAACCTTCTTCCTCTCTTTATTGTTTCATCCCTTTCCGTTCTCCATCATCAGAGTATGTGACCGTCCAATGTCAATTAAACCAGATCTGAAAAATAAGATAATTCTCCGAGAATCCGCGTCCGGACAAACACTACCACAGATCCGGCCACAACAACGGCACAACCCCTTTAATTTACCAGATGTAGATACTGCTTTAGAACACACAAAGCTGGCAGGGAGGTAGAGGGGGATATATACGACCCAATCAGCTCACAGAGGGCGCCACAGGCCGCAGGCCATTGTCTCCGCAGGGTCGATCGTGTGTGTCGTCGGTGTGTGTTTTTTAACGGCCATGTTTATGTAAAGTGCTTTATCAAAGCGAGAATATGGCAATGAAATCGGGACAAGAGCCAAGATTAAACTGGGCACATTTATGTATTATTCATATAAACGTATGGCTGATAATTTTTTTTGTGTATAGTTCCCGTATCGGTTATTTGTTATAATAGATTATTTTTCTTAAGTTACTGAATGAATATAAGCTTTAATCTTCTTGATGTAGATTTGCTTGTTTTATTGTGATGTTTTCAGAAAATAAAAAAAGAAAAAGAAATGACAGAATAATGATGAAATACCAGCTAATAATCTGTCTTCATGAGTCTTCAACCAATTGTTTACATAGAACATATATCCTGATTATTAGTTTTCATAAGATTGCATCATTATTTCAGTTCATAATATTACTGGCTATGATTAACCATTTCTCATTTTAGAGCATACAAAAAACCTCTCATAATATACCACTAAAACCTCCATCAAAACAAACCTTCTATTGTCTTCCTCTCATTACTGTTTCATCCCTTTCTGTTCTCCATCATCAGAGTATGTGACCGTCCAACGTCAATTAAACCAGATCTGAAAAATAAGATAATTCACCGAGCATCCGCACCCGAATAAAAACGACCACAGATCCGGCCGCAACAACGGCACAACCTCTTTAATTTACCAGATGTAGATACTGCTTTAGAACACACAGCGCCGGCAGGGAGGTAGAGGGGGATATATACGACGCAATTAGCCCGCAGAGGGCACCGCAGGCCATTGTCTCTTCGGGGTCGATCGTGTGTCGTCGGTGTGTGTTTTTTAACGGCCGTGTTTATGTAAAGTGCTTTATCAGAGCGAGAATATGGCAAGGAAATCGGGACAAGAGCCACGATTAAACTGGGCACATTTAAGTTTTATTCATATAAACGTATGGCAGATAAATTTTTTGTGTATAGTTCCAGCATCGTTCATTTGTTATAATAGATGATTTTTCTTAAGTTACTGAATAAATATAAGCTTATTCAACATTTACTCCATTAATCTTCTTGATGTAAATTTGCTTGTTTTATTGTGATGTTTTCAGAAAATAAAAAAAGAAAAAGAAATTATAGAATAATGATGAAATACCAGCTAATAATCTGTCTTCATGAGTCTTCAACCAATTGTTGACATAAAACATATATCCTGATTATATTATTAGTTTTCATAAGATTGCATCATTATTTTAGTTCATAATATTACTGGCTATGATTAACCATTTCTCATTTTAGAGCATACAAAAAACCTCTCATAATATACCACTAAAACCTCCATCAAAACAAACCTTCTATTGTCTTCCTCTCTTTATTGTTTCATCCCTTTCCGTTCTCCATCATCAGAGTATGTGACCGTCCAACGTCAATTAAACCAGATCTGAAAAATAAGATAATTCTACGAGCGTCCGCGTCCGGAAAAAAACGACCACAGATCCGGCCGCAACAACGGCACAACCTCTTTAATTTACCAGATGTAGATACTGCTTTAGAACACACAGAACCGGTAGGGAGGTAGAAGAGGATATATACGACGCAATTAGACCACAGAGGGCACCGCAGGCCATTGTCTTTGCGGGGTCGATCGTGTGTGTCGTCGGTGTGTGTTTTTTAACGGCCATGTTTATGTAAAGTGCTTTATCAGGGCGAGAATATGGCAAGGAAATCGGGGCGTTGCGACGATTAAACTGGACACGTTTATGTTTTATTCATATAAACGTATGGCTAGTAAAATTTTTGTGTATAGTTCCCGTATCGTTCGTTTGTTATAATAGATGATTTTTGTTAGGTTACTGAATCAATATATATGCTTATTCAACATCTATTCCTTTAATCTTCTTGAAGTAGATTTGCTTGTTTCATTGTGATGTTTTCAGAAAATGAATAAAGAAAAAAATGAGAGAATGATGATGTCTTCATGAGTCTTCAACCAATTGTTTACATAGAACATATATCCTGATTATTAGTTTTCATTATAAGATTGCATCATTATTTTAGTTCATAATATTACTGGCTATGATTGACCATTTCCCATTTTACAGTGAACAAAAAAGCCTCTGATAATATACCACTAAAATCTCCATCAAAACCAACATTCTATTGTTCTTCTCTCGTATTTTCATTATTAGTTTTCATTATAAGATTGTATCATTATTTTAGTTCATAATATTACTGGCATTATTCACCATTTCTCATTTTACAGCATACAAAAAAATCCTCTGATAATATACTACTAAAACCTCCATCAAAACAAACCTTCTTCCTCTCTTTATTGTTTCATCCCTTTCCATTCTCCATGATCAGAGTATGTGACCGTCCAACGTCAATTAAACCAGATCTGAAAAATAAGATAATTCTCCGAGCGTCCGAGTCCGGACAAAAACGACCACAGATCCGGTCGCAGCAACGGCACAACCCCTTTAATTTACCAGATGTAGATACTGCTTTAGAACACACAGAGCCAGCAAGGAGGTAGAGGGGGATATATACGACGCAATTAGCCCACAGAGGGCACCGCAGGCCATTGTCTGTGCGGGGTCGATCGTGTGTCGTCGGTGTGTGTTTTTTAACGGCCGTGTTTATGTAAAGTGCTTTATCAGAGCGAGAATATGGCAAGGAAATCGGGGCCGTTGCGACGATTAAACTGGCCACGTTTATGTTTTATTCATATATACGTTTGGCCGATGAAATTTTCGTGTAGAGTTCGCGTATCGTTCAATTTCTAGTTAAGTTAAAAAATATACAGTATTCGACAACATCAACTTATTATATAATTAAAAAAAAATTAAATAAAAAAATGTGTGTGCACTAAGTGTGCATATTTGAAGCAAAACTTCTTATTAACAGCTATTAAATTAAAGGATTTGAAGAATATATATATATTTTTAATGAATGCGTTTTATAAACTTCAAAAAAATTAGAGTTAATATAAAACCGTATACTATTCTAGCTTTATAACTTTATAATGTTTTTTTTTTAATTTTTAATATAAAACGATAATCCTATCATTCGACAGAATATACTACTACTAACTGCTACTAACCAACAATTTGTTTTGTGTGGTCTGTGGTCTGTTTTTGTTTAAATGTTTTGTTCATTATTCATATTGGGGATTTATTTTTAAATTAATGTTAATCGTTAGGCAAAGTCATAAAATATGTATTTCTTTTACATAATCAAAATTGTCACTCTAAATTTTCATAACCAAATTGTAACTCTAAGGGTGTATTCCGTTGTTTACCTTGGTTATGGTTTTATGTTCCGTTTCTATCGGTTTCCTGAAAGTTTTCTTATTACGGAACACGGTTCCTGAAAAATTCGGTTATAACTGTCACCAAACTAGCCAGCGCGAAAAAGCTGGTTTTTCTGGTTTTGTTTGTCAATCAATGTCATTTATGTGACAGAAATCAAGCAAATATTGGAAGTTCAAGTGAAATTCTCATTTAATATCTAAAATTTGTAATATTTTTTATTTACATCCAAAAGCAATGGGGGTAGGCAGTAAAGCTAAATAAATTTCATTAACTAAATAGAATGACTTTTTAGGACCATTTAAACATTTAAACATTTAATCATGCAGCCATTGTCTCTTAAAGTCAGGAACATTTAAAGAAAACATGAAAAACAAGGCAACAAGTAATCGTGAATGTTTTGTAAGCTATAAAAATATAAATATTGAATATATTTGTTTATTTATTATTGATCTGTTTTAATATTGGACCTGCAAATCTTCAATTGAGCTGTCTAACGGGTTTAACAGTTTATTAATAAAGTACTTTTCAATATTAAACTCCATTGAAAAGATGAAGCAAACGTAAAAGCATAGAATAGGTACATTACAAATGCATAAAAGATAAATTTTATAATAGAGGTATTAAAATTTAGAAAACGTCAACATTTGACGTTTCCAGTATTTTACCAAACCGTTCCGTATCAAACCGATCTTTTTCAGGAACCGCTCTTTACCGTAGTTTACCGGTTTGGTTCGCCTGGTTTTGCAACGGAATACAGCCTAAATCGCTGTCTTTTTTTAAACAGATGTCACTTGTCTTATCATTATTCAATTCAATTCAAAATTAACAACTTTCATCTTAAAATAAAATTTTAATAATTTACAAAAAAAAGAATAAAACTGAAATCACAATTGTTTTTCTCCAAAATATGCATGAAAATTGACTTCCTAGCACACAAGGTTGGTACAATATCAAGTTTATTATAGTGATTTTTTTAGCCGCGTTTGGCACAGATCGTTACCCAGTGTTGCCACAAACTTATTTTTGATCTGGGTAGATTATCACGAGACAACAGGGTTAAATTGTTTTACAAAGGAGTAGATCTACCCCGAATAGGGTAGCTGTGGCAACACTGCCGCTATCACTATTCCTCTCGCTAGCTTGTGCGTCACGGTCGTCTCGCGTCCCTCGTTCAAGGTCGAGTGTCACGGCCTTGAATTTTTACTCCCACGCGCGTAAAGAAGTTTCGCTTCAAAAATAAACTATATAAAAAAAATAAATTAATTACCAAATGTTCTCATGTTTTTCTCCAAAAATAAGAAAAAAAACGATACTTCACTCTCGCAATCAAAAACTAATAGTCGAACATAAACGTACAAACATTTTGCCGAACAAATCTAGGCGTTAATAATGACATCGTCCTACGTATAGAGTGCATTAAGTCACTTGCAATCGGTTGAACAATTTAATAAAAAGGGCGCGTTCACGGCAACTTGCCGGCGTCTCTCGCTCGGCAATAATAACTATTTGCCTAACATCCAGCTTATGTTGGCTGGTTGCTACTTGCCGTTCGGCTTGCTTTACAAAGACAAACGGAACTTACCTCGGCGCGGCAAAGGTTAAGTTGGGTACGAATCTGGTATTGTGGCGTTCGTAACAAAGTTACGGAAATTCCCCCCGAAATTACGCGCGACTGTTCTTCTCATTCTTTGCATATCTGGTAGAAACTTTTTGGATTAAATAATATAGTGTCGGAGTTTTTCGCAAAATTTATTACTTTTTTTGAAGACTGCTTCGTTATATAGGTGACTATGTTCTTAATCTTTTTAGTTGTACAAACATTCTTTATCTACCGTCAGTGAGATAAGAAGTTCTTAACTCACGCATTTTCATTACCGCACTCCTTGTTTAGATGACTACCAAAGAGAAAAAAAAAGAAATTTTCGGCCGAGAACGACACCAAGACCGTCAGTCAATCCTAATTTATGTCATATACTAACATACCAAATCTCGTTTTTTTATCTGGAAAAAGAAAAAAAGTTATAGAGGTGAGCCACTTTTGAGATGCACCCGGTATA
The DNA here is from genome assembly GCF_002938485.1 of Sitophilus oryzae. Taxonomy (NCBI): domain Eukaryota; kingdom Metazoa; phylum Arthropoda; class Insecta; order Coleoptera; family Curculionidae; genus Sitophilus; species Sitophilus oryzae. Next base: position 317,301 of record NW_022146803.1, read on the forward strand.
ATATAAATTTTTATCAACTAAATTTTGTCGCGATATATACAAGCAAAAATTTATGTTACCAAACCTTCTAATCACTCTGGAGGCTAATCGTGCTCCTCATTTATCCCCCCACTACTTCAGCAACGTAACCTAATAGGGGGGCTGCTGTATCCATCATTTAGGCAAACAAAGATTAATGTTGGAGGCTGTTTCAATTGTTTAATTTATCTTAATGTTATTCTGCACACGATAGTTAGGGGAAGAACACGGATTCGCTGTGTAGAAGTGATAAATTGGCATTAGAGGGATGGAATGGAGGGGGTAGGAGGGTGAAAGCCACCCTCTATGTCTAGTTTCGCGTTTGGGGGGTTTTCCCCGCTCCGGTGTAGCACAGAGGTAGACAACTCGAGCGATCTGAATTAACAAAGCGATTAAGTGTTTGGCATTTGTAAGATTTTAATATACAGGGTTATATACAATATTCCGTGGACATAGAACTACTACGTTTTGGAATCAAAATAAGTTCATTGGATACAAATTACCTTTATACAAAAGTGCTTCCTTTGTCCATCACAGGGCATGAAACTTTAAAAAAATAACAACGTTTTTTTCAGACATTTTAAGAACTGTTATTCCTATTTGAACGAGCTTTTGGGTGTCTATGTTTTGCTAAATCTTTAACATTTGAATTTCACACAAATCAAGAAAAGGTCCGGGAAGGGTGGAAATTACCCCCCCCCCTCTACGTAAAAGTCAAATGTTCAAGTACTTAACAGAACATTGACACTCAAAATCTCATTCAAATCGGAATAACGGTTCCTAAAATATTTGAAAAAAAGTGTTTATTTCTTTAAAGTCTTAAGCCCTCTCATGGACAAACGAAGCACTTTTCTATAGAGGTAAATTGTTTCCACGGAGTTGTATAGACTACAACTAGTTGAATATCCACGGGGTATTGGGACACCCTGTATAAAATTCGCTGACTGTATAGTGTCTAGTTCTAATCTGAAGTACTTTGAAAAAATATCTGTCGAGAAATTAGATCGGCAAATAAAGATAAACGAACGAAACTACTCAAAAAGGAAATAAAATACAAAAAACGAGCGGTGCAATAAAAGAACAAAAATAAATTACAGCCGGAGCCGGTTTTAAAACTGGCAACGGCTTAAACGATCTTCCAGCGCCATTCCGACTAATTCCAGCAATGCATCTCCCGTTCTTATACTGTTTACGGCCAGCCCCCGCAGCCTCCGATTCCCGTACCTCCTCTAATATAAAATAATCGGACTCGGAAAGTAAAATTAACCGACACACATTATTTTTATTTTACTTTCGTATCTCGCATCATTTCCGTTTTGTTCGTTGTCTTCTTCTTCCTTCGCCTCTTCCCATTCTTCTTGTTCCTTTTGATTGTCTAAGACATCGGTCTTTGGAGAATCAAATAAAGTGAAACAAGACGTATGAGTTACGAGCTTTTCACCAGAAAAAAATGACGGCGTTTAGTGAGGTCGACAGGGTCAATGTTTAACGCTACTTCTCTTTTTATATCTTTAATTTATGCTCCTTTTTATTCATTCAATTGATTCTACTTCCTAACTTAAACATGATAATATTCTTTAATATATGTACGGTAAAGAATATAGATTTTTATTATCACATACATTAATAACTGTTAAATTTGTTTACTTGATGAACATGTTGGACCATCTTTTGGAATAATTTTCTTCTGGCAGATATATTACAAACGAAATAATCTAAACATTAGTAAAACAGAGAGATTACAGAATCTTTTTTCAGTTATATCTAGAAACATAATCAAATAAGGGTTCTTGATTAATATTTTACGAAAAATAAAACCGTCAGTATATTTTTCGAGAAATTATATCGACAAATAAAGACAAACGAAATAATCCAAACAAAGAGAAAATAAGAAACAAAATAAGACAAATAGGGTAGCAAAACAACAAAAATAAATTACAGCCGGAGCCGGTTTTAAAACTGGCAACGGCTTAAACGATCTCCCAGCGCCATTCCGACTAATTCCAGCAATGCATCTCCCGTTCTTATACTGTTTACGGCCAGCACTCGCAACCTCCTAGTCCTGTACGTCCTCTAATATAAAATAATCGGACTGGGAAAGTAAAATTAACCGACACACATTATTTTTATTTTACTTTCGTATCTCGCATCATTTCCGTTTTGTTCGTCTTCTTTTTTTTCCTTCGCTTCTTCCGGTTCTTCTTGTTCTTTTTGATTGTCTAAGACATCGGTCTTTGGAGAATCAAATAAAGCGAAACAAGACGTATGAGTTACCAGCTATTCACCAGAAGAAAATGACGGCGTTTAGTGAGGTCGACAGAGGGCTAATGTTTAACGTTACTTCTTTTTTTATATCTTTAATTTATGCTCTTTTTTATTCATTTAATTGATTCTAATTCCTAACTTAAACATGATAATATTTTTTAATATATGTACAGTAAAGAATATAGATTTTTATTATCACATACATTAATAACTTTCAAATATGTTTACTTAATGAACATTTTGGACCATCTTATGGAATAATTTTCTTCTGTCGTACAATAGTATTACTAACACAGATACATTACAGATCTTTTTTCAGTTATATCTATCTAGAAACATAATTAAATTAAGGTTCTTGATTAATATTTTACGAAAATTAAAACCGTCAGTATATTTTTCGAGAAATTATATCGACAAATAAAGACAAACGAAATAATCTAAACAAAGAGAAAATAACGAACAAAATAAGACAAATAGGGTAGCAAAACTACAAAAATAAATTACAGCTGGAGCCCGTTTTAAAACTGGCAACGGCTTAAAACATACAACAACTTAAACAAACAACGGCTTAAAGGATATGACATTTATTTAAATTTTTAGATTTACATGGGATTTCCTACGTCCCGCGTTCTGATGCACCACATGGTATTTAAGAAAAAAACTACTGTTAGGTATACATAAAAAAGTTAATTTTTTAAAAACCAAAACGCACGAGCCAGCAAACGTGGAAATATATATAAATCAACAAATTTCGCAAAATTATCTTCAATATTTATTTAAAACGCAGCCGGTAAAATTTACCTCCGCGTTTAAAACGCGAATTTGGATAATGAAAACGTATTTTAATATTTGCACTAGCTTTCAACGTCGGGAACAACTACAGCTCGAAGCGCCACGTATGCGGTCTAAAATCACTCATAATTTAAAAATACACGATATACCTTTTATACTAACAACCGCAACGGCTATAACTATTTCAGTTCTATCGCTGTTTCATAAGGCAGGAAAAAATATGGATAAATATTAAAGTTTTTATCTCTTGGATATACAAAATGACAAAATTTGCAATCAAATGTTCGATTGATTAAATTGTCTGGTATCCTTAGAGTTGAGCTGATCCACTGCGATTTACAGGGTTGTTCACCACATACGACACGGGGTATTGTAGCTAAACGACTAGGTTTTTACAAATTGTAAGTTTTGGGTTCGTTGAAGGACTATTAGAGCTACAATTTAAAAATATTTTTACAAGATACAGAGTGTCCCAAGTAAATAAAAAATATCAAAGTTGTATTTTTTTAAATGGAACACCCTATATATTATTACATTTTTAGTTTCTACGATTAAAATAAAGGTAAATTTGATTAAGGTTTATTACACTTAAACCTTACCGTTTTTGAAATATTTTCAATTTTGTGAAATTGCAGTATAAATTTTAAGGCTTCATTTCTCCGAGGGTATCAAAGTTTTTAATAATAAATATTTACTGAAGTTTATTTATTGATCAGTTATTGTGTTGCAATAATAAAAATTATACTACCTTATACAGAGTGTCTAAAATTTTATTTTAAATAATTACTAGCTTTAAACGGCAATAACTTGTTTAATTTAAATAAAACACCCTGTATATTTTATGAGAATCAGATGCACAATTTAATTGTCTATCAAATTGTATTATACCATTTTTTACCTATATCTTCAAGTTTCTGTAGAAAATGCATTTTCTTGTAATTTAGAACTCATTTATCAATATACCCATGGAATACTGACATTTTAGATTATTTTTAAAGATGTACCAAATTTTTAAAGAGTACAGATACTAATATTGTCGATATAGTTCGTTTATTTCATTAAAAAATAAAAAAAAAACTGTTTAAATATTTGTTAAGAGGACCAATGAATATGATTCCAGTATTCAAACCACATTAATTGACTGTTTGCGTTGATTAATAATAATTGCTCCAAATACTAAAAAAACTGAATAATGTATGTGTATTAGACAGTGTGGTAAAAAGTAACACCTTAAAAATGATATTTAAGTTTTTGACAAATGATAATTTTTAACAACAGAGACGTTCATTTTCATAACTTATTATTATATTGATTTCTGATTCAAATCCACATTTATTTAGAATAATTTATTAACGAACACAATTAAGTATGTAGTTAATTAGTATTTGGGCCGAAATACTGGTGGTATATTTAATTAATGGTATACTCTTTTATAAAGATTTAAATAGTTTTCTTTTTGGATACAAATGGGCTAGTAATATTATCGTTTTACTAAAAACGATAACATTACTAGCCTGTACATTAAAAACAATCTAAAATGTCAATATTCCATGGGTATATTGATAAATGAGGTGTATATTATAAGAAAATGCATTTTCTACGAAAACTTGAAGGAATAGGTAAGAAGTGGTATAATACAATTTGATAGACAATTAAATTGTGCATCTGATTCTCATAAAATATACAGGGTGTTCTATTTAAAGTAAATAAGTTATTGCCGTTTAAAGCTAGTAATTATTTAAAATAAATTTTTAGGCACTCTGTATAAGGTAGTATAATTTTTATTATTGCAACACAATAACTGATCAATAAATAAATTTCAGTAAGTATTTAGTATTAACTTTGATATCCTCGGAGAAATGAAGCCTTAACATTTATACTGCAATTTCGCAAAATTGAAAATATTTCAAAAACGGTAAGGTTTAAGTGTAATAAACCTTAATCAAATTTACCTTTATTTTAATCGTAGAAACTAAAAATGTAATAATATACAGGGTGTTCCATTTAAAAAAATACAACTTTGATATTTTTATTTATTTGGGACACTCTGTATCTTGTAAAAATATTTTTAAATTGTAGTCCTCCTTTAAAATAGTCCTCCAACAAACCCAAAACTTACAATTTGTAAAAATCTAATCATTTAGCTACAATACTCCGTGTCGTATGTGGTGAACAACCCTGTATATGTGCGACATACACTTAGGACGCTTCTTAGAGTCGATCCAGATTTGAAGACAGTTAACACAACAAATAGTAAACAGTTAACAACAAAAACAAGGCCGGAATCATTGAAACAAGAGAAAGAGTGCATCTACCAGGTATCTGAGAGTTAACGTAGAGACTAACGTAGAGAATAACTATAGAGACTAAACGTCCTCTATAGTCCAGGAGGCATTGAAGCTTTTCGGTACTTAGTTTCCCAGTCAGCAAACACCGATAGAATTATTCGGTGTCTTATTTTAAGCAAATTTTATATATACGTAAGGAGGGTTTCCGATGGATTTGGGCGGAAAATGCATTAGAAAGTTAGTAAAAATAGTTCTATTAGCAAGAGATGTTGTGCAGTTAAGAAAAAAAAATAGTCTGGCTAATCTGTGAGAATGGGTAATATGTCTGGCAGGTGAAAAATTGGATAAAAATTATTGAAACCATCGCCCTTATTTTCGCAGTCCTAAAAATTTGTCAGATGATAGTTTATATTATAATTACAGCTGCAAATAGAGTCTGGCTCATGTGGAACATCCCGAAAGCCTTGCCACACTCGTTAGACGCGTTAAATTCGACATGTTCAGTTATACAGGTGATTGTTGTCATCTCTACATATTTTTACTTTTTATAATTTATGGTAAGAGAAATATTGGTTTAGAGGGAAATTTGACTATGGCCAAAAACACTTTTCTCAACGTTTTAACCATAGGAATCCAAAAAACAAGGTTTTAGTCTGTCCATCCGTCATCAGAAAACATCATTCGCCAATAAGTTTGTAATTATCAGAGATATAAGAAAGTTGTATCAGAAAATGTCAAATATTTATGGTAGGAAATTTAATTCTCTACAAAATCGATCTCTCGACTTTATTTTGTATCTCCCTTAGTTTTTGAGTTATAGCAATAAAAAAAATCTGATCAAGGTGACTTGTCCTAAAATTCTCATCATATGAATGTGTTTGGCTCTAGAAGACTTTTGAAATTCAGTAATGTTTTTTGATTTTTAAAAATCACGAAATTGCAGAGTCTCAAAAATTTCACTAATAAATTCTCTATATATTAGGGAAACTTAACTATTTACCGCTATCTATAAATCTTGGATGCTTTGTAAATACCGGAACTTTTAGATATTGCTTTACTTTGGTGAAAATATACTTTGTGATATATACTACGTGAAATATACTTTCAGCAAGATGGGACTCCCCCTCACAACTGTGATAATATTAGAATTTTGTTAAATTATTATTTTTTAAATCAATGAATTGGAATCAATGGCCTCCTTGATTCCCGGATTTGTCCGTCCTCGATTTCTGATTTTGTGGATTTTTGAAGTTGAAATATATCGTAGTAACTACAACAACGTCGAACAACTGGGAAATGCTTTAATAATGCAAGCTTTTAGACATTTGCGAACCCATCCCGTTATAATAAATTCCGTTATAAAAAAAAAAGAAAAATATATTCAGAGATTCAGTGGTAACAATTCAAAAATAAAATATATCAATTCCAAATAAAATTTTAATATGTCTATGACTATTTTAGTAAAGACCATTTTGATTTTTTGTTATTTATCACGGCCTACTAATAAGAAAATGACTTATTTTAAATATTGCAGTAAATAGTAAAAATAAATATAGAGTGATATACAGGGTGGTCCGAACTGTATTCCGGAAACTTCGGCAGTATATTCTGCAGATAAAAATAAGTAAAAAAGTTCGTATAAATGTATGTCCTAAAATGCTTATTTTCAGAGATACAGGGTGTAGAAATTTCATTTTTATTTCGATTTTTTCTAGATAATTTCTGAAATAACATCAATATTTGGATGAAAATTGGTGTCTGGGAGTTTTTTGATATGAGAAATTTGATTTTGATGTCAATATGACTCCTACTAGTAGAAGGCGCCACCTACGCGTGTCTTAACTGTTTTGAAGCGTAATAACTTTTTGTCCGTACCTGTATAAAACTACCGAGCAAAAAAATATACATCTCTGATTTTTTACGTAAAAAATATCTCTTTGTAAAAATCGCTACGAGCAACCGTTCTTAAGATATTTAGAATAGAAATAGTAAATAAATGTCATTATTGACGAAAAATAAACACGTTGAGTAGATAGTTATTTGACTGAAATAATAAATTTGGGAAATTTTTATTTTTTTAAATTAATCATAAATTTTTCTGCAAAAAATGATGATAAAACATTTTCTGTTGAACATTTGACACAAAAACATTTCAAATTTATGATTTGAGTCTAATAACTATTTAGTTAGTTTAGTTAACTATGTTTAATTTATGTCAATGAGGACAGGTAGGTATTGATAATTTCTGTTCCAAATATCTCGAAAACGATTACTCGTAGCGGTTTTTACCAAGAGCCCTTTTTCACGTAAAAAACGTCGTAAATGTAAATTTTTTACTCAGTAGTTTTATACAGGTACAGACGAAAAGTTATTACGCTTCAAACCAGTTAAAAAATATGTAGGTGGCGCCCTCTACAAGTAGGAGTTATATTGACATCAGAATCAAATTTCTCATGTCAAAAAACTCCCAGTTTTCATCCAAATATTGACATTACTTCAGAAATTATTTGGAAAAAATCGAAATGAAAATGAAACTTCTACACCCTGTATCTCCGAAACTAAGCATATTAGGACATATATTTATACGAACTTTTTTACATATTTTTATCTGCAGAATATGCTGCCGAAGTTTCCGGAATACAGTTCGGACCACCCTGTATATCTTTGAAAAGCTCATAGCATGACGGTATTTGAAAAAACATAACTTGAGTTCATATTTTCAAAAAAAAAAATTCGTAGAAAAACAGACTACGCCACTGTATTCTACGTAAAAAGTTTTACAAGAATCAGTTTTCACCTTCTCAATATCATCCACAGTAACGGAGATACGGGGGGCCTAACCAAACCAAAAAGACCCTGTATATCAGAAACGAAGAGGGCTATGAAAATTTTGTTTACAGCATCTTCTGTTTGACAAAAAATTAAGACAGGTTTGTGCAAAAAACCGCATTCTCCTAATTTTACTAATAACGGAGATACTGATTAAACTAAAATGGGACAGCCTGTATATTGGATAAAATAATAAAATCTAATCTTATTCCTCGGCATTTAGTGAAAGTTTTTTATTTAAACGTGTGTTTTGAGTGTTACATTACAAATTTGAATTAAAATAATATCCCATATAAAGATACCTGATTACAAAAATTACACCAACCCAAGGAAAATAGTGTTATTGATTTTAATACCGCAGTGAAATCTTTCGAGTCCAGATATTCCACTCGCCGAAAGCGCAGCAAACAATGCCACCAACTCTATAAAGTTTGCGCAGCATAAATTCAAACCGAACATTTAGAGGCTCCGGTCATATCGGCAAAGAAACCGGTTCCAGATCTGCAGCTGCAACTTTGAGGTATGCAACAGGACTCAATAGCGAGACGCTTTTTGAACGCGTTCCAATAAAAAGGAATTGTTGGAAATAGAGCGGGGATTCCGATAGGATTCCTGGAAATAGCCCGATAATCTGATGGAGATAGGCGATTTATATAAAGTAGGTATGTATTTTTGAATGCGGCGAAAGGAATACTTGGAGACAAAGGAAGAATGTTAGATTTTTTAAATTGTCTTATATTTTTATTTAGTTTGGTTGTATTTAAATTCAGGAATATCTAACTTTGATTATTTTATGCTCATAATGACGTGTGAAGAAAAAAACGGTGTCACAGACAACTGGGGAATGACAATCGATGATAATTTTTGCAAAGTCAATCTCTAGATATCATTTACTAAAAATTAACATAAAACTTGTCAAAAATTATCCCTAATAATTATAGAAAGATTAAAAAAGATAGAACGTTTCCAGACACACACATCCATTTCCAAAAAAATATTTTTTCTCGAATTTAGACTACACCATTTAAAATAGATATTTACGATACAAGTGAGTTAACAGCATCATTAAGATACGCGTGTGAAAGTTGCAAAACGAGTGCGTAGCACGAGTTGTGTAACCACACAACTATGTTAATGGAGTTAACTCGCGTGTATTGTAAAATATTTTATCTACGTCTAACTATAAAAACACACAATGAATTTTAAAAATTATTGTACCGGGTGGCCAACTAAGAATGGACGCCGGCTGAATATCAGAAACTACTTATCGTATCACTATGGGAAAAAAATTCTAATAAGTAAATCGAGCAAGAGAAATCGCTGGGAATTATTTTCAAGTTCGAAAAATGTCCGTTAGAGGGCGTTTCTCTGATAGCCAATCAGAAAACAGGGTTTTTCTCAAGTTTAAACTTTTTTTTTATTAAAATAAGGATAACTCTGGTTTAGGTTACCCGATTTAAACAAACTAGGGCTCGTTTAAAAGAGTTTTTCTTCTTTAATGATCTCCAGTATAAATTTTGTTTCCATAACTTTTTTCGTGGTAGCTAGAGGGCGCCGTTTGACACCATAACAGATATTGCGCTTTTGCATAAAAAATTTAAATAGGAGGCTATATTTCTCTTAGCACAGTTAAATAGAGCACAAAATTTTCAAAATATCAGCGCAAACCTCAACTTTCTATCTTCTCTCTAACCGGAGATATTAAGAGAATAAATCATGTTAGGCTGCCGCTTAGGATTATATAGTCTAAAAATTATAGTAGTAGGCTAGGAAACAAAAAGAGGTAAATTAGTTACGTCAAAATATCAAAACGTTTAAATTCAGTTTTCATGCATCCGAATTTCGGGCATTTCCGTAAAAAAATGACGTCATAAATCAACAAGTTTAAATCTTGTTTATGTAACGTTATATTAAATAATATAACATTATCTATATAATTTTTACGAATTTCTTGGTTAATTATACGTAGGTAGTTCTCAGATTAAAATGTCCGAAAGTTGGGCAATCAATAATTGTATTAAAATTTCTAGGAATTTTGTGCCGCCATATTGCTTTTAATAGAAAACCGCCGAATTTCGTATGGCCGAAAACTAGGGGTTTATTTCATGTAACGTCATTACAGTTATTAGTTATTAATCCAAGTTCGTTCTTGATTTCACTTGTTTTCGTGTTTTACCTGTTATTTGTGTTATTATTACATAATATATATTATATATTATTAATTTTTTCATACAAAAGCGCAATATCTGTTATGATGTCAAACAGCGCCCTCTAGCTACCAAGAAAACAAATATAGAAACAACATTTATACTGGAGATCATTAAGGAAGAAAAGCTCTTTTAAACGAACCCTAGTTTGTTTAAATCGGGTAACCTAAACCAGAGTTATCCTTATTTTAATAAAAGCAAGTTTAACCTTCCCCCACCACTTTATTTTATGAGATAGAGCAAAATACTCTATATCAAAAAAATTACAAATTTCTCGATGATTATAATAGTAATATTTAAAATACCTGTTCACCTGCATATTTTTGAGAAAACCGATACTTTTCTGATTGGCTATCAGAGAAACGCCTCCTAGCGGATTTCCTAGCTATTTTTCGAAATTGAAAATAATTTCCAGCGATTTCTCTTGGTCAATTTACTTATTAGAATTTTTTTCCCAAAGTTATACGATAAGTAGTTTCTGATATACAGCCGGCGTCCATTCTTAGTTGGCCACCCGGTACTTAACTATATACCTATCTTAAAAATCAATTACCTTAATACCTTTGTTCAAATAACACCATGCATGGCAATGTCAATATGACAGTAAATAATATTGAAGTCACTAGTTTAAAAAATGAGCGATTCAAAAAGTATTCCCTCTGACATTGAAGAAGAGGCATTCAGAGCCATTTCTGGATTGCTTCCAGCAAGATCGAAACAGAAGTATGAATATAATACTCTAAGTATGAAAAATGGTGCACCGAAAAAAAAGTACACAACTATGAAAATGAAAAGGTACTCATAACATGTTTTTCCAGTTTAGTGCAAAATAAATGTAGGTAAAACTTTGGTAGTCATCTAAACAAGGAGTGCGGTAGGCGAGTTCTTAACTCGCTCAAAATGCGTGAATGAAGAGCTTCTTAACTCACTGACGGTAGATAAATCATCTTTACTCAATATAAAAATATATAAGAAGATACTTGAGGCCAACTAGCACTAATCGCCGTTAAAAAATAAAGATTAAAATCGCCGTTAAAAAATCTCCAAATAAAGGGCTTGACCTCGTCGAAATTATCATCGATTATCATTCACTACATGTCTTTGACGTGTTTTTTTTTCAATCGTATTATATCATATACCATCTTCGTTTAATATAACTTTCTTAATATACAGGGTTGTTCACCACATACGACACGGAGTATTGTTGCTAAACGATTAGATTTTTACAAATTGTAAGTTTTGGGTTCGTTGAAGGACCATTAGAGCTACAATTTAAAAATATTTTTACAAGATACAGAGTGTCCCAAATAAATAAAAAATATCAAAGTTGCATTTCTTTAAATGGAACACCCTGTATATTATTGCATTTTTAGTTTCTACGATTAAAATAAAGGTAAATTTGATTAAGGTTTATTACACTTAAAATTTACCGTTTTTGAAATATTTTCAATTTTGCGAAATTGCAGTATACATTTTAAGGTTTCATTTCTCCGAGGATATCAAAGTTTTTAATACTAAATATTTACTGAAGTTTATTTGTTGATCAGTTATTGTGCTGCAATAATAAAAATTATACTACCTTATACAGAGTGTCTAAAAATTTATTTTAAATAATTACTAATTTTAAACGGCAATAACTTATTTAATTTAAATAGAACACCCTGTATATTTTATTTGAATCAGATGCACAATTTAATTGTCTATCAAATTGTATTATACCATTTCTTACCTATTCCTTCAAGTTTTAGTAGAAAATGCATTTTCTTATAATTTAGACCTCATTTATCAATATACCCATGGAATATTGACATTTTAGATTGTTTTTAAAACAACAAATGTACAAAATGTACAGGCTAGTAATATTACCGTTTTTAGTAAAACGATAATATTACTAGCCCATTTGTATGCGAAAAGAAAACTATTTAAATATTTAGAAAAGAGTATACCGTTAATTAAATATAACACCAGTATTTCCGCCCAAATACTAATTTACTACATACTTAATTGTGTTCGTTAATAAATTATTCTAAATAAATGTGGATTTGAATCAGAAATCAATATAATAATAAGTTATGAAAATGAACGTGTCTGTTGTTATAAATAAGCATTTGTCAACAAATTAAATATCATTGTTAAGGTGTTACTTTTTACCACACTGTCTAATACACATACATAATTCAGTTTTTTAGTATTTGTAGCAATTATTACTAATCAACGCAAACAGTCAATTAATGTAGTTTGAATACTGGAATCATATTAATTGGTCCTCTTTAACAAATATTTAAACAGTTTTTTTTTTAATTTTTTAATGAAATAAACGAACTATATCGACAATATTAGTATCTGTACTCTTTAAAAATTTGGTACATCTTTAAAAATAATCTAAAATGTCAGTATTCCATGGGTATATTGATAAATGAGTTCTAAATTACAAGAAAATGCATTTTCTACGGAAACTTGAAGAGATAGGTAAAAAATTGTATAATACAATTTGATACACAATTATATTGTGCATCTGATTCTTATAAAATATACGGGGTGTTATATTTAAATTCAACAAGTTATTGCCGTTTAAAACTAGTAATTATTAAAATACATTTTTAGACACTCTGTATAAGGTAGTAAAGTTTTTATTATTGCAACACAATAACTGATCAATAAATAAACTTCAGTAAATATTTAGTATTAAAAACTTTGATACCCTCGGAAAAATGAAGCTTTAAAATTCATACTGCAATTTCACAAAATTGAAAATATTTCAAAAACAGTAAGGTTTAAGTGTAATAAACCTTAATAAAATTTACCTTTATTTTTATTTATTTGAGACACTCTGTATCTTGTAAAAATATTTTTAAATTGTAGCTCTAATAGTCCTTCAACGAACACAAAACTTACAATTTGTAAAAATCTAATCGTTGAGCTACAATACTCCGTGTCGTATGTGGTGAACAACCCTGTATAAGTTGCAACCTAATATTTTTCTGCATATGTATATCTGGTTTGTATATGTTGCAGGCGTATAGAATAACCCGGCTTTTTGTAAAAAGACTAGGCATATTATAAAACGCCGGCTTTTTACACAAAAAAAGGAATTTTTACAAAAAGCCTATTTATTTTCAGCTAATTTCTAATTTCACTTTGCAAATGAAAAAGAAGTTCAAGAAATGTCGTTGGATAAATTTAGATTAGTTATACCAATTCCACGTAAAATGTTTTCTACAATCTGACTAGTCTTCATTAGGCAAATTTCTTTAGCATTTCTTTGTAAAATATCCTTCTTTTGGGGTTGGATTTGGCGATAAAACGCCGAGTTATTCGATACCCTTATATTTGGTACCTGGTTTGTGCACTGTAAGGTTTGTGTATTTATATTATTTATTTGAGGTTTTTGTAGTTCTTGTTGAGTTTTTCAAATATATACAAACCAAAAAATCTAATTAAAGCGTAGAAATCATTAAAAATAATTTACTAATAGCTAGTACTTACGGCATATCAATAATAATGTAGAGGTAACACTTACCTGAAAAAAAGAAATAAAATGTATTAAAAATGAACTATTAATTAAATATTCAAACTGAAGAAACACAGTACCAAGCTGATATTTCTCATGATTTCTTATTATATTTAATAATAAGTAATGTAATAATATTAACACAAACCAATATATTAGTTACAGATAATACTTGCTATTGGACTAACCTGGACTTATGTCTTATAAGGAAACTGCAGATCGCACAACGCTCAGTGCAACGAAATATGCTGGAAATAACCAAGAAAGACTGTAAAAGAGGTAATAGATGTCATCCACAGAATCAAATCCCTCAAATGGCAATGGGCAGGACACCTGGCAAGAAAGACGGACAACAGATGGACCACAAAAATTAAAGCATAGTACCCACGAGGAATTAAGAGACCTAGATGAAGACTAAACCTGAGATGGGACCATGATATTAGAAAATTAGCCGGGAAAACTTGAAACCGTATAGCCAACAATAGACAACCAATGAGCGCAACTACAAACAGAGTATCTAAATATGTAAGGGAGGCATATCATAATTGGAAATAGTTCAATAACCTGAGAATGACGATGATGATGATAAATACATAAATTAAAAAAATTAATTTATTAAATATTAAAACTTTTCATTCTTTATTCATCTCATCCAGCAAAAACCTTCATCTGTTGTATTTTTAATTTCTCATCGGTAGCGACGCCATTTCGAGTGTCAACGTCAAATTTACCCCCACCTCCAATCTTAGTTTCTCCGAGGCCGAGGTGTCATAGAGCTAATTTTTTATTTACACGGAGCCGCTGTCTGCTAGAGATGTTAATCTGGATTTTGACGTGACAGAGGTCGCTCTAGTCACGTCCTGACGTGGGAATGTCCAATTACGGTTCCTGGGCTAAAATCAAATGGCATACAGCTTAATACCACTTGGATCCTCTCCCGGAATCGCCTATAAATAAATTATCGCTTATACTAGTGTAATAATGGTCTGAATATTGTTTTTTTTTTAAATACAAAAAAGTCATTTTAACGCTTAGGTATAAAAGTAAAGCACTTTTACAACAACTAAGCACAAAAGTACCGAAATATATTATTAAACCGACATAAAGCCTCAAATTCAACTAGCGTAACTATAGTTTCTCTATACACATTTATTAAATTCTTTTAAATTAATTGTTATTACCTTTCCAAAAATATAGCATACTTGATATTTTGCTCGATTCCTCTTCGATAGATAGATAGATATAGTTTTTAAAAATTCGCCCACTTTGAACTTTGAATAAGTAGGCTTTGAACGGTGCCGGCTGTAATGCATAAAAATTCTAGTTGTCAGCAGCAATTAAAACGAAAATAATATTTGCAATGGGAAAGGCAGAATTGTATAACAATATAAACTATATTTGACAACATCAACACATTTAAACTATATCTAATAATAAAAATTAATAGCAAACCAAGACATGACATTTTGCTACAGGTGTTCGACATGTCGAATCTCTTCTGTTATATGGACAGACGGGACCGTTTTTGACATTTCTCGCGGAATTCATTAACTCAGTAGGGGTGAAAGATCCCCCCCCTCGCATAACCGCTAAGTACTTCTAATTTTTTTGGCTAGATTATACGGACAATTTTAAAATAAAAACTTTTATTCTTCCGCAAAGGTAAAAATCTATACTACTAGGTACTAAGCTCGGCGGCCTCGATGGCCAACGGGTGGGCTCTTGGTTAGCTATTCAATTATTCTCGAAATTGGCTGCAAAAATTTGCTGATAACTTCAGCGTTCTGAGGCGGTGCCTCGCCTTGCTGGAAAAATATGTTTTTTAGTTCCACTAGGAGCAGATCATCAATAAGGGGTCCAAAGCCTACCAGTTAAAAGTGGCGAAGTTATAAAAATTCTGTATTTCCCAGGGGACTATAACAAAATATCAAAAAGTGTGCTAAATTTTTGGAAAGTTAATTTTAAGTTCTTATCATTTAATTAAAAATATACAGGGTGTCTCTAATAAAAAATAATTTTTTATGTTGATAACTCTTAAATTATTAATTTAAAAAAATATACTTACACCATTAAATTCTACGTAAAAAGGTGCTTTGGAAATGTTTTCACAAAAATACAAAATTTTCCATAGCAAAAAAGTTACAGCGATTTGTTAAAAATGCAAATTTTTGAAAAACACCCCGTAACTCATAAACCGGAACAGATATCGATGTGCGGTTTCCACCATCATGTTTTTGATAAAAATTGAGCTCCAGACACCAATATTAGTTTTCGTCTATCTCCTATAGAAAAGGGTGTTTCCCGTTAAAAGCGTCCAATTTGGCCCACCCTGTACATCCAGATATTACCAATCCAAGCAACAATGATTTTATAAAGAAAATACACTCTTTTCTTTATACTATCCACGACGCATCTCAAATAGCGCTTCTGCAAGCTAAATTCGTATCGGTAAATACATCTCGATGCTGGAATCCAATAGCTTTGACAATTACGCAGGTGAGACTAAATCTATAGCTTCGAAATATAATTAAGTAAAATGGCGTTTGAGATCGGATCCGGGCAATTATTCATTCGTTGTTGTCGGACGTTCGATCGACATCAAAGGATTAATCACTCCGCGTTTTCCTAAGTTGGAATTGTCCTACCGGACGCAATTTGTTAATGGAAACTTCGGGCTTCCAATGAGAGAAGATTAAAAAAAGTGTTTTGTCTTGTTTACGTTTGATTTATCGTTTTTTTAATCAGTGTGCTTTAAGACTATTATTTTTATATACAGAGTGTTTCAATTAGGGTTACCAGATGAAAACTTGTCCACCCCGGGCAAGCCTTCCTAAAAAAAGTATATTGTTTTATTAGGAATAAAAATGATACTTTTTGTGGCGAGGCTATGTAGTGGACGTTAATATAGGCGAGACACAATAACCACTTTTACTCCGAACAGAACATGCTATTTTTTTTTCAAACGCCACAAATAATTTTTTAAACAATTTCAAACGTTCCAAATAATATAAAAAGATTTAAAAGTAATCTATACTAATATAATATAAAATCCTTAAGTGACTGACATACTGATTAATCACGATCCTGCTCAAACCACTCAACGTAAGAAGCTCAATTTTGGCATACAGGTTGATTCTAGGGTGTAGAGGTTCGATAAGAAGGGATTTCTCGAAATTCCAGTTCCAAGAGGGTGAAACCACCCCTAAAATATTACAATATTTTTTATTTAAAAAACGGTCAAGTTTCCGAAAAAACGCTTAAACACGTATATTTTATTTTTTTACATGTTTTAAGATTTTTTAAAAATGTATACAAGGTGTTTCGAAAAATCTGTTCATTGATTAATCACGATCCTGCTTAAAGCGCTAGACGTAAACAGCTGATTTTTGGAAAACAGATTGACTTTAGGGTGTAGAGGTTCGATAAGAAGGGATTTTTCGAAACTCGAATTCTAAGGGGGTGAAACTATCCCTCAAATATTAAAATATTTTTTATTTAAAAACCGGTGAGTTTTTCGGAAAAACTCTTAAACACGTATATTTTTTTTTGTTGTTTTACATATTTTAAGATTTTTTATAAATTTATACAGGGTGTTTCATAAAATGTGACCATTGAGTAATCACGATTCTGCTTAAACTGCTTGACGTTTAAAGCTGGTTTTTGGCAAACGGATTGACTGTGGGGTGTAGAGGTTCGATAAGGAGGGGTTTCTCGAATCTCAAATTCCAAGAGGGTGAAAACGCCCCTTGAATATTACTATATTTATTATTTAAAAAACGGTTAGTCTTTCGGGAAAACGCTTGGACAAGCATAATTTATTTGGGTTTTTACATATTTTGAAATATTTTAAAAATTATACAGGGTGTTCCAAAAAATTGGGTAATTTCTTAACCACGATTCTTGATTCTTAACCACGATGATTGCTTGACGTAAAAAGCTTATTTTTGGCAAACGGATTTTTCAAAAGTCAAATTCCAACGAGATGAAACTACCCCTCAAATATTACCAAGTTATATAATAATATCGACATATTGTTTTTTTTTTCATGCTGACATAAATGTGAGAAAATTTTATCCAGTTTGTATGTTAATGGAAATTCTTGCTTTATCATTACCATTACAAATGATTAATTCGACGCGAACGAAGTCGCTGGTACACGCTAGTACCTTATAAGTAATTATACGTATATCGAGAAATTATGGTTACGCTCGTTGAATTTGACACTATGTCAGTTTTCATATATTTCGTATTTTGTGCTTAGGCGTAAAAGTACTTTACTTTTATACGCGTAGGAGTTATAATTACTTTTTTATGTTATCAATCACGTAGCAAAAATTAATTTGATTTGTGACCGTTTGAAAAAAAATACATTTACAACTATCAAAACTTAAAACTAACGACTAAAAAAACTAAGAAACTAAAGTTAATTGCATTTATATTTCGTTTTTCGTCTTTATGACAAAAAAATTCTCCGCTGCTTTTGCCAGGATATGTTGATTAGAGCTTCATTCAGTTGAACGTCAAAATTAGTGGTTTCAATTAGCATAGAAGTTTGTTTCTTAAGCATTCAGAACGTCAAAATTAGTGGTAGTAATTTTTAATTAGTAGAAAAAATTAACAGACTTAACTTTTCCCCTAATCATACTTCAAAATTTGCAAGAAATGTCATTTTGGTCTTTGATTACCATTCGTCAAGAGAAATAATTATTGTGGTTAGAAACCAAAACTTTGTTTTTTATAAGCTAAATAGTTCTTTATTTTGATTAGCTTTCTCTATGGATACAACTGACTACCACAAGCTGTTGCTAGGATATTCTATTAATTTTAATTATGTTTTTTTGACATTGTGAATGATCGTAACCTAAAAAGTATAAAGTGTAATTGAAACCACTAATTCCACTAATTGCGAAGTTCTGAATGAAGCTTAAAGTATTGAAGACCTGTAGTAACTAATAAATTATCTTCATATTTCTCAGTCGGACGAATCAAATTCGTCAATTCTATGACAACGGATGAAATTAAGAGACCAAACTGTTCTCAGAAAGTTTCTCAGGGAAAAATTTGCTGGACACATCATAACTAAGCCACACAAAAAGCTACAAAATCTTTAATAATTCTACTCATATGTAGGCTAGACCCTTGCCTATAAATTTACGCTGGATTCAATTTTCTAATTTCAATGGATATCAATGAACATCGAGATCGAACATATACACCATCGTTATTAGAAGGTTTTCTGCTATTCTAAGACCGATGAACACGTACCTAACAAAAGCGACATGCGATATTATTAATAGCGATAGAAATAGATTCGGCGCGTAATCCGGGCTTAATTATTTAACGAGGGTCTCCTTGGCCCCGGGCCCCAAAGAAGAATGATTAACAAGCGGGCAACCCCGCGGTCACAGGGGGTCAAAGGGAACAGCCCTTTCACCATTAATCACTTAATCGAGACGAGAGACATCCGTAACGTACAAAGAAACAGGAAGAAGAAGTTTCGGGTAGTAAAAAAAAGTGAAAAACATTTCGAACTAGGCGTCGTGTTGTGTTGCCAAAAAAAATTTTAACGCTTAAAGGAGAGTGTAATTAGGGTATTGTTGGGTGCAATAACATTCAATATTCCCGGATATTCAACTCTCCCGAAACAACATTTTATAGCTTCATAGTTTTCACACCGATTTGATCAAAAACAAAAATGGATTCAAGCAGTTCGACGCAACAAGTGAGTAAACAAAGTGTTCGTTACATAATCAAAAAAATTAAATAGACATAATATACTATGAGAGGATAAAATATAATTTGCAATATTAATAATGCAAACAATTGGTATACCTTTTTTAATCGACTAGTGATTAAATGTTTTATGAACATCTTCTAAAATTATACCTTTGCGTACCTTTAAAAAGTGTTTACTTTACTTTATTACGTAAGGTGAAAAAATACGCGAAAAAATTCCACTCGGGCCCCTCCTCACAATTACTATCCTCCATTCACGCAGTTGTGCAGCTCTGAACTGTCCATGAACGCGATACTCTCACTCCATTCAATTAGCTTACTTTGGGTTTCTCTTATTACCGATTCTGAACCGTCCTAGAACTGTGATGCGTATGCGCAGAAGGAAATATGAAGATATTACTTCATTTGCGCATGCGCGGCAGAGTTCTAGGACGGTTCAGAATCGGTAATAACAAGAACCCGAACAAAGCTATTGAGTCATAAAGTTCAGAACTATTCCGCGCCATATGGAGGCACCAGGCTATCGCGCACAGCTCCTTTCAGAACCGTTCTGAGTAGCCCAGGGCGTAAAGTTCTGGAGCTTGAAATTTGCGAATAGAGGACAGCAATTGCCTCCCGGGCGCATATTTGTAAACAACGTCCATGATCGCGATTCGGTTCTAGGCCGAACGATACCACGTAAACAGCATACGATATCGCAAATCCGTCTAGTAAATAGCATCCGTGAATCCAAATTTTAACTGCCTTAAAGGCCGCCTCAGACACGCATGCTTTTCGTCCGTTTTGCTTGCACAGTCATAAGTTGCAATGCAACACTGAACGCTGGCAATCCTTCATACACTCCGTCTTAACGTGCAGTTTTCTCTTCAGTCGTCAGTCTTCAGCTTTCAGAATAAACACGGACCGTCAGTCTTGATCATAAAAAAGAGCCAGTTCGCGCCAGTTCAAATCGTCAAGATATTGTTATAAACCTGTTTTTTGTTTATATACCGTAATTTCTAAAACTAAGGCTTTGTCGTATAAAAACTCGTTGCAGCCTTTTGTACTTGACAACACCACCATTGACGTCGTAAAATCCGTAAAATTCTTAGGGCTTGTTGTGGACAATTCTCTGAAATGGGACATACATATCGAAGCTTTGTCGAAAAAATTGAGCTCTGCCTGTTTTGCATTAAGGTCTGTTTCTAAGGAGCTTAACTTGTCAGTGGCTAGAACTGTTTATTATGCACTTTTTGAGTCGCATCTCAGGTATGCCCTTCCATTCTGGGGTACGTGTTGTGCGGCTCAATTTGACCGCATTTTCAAGCTCCAGAAGAGAGCTGTTCGATATTCACTGGGACTAAACAGCAGAATTCATTGCCGGAGCTTTTTTAGAGAATTAAAAATATTGACTCTTCCTTCCTTATTTATATTTGAATCCGTTTGCCTAATAAGTAAACATGTATCAGCTTCTCAAGAAAGGCCAGCTCACACTTATCCACTCAGGAACGCGGAGCAAGATCTTTATCTACCTACCCCACGCTGAGAGTTAGTTAAAAGTTCAATATTATACAACTCGAAAAAAATGCACAATCACCTGCCATTTGAAATCAAATCCATAACATCATTTTTTTCATTTCGCAAAGCATTGAACTCTTATTTACTATACAAGGCTTTCTACGCCGTAAATGAATTATATTTGAATTGAAAATCGAATTTGATCTTGAAAACACTGGTCTAATGTTTGCTATTGCTATATTTACTAATGACATCGAAATTAATTTATTTAGAGGTCATTGATATTTTGCTATAAACTGGCTAAATATTTTTGAATATTATTTTAATTTTTTTTGTTCTTTGACATCGTTTTGTATTATCTTTTGTTTGTTTGTTTGTGTACCTTGTTTTTTTTACTTTGTTTGTTAGTTTACCTTTGTCCACAAATTGAAAATTTTTTTGACAATAAAGGCATTTATTTATTTATTTATTTATTTATTTATTTATTGAATTATCGCTAAGCAAGTTACTGTGGAGCAGTGCGTAAGGAGTCGGGCTAGGAAGCGAGAGACCGGAGTTCGAATCTCGGCCTGGACATAACTTTTTATTTATTTTTTTAACTACTGTTGTATTCTATAGTTTATTTTTGTAGTATAAAAAAAAGAACTATTTATTCTGTTATTTTTTAATCTCCGTTATTAATATAAATTGATTATTGGTACAATACCTCATTTAATATAAAATAATATTCTACTTTTTGAAATGTATCGGGCCCTAATTGTACCTAAAAGTAATATATTTTTAGTGATATACCATATCGTAAACTATTTAATATTTCACTTAAAAAGTTAATTTGCATTGAATAATTGCCTACCATTAAAGGAAATTTGAGCTATATAATCCTTGATGGGCATATTCTGGGTATGCAAATACTTCCTCTATTTTTTTTTAAATAAGACGTAATGCAAGACTGAAGACCAATCAGACTCTACGTTTTCTTCGCGAGCAAGTTGGAACGCGAACGAAAAATCAACCCGCGGCTGATTGCGTTCAAGCCAGTCAATTGACGGTACACGATAAACAAAACGGACGACTTGATGCTTTACACACACCGTCTTGCATAGCAACTTAAGACTGTGCAAGCAAAACGGACGAAAAGCATGCGTGTCTGAGGCGGCCTTAACTCTTCTTATAAACAGCAGACTATATCGTGAAATTTGTTGATTGGTTGCTCGTAATCAGCATTCAAGATCGCAAAATTCGCAAGTGCAAAATGTCTATCAAAAAATATAATACTAAATATTTTGCAAAAAAATAATTTGCCCCCAAACAACGAGTATATAAGTTAATAGATAAAGAAATTATTAGAACACGTTTCGTTAAAAAGGAAGAAATTGAGGTAAGTTGCAGAAATTAACAAGAGTAATTACTCAAAACAAATTAACTTAAAAAAAAACAGATTATAAATCGAAACCAAAAAATGCCTGAAATGAATAAAGTTACAGAATGTGTTAAATTTCCAGGATATTTTATCCAATGCTTAAAGAATGACCAGCTTTACTTCAAAAGGTAAAATTTGACATTTTCTAGTACAAGATCAAGAAGATTGTAACCTCGATTGTAACTTAGTTCCTTCTTGAATATTTTTTATAGTTAAGGACACATCTTTTTTTAAGAAAAGTTAGGTATTTAAATTTCTATTGAGTTCTATGGAAAATATATTATATCTCTATTTTGTTTTAAGTAATTTGCATATGTAGGTATATAAGTTGGATGAACATAAATCAGTATCAATAAGTATCATCTGGGAATCTATTTTCTGTTGATTTCTCGACACGATTTTAGGTTTTACTTTATAGTCCTCTATAATAATTGACATTTTTATGAATCAATAGCACGTCAACGTGTATTTTTTCGTGCGATCACCAAATTTAAGCAGCAATATGCGTGGTTGTTATTGAAAGGGGTGGCCGCTTGAAAAAAAAACTTTTTTTAGCCCGTTTAATTTGTGTTGACAAACAAAAATTGCGATCCTGAATGCTGATTCCGAGCAACACATTAATAAATTTCGCAATATCGTCTGGCATTCATAAGAGGTATTAAGGCAGAAATTTGGAATCACGGATGCTATTTACTAGACGGATTTGCGGTATCGTATGCTGTTTACGCGGTATCGTTCGACCTAGAACCGAATCGCGATCATGGACGTCGTTTACAAATATGCCTCACGGGCCCCTCTAGCCCAGTCCGACCCTGAGTAGAAGCAACGCGTGTGCAACAAAAGATGTAAGTCGTTGATGTGTTTGCGACAATTTCCAGAATTATTTACGTATCCACGTAAGTATCTATGATCTAGGACTATAGCGATTAGAGTGGCAAACATTGTAAAAAGAAACATCGATATATGGATATATCGATATATTAAACAAAAACATCGATTTATGGAGTTCTACAATAAACTCACTGTAAGGCTCATCAATCTTGAAATCCAGAACCCTTCTGCCACAAGAATGAAATAACAACAACAGCCACAAGACTGAAATAAATCTTTCCAATACAGAAATTCAACAGGGTACAGACAGACGAAAAAGTTCATAATAGAACATGAGCCAACATTTACTGTAGGCCTGATAAATAAAGACAGAAAATCAAGACAGTCAAAGCTGTAGTCTGTCTACTAACAGGACATCGTAATGGCCTGTTTAAATGCCCAAATAGGCTTCTAAAGCTGATGGGATTTTGTTAATCTGAAGAAGAAAAGACAGAACACATTTTCAGAATCATTGAAGAAAAGACAGAACACAAGACAGAATCACTGACAGCGAGCTATATGGAAGGTTCAGTCTCCAAGTTGCTAGATTTTTAGGTGGGGACTGGAAAATTTAACCTAAGGATCAGAAAACGACTTCAGCAGATCTGAAAAGACCGCTGTACCGCTGTAGTACAGGCCAAAAGACATATCAAAAATTTAATCTAATCTAACAATTTCAAAATGCTCTCTCCTTAAATGGTACATCAAATAATTAACAAAATAAAAGAATTATGTATTATTATTCCTAAAAATTATCTGACCCCAAAGACGACTATACATTTTAAAGAAGTTCATCAACCTAATGAAAATTGCTACAAATTCAGAGAAAGACCTTTTTCCGAGCGAGAGCTCTAAGATAGTGAGGTTCCATTCCGCCAGGACGCTCGCACTTAAAACTAAATCGAGATAATTCATTTTCGGTTTCTTTGTAGTTTTTCCTCTCTCTTTGCGGCGTCTTTCCCGCGGTTTTTCCGCGTTCCTACTCATTTAATTTCGCCCAAAGACCGAGGAATCCGGACTAGGGACATTTTTCCGCAGAAAACGGGTTTCGTTTTCCTTCGGAATGTTTTTTATTAGTTCCGAAGACGCCCGAGGTATTTTCCCCGGACTAATGAGAGGAATTCGTGTTCTTTTGTAGATATTTTGTCGCAGGTGTCTGGTTTTATTGCGGAATTTTTATTAACTTGCTTTAAAAATATAACTGTTATAAACAGAGAACAAGGATAAATATAACATTGTAAAATGTAGTAACTGTAGATGTAGAAATCGTATCAACAGAATCTGCATTCACCGTTGTTTCTTAGCTTCAATCTACTGCATACATACATACATACTGCCATTACTCGCTGACGAGTAATTGGCACGCATCAGAAGATGGTCACGCAAGGCGTTTTCTTTCATGAGCTTTTCTGTGACTGAAAAGCCCGATACGTGATGTTATCTGTCTACCGCACTTCACACATTCAAAAATCTCATTGCTTTGTTGCCTCTTTACTTTTTGGTTGTCGCTGTTAACTGACTATACAATTCTTCTCCATTCTGTTCTATTGTGAGCTGCCTCTTCCCACTCATTCTGCTTGTTAATTTCCTTTAAGTTTTCGTGGAAAATATCCTTGAACCTTTTGAGTTGTCCACCCGGCCTCCTCTTACCGTCTACAAGCTCACCGTAAAGCAGAGATTTTGGTATGCAGTTTTCTTGCATTCTGTATACGTGACCAGCCCATCCTAAGCGGGACTTTGTAATCATGACTTCAATACTCTCGCAGTTAGCTTTTTCAAGGACCGATACGTTCGAGACATGATGGGACCATTTTATTCTTGAGTTGTCTATTTAGGTTTATTGAAGAGCACTAAAACCCACCATTCAAAAAAATAACTTTAGATATTTTTGATTAGCCCGTTAGTTAGAGTTATCGCCTATTTCTTTTTAAATATTTCTCCTTTCTTATGGCCCTGTATTTACTTATGAGCACCAGTCAAGGTAAAAGATAACTGTCAAATGAAGTTGTCATTTCAGAAATTTATCTATTTAGTGCTTTATTATTATTATTATTAAAAACTCATACCTACATCGAAAATATTAGCCTAATATGAATTACACTACCGAAGAAAAAGTATTGATGATTAAATGGTATTATCAAGGAAATAGTTATCAAAACGTGTCGGACATGTTTGCTGCTCTGTATCCGAATAGACCGATACCTAGAAAATCTACAATCGCAAGGAATATCCAGAGATTTGAGACCAAAGGTACCCTAATAAATAGCTGCAGATGTGAAGTAAGGCTGGAACAAAAAGAAGATGCAAGAAATGATACCGACTAGGAAGAGAACGATGGAAAGATCAGCACAAGGAAACTTGAGGATCAAATAGGAATAGATCACACTACAGTGTTTCGAATTTTGAAACGACATAAATACTATTCCTTCAAATATGAAAAGCACCAAGAGCTACGAAATGGGGACGAAATACGGTGGCAGGCGTTTTGTTTTGATATGATGGAAAGAGCAAACACGGATAGGGAAAAAACATAATATGTTTCACTGACGAATGCACGTTTACCTTAAATAATAAACCCAATGTTCAAAATTATCGATATTGGAATAAAGAAAACCAACACAGGTTTGTCGAAACAAGGACGCAATATCCACAGAAAGTAAATGTTTGGGCAGGGATATTCGGACACAATATTGTCGGGCCATTATTTCTTACGCGAAATTTAAATGCAGAATATTATTTGGAACTACTCGAAAATCATATTTTACCTGCTTTACATAATGCCGCTAGGGAAAATCAGGAAGTTTGGTACCAAATGGATGGCTGCCCGGTACATAGTACTGGCTGTTCGGGAATATTTAGACAATAGTTTTAACGGAAACGTTATTGGCCTAAATCATACAGTAAATTGGCCAGAAAGGTCTCCTGATATTTCGCCATATGATTTCTTTCTCTGGGACCATTTAAAAAACAGGATATACAAGGATAAAAAATACCCAAATCTAGACGAGTTAAAAAATGCTATTTCTGCCGAATGCAATAGAATTTCAGTTTACCAACTAGCGAATGTAAAAAGAGAATTTTATGATCGCCTGGGTTATTGTCTAACAGTCGATGAAGGAATATTTGAACATCTTCTTAAATCCTAAAGTTCTAACAATTTAATAGTACCTAAATTAATAAGATATTGAATATTGTAACAATACTATAATTAACCTTCTAATTGATTACTTTATTTTACTTTAATTCATAATAATTTGTATTTATAAATACATCTTTAAGATTTCCGATGTAGGAATGAGTTTTCAATAATAATAAAGCACTAAATAGGTAAATTTCTGAAATGACAACTTCATTTGACAGTTATCTTTTACCTTGACTGGTGCTCATAAGTAAATATCATAAGAAAGGAGAAATATTTAAAAAGAAATCGGCGATAACTCGTAAACGGGCTAATCAAAAATATCTAAAGTTATTCTTTTGAATGTGGGTTTTAGTGCTCTTCAATAAACCTAAATAGAATTATTCTCTAAAATAATTAGGGAAGCCAATAATTGACCCCATTAAAATTTACATGGGATTTCCTATGTCCCGTCCGACGATGCACCCGGGATAGAAGGATATGATTAATAAGTGATAATCATTTAAGTGATTATCGCTTGGTGGTCATGTAATTGTAATTTTTTGAAATATTAATTCAGAAGTTATTTCTGTCAGTTCCTCAAAATATCCCGTCAATTCTTATTACAAAATGAAAGATTTGGTAAAATTTTGTTTGTAGTTTTGTTATTAATAATCGTTGTATAATCTTTTGAATACAACTCGATGTTTTGGGATTACCTAATATTTTGCCTGACACTCAATGCGATACTGGCAACACTACTCCTCTTTCAGAGTCGTAGTGTTGCCGGGCAACGCATTTCGTGTCAGGTAAAAGTATTATTCGGTAATCCCGAAACATCTTGTGGTATTACATTCGAGAATGCATTCAATATTCACCACATTATAGGCTAATAAAACTACTTTTCAATTTGCCAAGCTTTCGAGAAATTTATTCCCATCATCAGGACAGTTGATGAGTTAATTAACAAAACAACATCCTTTGCACAATACGGGCTTACAAACTAACATCATTGGATATTGGAATCACAAAGAAATCTCTTTATAAAAATATTCAAAATACATATACAATTTTTTAACCAATTGCTCAAAAAGAAATTGCTACATTGTTGTTTTGAGCTCGATCAGACAGTAACTCCTCTGCCTCTGCCCTGGTGAATTTCTCCATCATTCTAGAGATTTGTTGTCTCCACTATTTTGTGGTCATTCTTTGTCTATAACTGTCATTGATAAAAAAATATTTGACCATTTCTTTAAAACTAAATGTTAAATAAATTAAAAACGATTTATTTTAGGTACAGGAACACGTATAATCAAAAAGTAAGGAATTAAAAAACTCCTTCAATGGTGAAATAAAAAAAGGGGGTTTTCATTTGAAAAAAATGTTTTATGATAATTTTTTAATTGCTCAATTCCATGACAGCTACGGCCAATATTATATGACATTCGAACAATTTAATTTTTGAAATAGATAGCCACGTGTCTTCTCTATGTGTCACAGTGACTGTAGTAATCACTAAATATGACGTTTAGGCTATACAAATATTTTTGACAAGCAGTTTTATCCGTCTAAAAATTTTAATTTTTTTTTTCACAGAAACGGTTAGATGTAGAATATTTAATATCGAAATTCATAAAATTTTACAGATAATTTAAATATGTAATTTTAAATAGGGGTATCCATTTAAATTAAGAAAGTTGCTATCAACTTCCGGTATTCCCGGAAGTGCCGCCATATTGAAAATATTTTTAATCGATAGATCTCGTTGTAAAAGAAAAATCTCCGATCTAGATAATGTAGGTCTCTAGAAACTTCTAATGCACGCTCAGCGTGGGACACCCTGTACGTCATCGTAATTAAGACTGATTCTCACTATACCTTCCATTTCCATTCCATATCCACTGTATATCCGTTCCGTATTTTTATTGCATTGACGCTATACGTACCCAACTAGCATTTATAGTGGCAGATACGTAACTACTACTATCAAAGCCACTACAAAGTGGGCGGTTACCATCGGCGCGGCGCCGCGCCGTGCCGGCGGCTACGTCGAATATTCGTAGCTGTTAAGTAACTGCGACCAAAATGGGGAAAAATTTTGAGTAGCCAGGTAGTGTCTTGGGTAGTTTTTGCCACTAAAAGCGTTACTATGATGTGTTACTATAAAGTAGCCTACTGGTGAATGCGAGTTATCCGTTACGTAGCTGCCTAGTCGCGGGTTCGTGGCAGCCAAGTGTTATACACCGACATGTGGAACTTTCCTTAAACTGTTGAAACAGCGACCTCTTCATGCAATTTCACATTTCATAAAAATAAATGTCATGATGGAAAATAATTATGGAAGCCATTATTATTTTTTCGTTATTTGTTATTTACCGTGCGATTTTAACGCCTTTTTTAGGTAAATTCCAGAACGCAATCAACTTTACTGAATAAAATAGTGGGTTTATATAACAAAATTTTCGAGCGCCTATAAAAATATTTCAAATTATTATATTATTTGCAATAGAAACTCATGTTTGTAATTAAAAAATCATAATAATTTGCTTGAAACCGGGGTCAAACTTTAAAATATTAGTCCACCGTCAGAAATAACAAAATAACTAAGGAAAAAAGCTTTAATCTAGGTATATTTAGCTTAAAAACGCATAATATTTGAGCCACTTGGCTGTTCGTCTAAAAATTCATGAAAAAAATATGGCCGTTTAATCCGAAAAATACTTTATAGTTCCATATGCTTCCACAAAGTACCGGGAACAATAACATATTAGGCCAACCCTACCCGTTTGGACCTATAAAATCTTCGGATTGATAAAGTGACAATTGCAGCTACCCAAAGGCGACTTTATAGAAACAATAACTTTTTTGGAACTACATGGTCAACGATTCTTTGGAACCATGTGATTTTTTCCAAGAAAGTTCCCTGCGCCACCAAATTGCCGCTTAATTGGAGCGTTATGCTACACCGATCGCGGCGGTGGCGACTATACACTATACATTCCATTGGTGCCACTATAACGTTCCGCTTTGTCCTTTGAAGTTATTTTTTACTTATTGTGCATTTTCTATTATTAGTGTTTCTATATTATTCAGAGCTACATGAGGTATTGAGTATTTTAACGCCCACTCTTTTAGCTCTCGCTTTATATTGTTATTGGTTCTCAAATTAGTTCTCCTCTGAGATTCAGTTCACAACTAACACTACACTCATCTACAGAAACAGCTTCAAAAATGTCTCAGTCACTACCTAATTTATGATGTTTATCAGTAGGATTATAGAAATATGTAGTTTTTGTTTCTGATGTTGACGCATCGGCTCGCAGTGATTCCTTTTGTTTAATTCTTCGGTAGAAAGTACTAGAATATCTAAATTTCTTTTTATTCACCTTAGGGATTTTACAAAATTTTAATAAAGCTAAAAGCAAGTAAAAGAAACAGAGCAGCACACGATGCAATCTGAGGAAATTACATTTATTAGGGTATATTAAGTTATGGTCACTATAAAGTAGCCGTTTTTGACCCCCGTTACTTTTTAGTGGCAATGGATGAGCGACGGCTACTTTATAGTGACTTAGGAAGGTAGCAGTAACCATTTTCAATTCTACTATAAATTAGAAGTAACTAGGTGTCGTGGCCGCGACCGCCCCGTAACTTAAATTGTTACTATAAAGTAACAAAAACTTAATGGAGGCCTTATGGTAGCACTTGTTAGTAACCCCTACTTTGAAAAGTTACTATAAAGTTTTTGGTCTTTTATGGTGTCATATTCGAAGATTCGGGTAGTTCCAGCCACTTCTTTAAATTACATGTTTGCGACTTGCAATCGGGGTGTTTATTTTCCACTTTCATGCTAGGTAGGCGCTAACCGGTCACTCTCGAAAATTCTTCAAAGTGACTAGTCCTTATAGAGTAACATTTTAAGTGGCCGAGTGGGCCTAGGAACTATACTTTAGGGGCAGTGACATTTTAAAAAGGACTGGGAACAATATTTGCTAGTTGGGTAAGCTTTCGCTCCGTATCAGTTCCATACTTTTTATTGTACAATTTATATATTTACGAAAGCTTTATTTTAAAAATTTGTATCTTTTGAAAAGTGTAATACATTTAATTAAGAGGTGAAAGAATAAATAAATATCAGCAAAATTTTAACAGAGCTGGTACAAATGTAAAAACTTGACAAAGCTGTTTCCGATACACCTCAGTCCGTCCGCCAAAAAAATGTACGGAAGGAAAGGATATGGAACGGAAGGGAAACGGAACGGATAGTGTGCATTGTCCTATTCATTTACATGATATAATATTTTATGTAAACGGAAAGGAAACGGAAGGGAGCTGATATGGAAGGTATAGTAAGAATCAACCTTTATTCAGCTTATAATGGTGTTAAAATATGATCGATACCTATTATTAAAATAAATCCATTTGACTCAGACTTTCTTGCAAACACCGTACGTCTATTGTCATTATTACTGTCTCAATCATCGATAATGATTTTTCTGAAGTATAACAAGACGCTCCCCTAAAAACGACAATCTCTTTTGACACGTTCTTCTCTAAGTTATTGCGTCGCCGTAGCTCGGGGAATGGATTGATCTGTTTAGTCGTTGTCGAAAGTAATGAAACGCCGACGTCTCGAAGAATAATCAGTCTCTCCGTATTGATTCTGAAGTTTATTTTCTATTTCGTCTCGGATTCGGCACAGCTCGCTTTAATATAAACAGGTTTTCTTTTGAAAAGCCGACTTTGAAGAATATGCACGCGAAAAGAATTTACTTTTTTTCTTCTTTGAGAAGACGTTTCAAAAAAAGCCGTTGTACAGAAATAGAACATTGTAAAAGGTGGTCCAATAATAGAAGACATCGCACAGAAGAGTATTTTGGTCTTAAAACTGACAATAAGTCGAAAACTCGGGAGTTATTTGTTTATTTATTTTTACAGCTAAGTAATGAGTTCATCAGATGAATAATAGTTTAGAAATGCCAAAAAAAAATTTTTTTTTCATTTTTTATTTACAGTTAAAACGATGTGTGATTCTGTAAGCTGTCATATTTACATTTTAAAATAGATAGAACGAAATCTTTTTAGGAAATCAGTTAATTAAATAAATATACATTTAACAACAAGAACTACGTTAAAATACTTTGCAAATATATATACAGGGTGAGTCTTAAATAAGTGCAAATATTAACTAGTAACAAAAACTAAAAATACTAACAAAATAAAATTCTAAAAATAATATTTAACGTAGATAACCTAACACCAACAGAAGAAGTATGCCAAAAAATAAAAGAACTGAGCATAAAAAAAATAATAAAATATCATAATATATTACTTTTACACAAAATCAAAAATAAACTGAAAAAATATATTTCTTTAAAAAGTAACAAACAAATACACTCTTACGAAACTAGAAGAAAATCACACATTACAAGAACTAAGAGAGCTCAAAAAAAACTTTCACAAAAACTAACAACAGAAACTACCACAATATATAAAACGTTACCAAAAGAATTAACACAATTAAATTATAAAAAGTTTAAGGAGAAAATTAAAAACATGATATTTGAGAAGGGCGTCTAAACGTAGATGACATAAACCAATTTATAAAAAAAGAACAATGCCTTCGATACCACCTGTCCAGGGAGAGTCTTAAAAGTCGTCAAACTGTTGCAGATGAAGAAAAACGCAACCAACAACTGCCACGAAGATAAAGCTTACCAAATAATATTATTGAATTTAAACAGTTATATATATTTTAGTCAATACATATTTATTATACAGTCTCAGGGCTTTGCCAAAAGCCAGTGTCGGAGACGGTTTTACAGAGGATATTACTCCATTTCCGACGTCAGTTGTACCAAAGTCACGAATAGGTGTCGTCTCGGCCCACTCAGTTCTAGTGTTTCCTCATTTTCCCCACAAAATCTGCATTCGCCTTTGCTTCTTAGCTTCAATCTATCGAGGTGTTCACTGATGACAATCCGAAGATTGTTCTTTCATAAAGCAAGCCCATCGTTAGTCCTGAGAAATTTCTGCGATTGTCTTAGACCGTTGGGGGATTCCCATTCCAGGTTACAGATGGAGTCTGGTACATAAGTTCGGCTTTAAGTTGATTCCCACTTGGGAAGTTGGTTAGGTTAGGCAACCGATTAGCAAACGATCTAGCTAGAAAATGAGCGAACGCTTCACGTGGAATTTATTGGAACGCAATTCGTGGAGTCTTTCTGCATTCCACGAATTGCCTTCCAATAAATTCCAGGTGAAGCGTTCGCTCATGTTCTAGCTGGATCGTTTGCTTTTTCATTGCCTTCTATCCCTTGGTGGCATCTAGAGTAGGAGGGTTTTATCTTCTTTGGCTAATTTAAAGTCTAATTAAGTCCTGCTGTTACTGAATTATGACCTTACCAATGCAAAACCAACAAAGTTTAATTTATATTATTTTGTTCTTTTGGTTCAACATAAAAGACTTAAAAAGTTAAAAATAAAGGTATATAACTAGATTTCTCAGCCACTCTAACGCTATTAGGATAATAGGAAAGGATCCTATTATGGCCGAACAAAGCTGACAGAGCTTATGCCCTTTATAAAACCGTACAATTGCAGGTAAAAGCGACTCACGCCGTATCGATCGTTTCCCAACTTGCAATTTCCACAGAAATGTTCGATATCGACGGCGATTTTCCACAGCTTTTACCGCTTTACGTCGAGCTATATTGCATTTTTACTGGCCGGTTTTAACGGAAAGTCGAAAAATTAACCTTTGCCCGCTTTTTGGGGCGAAACGCCGCCGAAGCGAAAATAATTCGCTGGCTAGAATGGAGAAAGGGGGATAGAAGGAGAATTCGATCTCTGATTAATGGATTATGAGTTTATTTGGCGATGCCCGAAGCATTATCATTTATACATTACGATACTTCGATCCCAGTAAAAAAAAATCTATTTTTACGAGAATTATTGTAAAAATGTCTGTCTGTACCTCTGTGACCGATTCGTCTTTCCAAAAAATCATATATAGGTATTTCGCAACTGCAGGAAAATCTACAAAATAATTTTTTTTGTAAAAACAGCGGCCTTAATCCAACTAGCGTTGTACAAGAGTCTTGAAAAAGTCTTGCAAGACCAAGACTCTTGCAAGAAATTCAAGACTTTCAAAATTTCTTGTCTTGAATTTCAAGACAAGACAAGAGTTTAATATGCAAGAAATTTCAAGAGTCTTGCAAGATTTCTTGAATTCAAGATTTCTTGAAAGCTAGAAATGATACATTTTTTAAGTGATAATTAG
This sequence comes from Sitophilus oryzae, assembly GCF_002938485.1. NCBI lineage: Eukaryota > Metazoa > Arthropoda > Insecta > Coleoptera > Curculionidae > Sitophilus > Sitophilus oryzae. The sequence continues at coordinate 351,134 of NW_022146803.1, forward strand.
GCCTGTTTGCGCAAGTTATGCCGGGTTTGTACAACATTTGCATGGTTGTAATCACGATCATAGTCATAATCATAAAAGTTAAACTATCCACTCCATATAAAAAACTTAAAAACTTAGCCTTTATGTTACCCAATTTCACTGATATAAAAATTATGATTATGAAAATGTTCTATAAACGCACATTAAAATTGCGTTATGATTATGACGATGATTAGGACTGTGATTGTGATTACGACTTATGCGGATGTTGTATAAACCCGGCATTAATATTATTGAACAGTGTTCATTTTTTTTTCTATCATAGCCAGTGTTTAGAGTTGAGAATGGAATAAAATAAATTCGAGACAACAAACCGTATATTGGTAATTGGTATTATTTATTATTTTATTTAACGCAAAAGGTTAGGTACGAAATAATAACCCAAAACCCATAAATCGAACTTAACCTTACTTATTCTTATTCAGCTTTTATTTTTTAGTCCGTTAAGATTTTTTTTGCTTAAATTAGCATCGTTCTTTTCATTTTTCCGTATTACATTTTGTATACCACGCTTTCTATGAAATAAAATATAGAAATATTATTACCTTTTTGTTAGAATGTAAAAATTTTCAAGACAAGAAATTTCAAGAGTCTTGCCAGACAAGACTTTGCCATTCAAGAAATCTGCAAGACAAGACTTTGAAAATTTCTTGTCTTGAATTTCAAGATAAGACAAAAAATTTATTTTCAAGGCAAGAATTCTTGTCTTGTGCAACATTAAATCCAACGGAGACTAATTGTCAGTAAAGGTTTACTAATAAACAAATTTGCCTAACGGACAAAAAATGCTTAACGTTTGGGGAAGTACGTCTTCTTCCGTCGTCGGAAGCAAAAAAACACAAAGAACAAAGAAAAAAAAACTATTTGAAATATCTAAGCGCAACTATTCGAGAACACTTTATTTTTTCAAACAGATACGTCTATAAAAACTGTTGACGTTCTGTTAAAATGACATTTAATTGGCAAAAAATAAAGTTAAACTTCAAAATTAACAATTACTACCTGATAAGAATTACTTAATAATGTAAAACTAAAAAGCTTCAAATTTTCTGTATGATTGTTTTTGAATTTATTTTTAATTTTTACGTGTATGTTTATTTAAGTTATGTTCTTTAAAATCAAAGAAGCGATTGCCATACATTACTAACATCTACAGATGCATGAGTCATGATGTTAAATACAGTGTGTAAAAGCCTCCATAACAACAAGTCAAGAGTGTCACATCATGGATCACTGAGCTATCCATTTGTAACAAATACAGGAGTTAGGCAGGGATGTGTCTTAGCGCCTCTCCTATTCAACATATTCATGGCAGCGCTCTCCATTATACTGGACAGCAAATTGCAGGAGAGAGGATTGGGCATTAGATACCGATACGACGGCGGCGGCGGTCTGTTCAACATAAAAAGACTCAGGGCAAAAACACGTACAAAATTCATTACAGAACTTCAATACGCTGATGACTGCGCTCTAGTTGCAAACACGTTACAACAATTACAAGAAATGTTGAACACATATACCTGCATACCGGGCATACGAGGCTTTGGGCCGTAAACTAAACATCGACAAAACCAAAATCATGTGCACTCCCCCGGAAGATCACAACGATGCTATAAAAATCGGAGAACTATTGGAATATGTGGCGGAATTCAATTACCTCGGAAGTTTGATTAGGTTGGGTTAGGTTACGGCCCGGAAAAGGCCAATATTGACTCTGAAATTCAGCACAGGATTAGCAGCGCCTCAACAGCATTCTGGAAATTAAAACACAGGTTTTCTACAATCATGACTTGAGTACAAAAACGAAACTTGCAGTGTACCGATCAATTATAATCCCTACCATGTTATATGGGAGCGAAACCTGGGTGCCGTACCGCAGACACATGAACGCATTAAATAAGTTGCAACAGAGACACCTTAGACAACTCTTAAGAATCCGGTGGTTCCATCATGTCTCAAACGTATCGGTCCTTGAAAAAGCTAACTGCGAGAGTATTGGATGCAGAGTCATATAAAGATCGCCCCTTCTTAAATAATCTCTATTCTTTAATTCGAACATTTAAGGGTTTCACCAATTCATTATGTTTCACCAATATAAAATTTATCACAATCACATGGTATTTTGTATATTACATTTTTTGTTTGTTGTTCAGTATTCATTGGTTTTAGTGTGTGATAAAATGGATCTAAGTGTATTTTGTGCTTTGAAAAATGTTCGTATATATTGTTTTCCTATCTTTTTTTTGAAAGATGTCGATATTAATAGTGTTATTAGTAGTTATAAAAGAATATTTAAGTATCAAAAAAAAATGGTTTGGTTTGGTTTGGTCATGTAAGATGTCAGTGACAGAACCACAGAGAACAAAGACAGTGACTCTTGAAAAAAAGTAGTTAATAACAAAAACACGAAACAATTCAAAATCTAGATCATCATTACCATAATCATTTTATATATATATATATTTCTATACAGGGTAGCTCATTAGCGTGAGGGAGACCAATATTGTCGCTGTTGACGAAGATATAAAAGAAAGTTTTATACAGATGTGTGGTTTATAATGTAGCATATCTAAAATATATTTTTTTGGGATATGCAACATTATACCAAATCATTCAACATTTGTAGAAAATTTTTTTCCTATCTTCGACAACGACGATGATATGTGTCGAAGCGTGTCGATATTGGCCGAAAAGTATGATAGCTTATTCTCACAAAAATGTATGTAAAATATTGAAATCTAACTATAAACAGAACATGTTAGCAACTTTTGAAGCATTATAGTGGATAATTAATGAACTGGATGCCATGAGTTCACCACGAGCAACCATTAGAAATTATTTTTAGAAAAAAAACACCGTGTATATTAAAGTTATATTTATTATAAATAAATGCAATATATCTTCCCATTCTAGAAATATAAATGCCAATTAATTCCATAATCTATAACGAGTGGTTTTTGAAATATGACCAATTTCAGATTAAATATGTTTTACATTTAAATCTCTCCCAAAATTATAAAACCGCAAATTATTAATGCTTTTTAACTGGAATTGCTTCATAACAGGGTCCTCTTCAAAATAAATCATACTAAAACACGTTATAACACTTCATATACACAGTATAAGTCAAAATTATATATAGTTTTTCAACTACATATTTCTGTATCATATTTTTTTAGATATTGACGACACAAGTGAGTTAACAGCATCATTAGGATACGCGTGTGAAAGTTAAGACCACACAAGTATCTTAATGGAGTTAAGTCGCGTGTATTGTACAATATTTTATCTACGTCTAACTATAAAAACACGCAATTTTAAAAATTATCGTACTTAACTATATACCTATCCCAAAAATCAATTACCTTAATACCTTTGTTCAAATAACACCATGCACGGCAATGTCAATATGACAGTAAATAATATTAATGTCACTAGTTTAAAAAATAAGCGATTCGGAAAGTATTCCCTCTGACATTGAAGAAGAGGCATTCAGAGCCATTTCTGGATTGCTTCCAGCAAGATCGAAACAAAAGAATGAATATACATACTCTAAGTATGAAAAATGGTACACCGAAAAAAAGTACACAACTATGGAAATGAAAAGGTACTCATAACATATTTTTCCAATTTATCCGCTACTTATAAACCTTCATGTCTATCTATTCAATGATACGTACTATAATATCTATTAAAATAAATATATTATATGCTTCATCAGGCATTTACTTGAAAGATTGTTCAAACTGTATCATTAACATTTATAATAAATAAGTTTTCATGTTTTTATAATTATTATCAATAAGTCAAGTTTAAGTATTTGTATTTAGTAAGTATTTAGTGCAAAATAAATGTTTGACAAAATATGTTTTTTATTTTTAAATAGTAATAAAAATAAGTGAGTTAAGAAGCTCTTAACTCACTCAAAATGCGAGAGTTAAGAGCTTCTTAACTCACTGACGTAGATAAAGTATTATTTTTAGTACTGGTATTTCTTTAACACTAGTGTGGTGCTCTATCTCTCTCTCTCTCTCTCTTTTTTAGTGTTTTTTTAACAGGACATTGTATTTCAAAGAACGCCTCAATAGATTAATGCCGAGAAACAACGGAGAACGCAGATTATGTGTGCAAAATGGGGAAACACCAGAACACCTCATCACTAAGTGCGCCGACAACCAACCTCTGTAAAACCGTCTCAGAACCGTCTGTAGGGTGAGTTATGAGGGACATAATAGATATGTAAAGTCGCGGTGATTAACCCCCCTCTCGTACATTTTACATTTACATGTATACATAGGCATATATACTGTATAAACTAAAACAAAAATCCAATATAGAGCTCTCACAGCTGGATAAATCAAAAACATAAAATATTAAACATCGCAATTAATGCTACGGTAAAACTCGGAATTTATGGTGCTATAAACATTGAAAATCCATTTAATAAACATACAAATGTATACATATTTCATTTAGGCCTAATACCAATGCGATACTTTAACAGATAATCTGTTACGTGCGATAGACGCGTCCTTTTTTAACTTGAGATGATAAAAATAAATTTATAATTGTAGGTCATAAATTATTAAATTTACTATGGCCTATTCACAATATTGAATGTTTTATAAACAATAAAAATATAAATTTGTTTTTACCTAGTATTACAAAAATTAAAGTTGCTTGCACTCTAAATGCTAGCAAAAATGGACATGTATTCGATGACATCTAAAATATAACGGATTCAAATAAAGTACTAAAAAATAGGTTAAATTAACAAAAAACTTATTTTCGAGTTTGCAGTTAATTTGAAAATTATCCGTTAAATTTAATATACAGTATGTCCCCGGATTGTCTTTACAAGAGGAACAACTTTTTTATTATTAACATGTAGGCAAAATATATTCTTCATAAAAATTTTTGATTGTTCTCTAAGGGTTAATTCCGTTTATACTTTTCCAAACGGTTTTAGAGAAAATGAAAATAAAATGTAAATATGATTGAATTTTTTAGTCAAAGATTTAAATCAAAAACTTAAGACTTAAATCATTTAAACTTTGTACCGGGTGCGTCTGAAAAGTGGCTCACCCCTATAACTTTTTTATTTTTTTTCAGATAAAAAACGAGATTTGGTATGATAGTATATGACATAAATTAGGGTTGACTGACGTATTCAATTGTTTTCGGTCAATTCCTGTTTCACCGGAAATAACTACAATAACTTTTGATTTTTAAATGGCACCTTCGGTATTTTTTTTTACTTTATTTAATAGAAAATGACATTCTGAATAGAATCATATGTCAACTTTTGACATTATCGCTTAATAAAAAAATGTATTTTAAATTTCATTCTAGAGTGCCATGGCTATGTTAAAAACACTAATTTTTAATCAAGAAGCCTTGGAAAAATAGGTTTGATAGTCTAATGTTTTTAGTGTCGTGTCCTGGCTGGTTAAAAGATACCCAAATGGTATTTTTAATCCTATCACAATTTTTTCAAATGGAATAAGGGTGGCTCATTAGCATTTTTGGATAAAGCATTTTTTTACGAATAATTTGATACCACACACTTGGTATTTCGACTTAAATTGTCGTTATGAACCACATATTACAATTTCAAATAAACCACCTTCGAAAATGTCAAAAGTTGACGTGTGATATGTCATTCTATTCAAAGTGTTATTTTCTATCGAGTAAAGTAAAAAAATACAAGGGACCATTTAAAAATCAAAAGTTGTAGTCATTTTCGGTGAAACAGGAAGTGACCGAAAACAATTGAATACGCCAATCAATCTTAATTTATGTCATTTACTGACATACCAAATCTGTTTTTTTTTATCTGAAAAAATAAAAAAGTTATAGGGGTAAGCCACTTTTGAGACGCACCCGGTATTGAAATTGACTCCAGATTAAAGTCTTTTTGAAACTACATACATACAGGGTGGTCAATTAAAAAAAAATTGTGTGAGGAAGTCCAATATTGTCGTTGACAAAGATACGAAAAAAAGTTTTATTTAAATAATGTTTCATACTTTATAAATGTGCATTTCTTGAAAAATATTTTGTTGTACACAGGGTGTCTCAAAAAAGTAATAAAAAAATTGCATTTTTTTACTGCAACCTCAATTTTTCTATACAGAATTGGGTTCAACATAAAATTCTGCATAGAGTAGAGAACATTATTTTTTTATTCATTAGTGTAAAATTGAGAAGTTCCAGGTCCATAACAAATAACATATACATTTTTAATGTTGTTATTTGTGTGCATCTACCTGTTTGTCGAGAGCAACCTCATAATACTTTCATTCCATTTTCGGCTTAAATTTTTCATGCACCTCGCAAGTCTAAAAAGAAATTCTAGTTAAGTCCTCTAGCTGGAATCCTTTGTTCTATTCAATTCAATTTACACTGGAAAATACATCTTTTAAGTGTTATTTTATTTATAAATTTCATTTAACAAGTTTTGAAAACTGTGTTATTTTTTTTTGCATAATATCTTAATTCAACCTATCTTAATTTTCAATATCAAAATGCCAAAAGTCACAAAACGATGAACAAAATTAAAAAAATTTTTGGAAATGGGTCGATCTTTTTTCTTCTTATTATACCGGGTGTAGATTTTATAAAATAATTAGCTCGTACCCTTACATATAATATGCATACTGGATACCCAGTTTAATTAACGGTACTGTCTCGATGATATTTTTCCATCTTACATTCCATTGCATCGAAACTTCTTTACGCGCGTTGGGAGTAAAAATTCAAAGCCGTGACACACGAGCTAGCGTTACGACACACGTCACGAAGAAATGGTAAGCCAATGAGGAACTTGAAATGGGTCCTTGGAGCGTTGTAACTCGGGCCATATGTGAGCTAGGGGGCTGAAACTCGGAATGTAGCTCTTCGAGGCGCATCTTTTCATGATATTTTGACGATGTTTCGTGCACTATAAAACCCCATCATCAATGGCAAAAAAATCTTCCGATTTAAATGATATGTCGATAGATTGGACTATGGCTAACTTGACTGTGTACAACACGTGTCACTGTGACAGTTAGTTTTGACATATGAAGCGTCAAAAATTGATGTCAAATTTGGTGAGTAGGCTGTGTGAGCGACGCGCGACGGTGAACGCGGTCCCACCCTGCAAAGTTGGATACGATGTTTCGTTTACATTTTCACCAGGGTGGAACTAAGGATTTGATATTCAAGAAAGCGATGGCTCTAAATGGACAAAATTATCAGGATTTATCTTAATTATGGGAGGATGGTCATTTTAATACAAATTTTTACTGAATACAATGAATACAGGACAGCAAACAAAAAATTTAATATACAAAATACCATGTGAATGCGATAAATTTTACATTGGTGATACATCTAGACCCTTAAATGTTCGAATTAAAGAACATAAAGATTATTTAAGAAAGGGAGATTTTCACAAATCTAAGATTTGTCAGCATTCATGGGACACAGGGCACAGAATAAATTTTAATAACGTCAAAATTATAATGTAAGAAGCGATAGCCTCTAAAAGAAAAATAAAAGAGGCTTTTTTAATTCAATCTAATAAAAATAAATGTATTGCTCATGCATCTGTAGATGTTAGTAATGTATGGCAATCGCTTTTTTGATTTTAAAGAACATAACATAAATAAACATATACTTTACATACGTAAAATTTAAAAATAATCATACAGAAAGTTTGGGGCTTTTTGGTTTTACCTTATTAAGTAATTGTTATCAGGTAGTAATTGTTAATTTTGAAGTAGTAAAACTTCATATAATGTCATTTTAATAGAACGTCAATGGTTTCTTGTAGACGTATCTGTTTTAAAAAAGTAAAGTGTATAGTTATTTTCTTTATTCTTTGTATTTTTTTGCTTCCGACGACGGAAAGAGATAACTTTCCGAGACGTTAAGCATTTTTTTCTTTGTTAGGCAAATTTGTATCACTGTAAACATAACTTCTGACAAGCAACGTGTAGCAACCTCAAATAATTTATTATTTTTGCGCTACATCTCTAGCAGAATTTAAGCAAATAATGTCCATCCCTAGTCGGTACCGCTGCAATTTTGGTAGTACCGTGAATGCCGTTCAATGTGGTGGCGCACGGTTGCCATTTATATTAATCGTTAGAATTATTCTTTAAATGTTATTAATAACTTTCCTGAAATTTCCTTATTTCGAGCACAGTTTGGTGTGTGTTGATTTTTTGTGTTCAAAAGATAATCTCTGGCAGAATTTTAACGTTTTATTCGGATTTTTCGACACTTCCATTTCGACCACTGGTAAGAAGTCCCAGGGTGGTTTTCATCTTCCCAGAGAAGTTTTTTTTATACATCGTTTGTGGCGGAGAATAGCCCTGCGAGTAAGTTATAGCTTTCTTCTTTTTACCTTTTTTCGTATACTTAGAGAAAAAATCATTTATTATAGATGTGTCCCTTACCAAGTTAAGGGGAAGATTTGACATTTTGGGAGTTTTTATTGGAGTAGATTTTGGAGGAGTTTTTTTGAGAACACAGCAATAGTTTTTTTTGAGCCGAAGATTTTGAGCAGTTTTGGGTTTTTATGAATGGTTCCGTGAAGGTTCCCTGTTGGAGGCTGGTGTGAATTGGCGAGCTTCCCCCTTTTCCGCAAATTTCCAAGTTTTCTGATGGTTTGAAGCAGTTACGTAAAGGATATGGGCCCAAGTACGATACGAAATCAACACTGATTGACTACAGCTTCAGAGCAAAAGCTAAGTACTCATTTACGTTTTGCTTTAGAATCTTTTTGCCTTTTTTTAACTTTCTACTGAAATTTACTTTATATTGAAACCTTTTTAATGAAACTTAAACAAACGATTACGTTTAGTAATTTATATTTAGTAATATTTAAGTTTCGATATATCAAGATAACATTAATTTATTGTATTTCTTTTAAAGACCTTTTTTATTCACTTTCAGACTGGAGTTATTTAATTATTAATAAATGTACATAGTTTTTTTTTTATTAAATTTTGCTGTTTTAATTTGAGATATATCATTACTGAACATCTTTAGCCTGTGGTAATTTTCTTAATTTTTTAAATATCACCTTAACTTGGCTTAAATGAAGTGGTGCCCAACAATATGCAAAAATAATTAAATGAAACTACACCTATTGTTCACCAGACGAAAAGCAGCCGTACGCTGCGGTTTTCTTTATAATTTTTAAAATGCTTTTTTATAATTTTTTCTAACCTATTAAAAAGTCGCCGCAAACGTCCGTTTAGGTTTAACGCAGAAGTGTTTACAAAAAATAACTATTTTATTTTGTAGATTTTCTTGCAGTGCAGTGGCGAAATACCCATAAAGGATTTTTTTGGATAAATATACTATAGCTGTTTCACTTCAAAATGCACACATAGTGCACACACAATTTTTTTTCTAACGTCCAATGATATGAAGGAGGAAAAGACATACAAATAGAAGATAAGAGTGAAAGATCAACAAATTTCTTCCAATATAAAATCAAACAACGTCGAGAAAGAGAACAACTTTATGACCAACCCTGTAAAATAAAAATTTAACTGTCTATCTGAACGATTTTAACCACGATTTTATTAGAGCAAATACTTAATGGTAGCTGGTATCTTCAAACACCTCGAAAGAATATTAATATTATTTGAATGGATTTGTTTATAAAATCACATGGAAAAACATTAAAAATTTTGTCAGATATTTCAATACATAGGATGCTTTAATTATTATACTATTATTTTTTCTTTTAAGTAACAAACAACTTAAATAAATTAACGTTATTTTTTTACGTAATAAAAGTGAAAATAAATAAAATGAAAGTTCATTAAGTAAATTGCCTGTACGACTGTCAAAGAAATAAACAATTTGTGTTCCATGGTATATTTATAACTCGGTCTTATTGGCAATAAGCATAAAAGTATATTCCATCATGTGTGTGATCCAGGAAATCGCCAATTACCTTGATAGAGTAGATCGTTTTATTTGTTTTTCATTAGACAGATATAAAAACGTTTATCTTTATACTCGTTAAGGATATAAAAAACATGTCGTGTAATCACGAAATTTAGCTTTTATAAGGGTGTCCCAATATTTCGTAGATTTGTGAAAATAATTTTTGAAGTATTTTTAGGACACAGTTTCCTTTATAAATACCTCAGTAAATTGAAGGTCAGAAACAGCGGTGAATGCAGATTTTGTGGCGAAAATGGGGAAACACCAGAGCACTTCATCACTGAGTGCGCCGAGACGACAACCATTCGTGCCACAAATTTTGGTACGTCTAGTATCGGAGATGGAGAACTACCTTCTCTAAAACCGTCTCAGTCTCCATATTCACTCTCCATTCTACATTTTAACAAGGCTACTTGGCAGTTGATACCAAAGAATTGTCAATTCCAGAGGTCTAGACCGCTAAAAAATTACCGGACTATTTACTGTATAATCCTTATTTTTTGGACTGCATCTATTATGTAAAGGTGTGATTCACATTTTTCATTTCAACTCCCTGGCACAAAATTCCGCCACCCTAAAATTTTGACTTTTAATTCGTAATCCGATTTTTATGATTATAGTATTAGTTTGTAGATAAATTTGTTGGCATTATTTTATTATTATTTTAATGGCTTATATAATTCGGTTAGGTATGTTTATACCGGGGTAAATCAAAACTTCGTTATTTGTAATAAATTCAAAAAACACCCTGTGGAAAAAATGGGATGGGCATTTTGGATAAAAAAAAACACTTTCCTGTAATCTTAGATGTATTTCTAACATTTCATGTTTTGAATTATCCTAATATCTCTATTCTTTTATGAGCTACACATTTTTAAATAAAGTACTTATATTTTTACAATCTTCAATTTGTTGAAAATGGAGCTCCCAATACCCACTGTTATATTGAAGATGTCCTCCAAGAAGTTGTCGTTCCATTTGCTTTCTTTGGAAATCAGTTTATACTGATGCATGATAATGCCAGGTCCCACGTTGCGCGAGGTAACGAGTTAGGAGTACGAGTAGTTAATGATTACCTGGATGACGTTGGACTAGGAATATTGGAATGGCCTCCTTGTAGTCCCGACCTCAATCCAATCGAACCTTTGTGAGATGAACTTAAAACAGCTGTTCGTCGTCGTCCTATTCCACCACAAACTTTACAAAAGTTATAGCTAGCATTAACGGAGATTCCTCCTTAGCTCTTAAAAAGCTAGCCTTAGCTCTTATAAAGGGGTTTCTTAATCTATAGCTTGATATTCATCAAGCTCTAGATCAAGAAAGAATAACTACCCTTATTCATTCGATACGATGAAGACCTCGAGCTGTTATTGCTGTGAGAGGTGGACATACACGCTATTAAAATTATTATAAAATTATTGTTTTTGTCAACAAAAGAATCTCTGAAATTAATACATTACTTAAAAATGTGTAGCTCATAGAAGAATAGAGATAAAGGGATAATTCAAAAAACGAAAAGGAATACACCTAAAATTACAGAAAAGTATTTTTATCTAAAATACCCGTCTCACTTTTTCCATAGGGTGTTTTGTTAGTTTTGGTTAATTTAATTTACTGCAAAAAAACAACGTTTTGATTTACTCCGGTATAAACCCACCTAACCGAAGAATATAAGCCATTAAAATAATAAAAAATAATGCCAATAAATTTATCTTCACACTGATACCATGATCATAAAGGTCGGATTACAAAATAAAAAGTTATTAAACATCAAACTTAGTGAAAATTTTAGGGTGGCGGAATTTTATGCCGGGGAGTATACAGGGTGGTCCGAACTGTATTCCGGAAACTTTGGCTGCATATTCTGCAGATAAAAACAAGTAAAAAAGTTCGTATAAATGTATATCCTAAAATGCTTAGTTTTGATGATACAGGATGTAGAAGTTTCATTTTTATTTCGATTTTTTTCAAATAATTTCTGGAGTAACGTCAATATTTGGATGAAAATTGGTGTCCGGAAGTTTATTAACATGAGAAATTTGATTTTGATGTCAATATATGACTCCTATTTGTAGGGGGCGCCACCTATATGTGTTTTTACTGTTTTGAAAAATAATAACTTTTAGTCCGTACCTATATAAAACTACTGAGTGAAAAAATATACATTACCGTAATTTTCTACGTAAAAAATGTCTCTTGGTAAAAATTGCTACGAGCAACCGTTCTCAAGATATTTCGAACAGAAATAGTCAATACATGTCATTATTGACAAAAAATGAATATGTTGAGTAGATAATTATTTGACTGAAATGGTAAATTTAGGAACTTTGTATTTTTTTAAATTAATCATAAATTTTTCTTCGAAAAAATTATGACAAAACAGTTTCTATTGAACTTTTGACACAAAAACATTTCAAATTTATGATTTCAGTCTAATAACTATTTAGTCAACATGTTTAATTTATGTCAATGATGACAGGTATTGATAATTTCGGTTCCAAATATCTCGAGAATCATTACTCGTAGCGATTTTTGCCAAAAGACCTTTTTTACGTAAAAAAATATCGTAAATGTATACGTTTTACTCAGTAGTTTTATACAGGTACGGATAAAAAGTTATTACTCTTCAAGCCAGTTAAAAAATATGTATGTGGCGCCCTCTACAAGTAGGAGTCATATTGACATCAAAATCAAATTTCTCATGTCAAAAAATTCCCAGACACCAATTTTCATCCAAATATTGACGTTACTTTAGAAATTATTTGGAAAAAATCGAAATAAAAATGAAACTTCTACACCCTGTATCTCCGAAACTAAGCATTTTAGGACATATATTTATACGAACTTATTTACTTATATTTATCTGGAGAATATGCTGCCGAAGTTTCCAGAATACAGTTCGGACCACCCTGTATAATTACACTATCTACATTATTACACTAGCCAGATTTATTATTTCTAGCCAAGCAAGACAAATTGTTGTGTGTTCTAACTTGTTCTCATTTATATAAAAAGTTTCTAACTTTGCCTGTCCAAACTTTTACCAAACCTTCTCTTTGCCTTCTATTTTCCCCGGTTCAAAATAGGTCAGATAAACTGTGTAGAATTTTTGAAAGGAAGCTCTAAAGTAAATTATACCCTGAAATTCTGACCGGCTTAAAGAAAAAGTTCGGAATAAAATGGATATAGATATTATTTAAAAAGTTTCTCGTTTATCCAGTCAAGTAATTAGAAAACCTTTTAAAGCATATGAATGGTAGAGTATTTTAAAGTAAAAGTATTTTAAGTTAACGTCTGTCTCTTTTTGCTGTCCAGATTAATCTGGATTTCGAACCGCGGTCTTTGGACATACCTACAGGGTGTTCCTATTTAAGGAGGTGATTCTTCGACCTATTTAAAAAAAAGCTCATATAAATGTATGTCCTAAACATCTTAATTTTTGAGATCAATATTTCCTAATTTTTATTTATAATAACTCTGATTTTATTATAGGCCTTCATATAGTTTATTTCAAAAAATTCTGACGGCAGCGCTCTCTACGGTAGAAATAAGAAATTTTCCCTATGTATTTCACGCCGTCCCGGTTACAGTTCATGTTGATCGCATTAAAATAATATTGAAATCGTGGCTTTGTCATAATATTTAAGTATTTTAGTTTTTTGCTAGTGCAATTATTGTAACTACAAACTTTCCCGAATATTCAACAATGCTTGCTACCGTAGTTGAACTCTTCTAAAAAGTTTTATTAGCTTAAATAATAAATTATAATGCAAGTTAGACCGTCTGAAGATATTGAAATATTTAGTTTTTTTAAAATTTTCACAACTTATACAAAATAATGTTTATTTCTAAAGAATTCAGAGGAGTATATATATTTTAGTATTTTCATTTTAAATGTTACCTTAAGTGAATGTAAACACTTAAAATGAAAATAATAAATACTCGGCACTCCTCGAGTCGTATTCCTAGTCTGTCATGACCGACCGGTCCAAGCACAACTGCAACTGCGTACTGCCTGACCAGCCGACTAGCCGGCAGTGAATCTCGAGTACGAACACAAAACGGGTAAACGTAAATTCGTCCGGCAACTTGCTATGTTACTAGTAGCCTGGTCTTCTCTGTATATTAATTTTTATATAAGTTGTTATAGTAGTGTTGGCACATATTTACTATCAAACACAAATTACTATTTTTATTATAATTTCAGTGGGTTATTAATAATGAGATTACATACAGTTTGTTATACTCGTATTACTAAATTTAACAAGTACATTTTCTAATACCATTACTGTCAGTGACACAAACAATTTTAGTATCTCAAGGTGATAAAAGTTTATTTAAAATATATATTTCATTATATTTACCAAAATCAATGCTATTTTTGCATTTAACCGCGTTTTTCTGTACCCAGTAATAGCTTCATTGTTTTTTGTATAATTAAAAATGTTTGACTATTCTAAAAGAATATTGCTCCTAACTACACAAATTCTTAAATATATTCGTACCTACTTTCATAAGTTTCCTTTGATTTCTAAAGCAATAGACATAGATAACCCATAAACTGTTTTCACTGCGTTCGTAATAACCGTAGAAGTATTTCCATATCACCGTCCATCACTATATCACTTAAAATACATAAACCGAATAAATTAATTAACAATATATATTTTTTTAAACAAAATATTGTTAGTCACGCGTTCCAAACAGTGTTTGTATCCACACAATTGTTACTATGTTGTTGACAATTGTTGACAATTGTTACTATGACAACGCACGGCCGCCTACAAAATTGTTTATTACTGCTGGCGCGGCGGTATGCGGTACTAATATAGCGACAATGCATTCCTTATGGAGAATCGATGTCTATAGTAAGTACCATAAGAAAAGTCAGTTAATTAGCACATTTGTGTTTAAAAAGAAACTTTAAGTGTTGTAATCAATTGGAGTGATCAACGTAGTTCAGGAATAGGCGTAAAACAGTGGTAATTGAACGAAATAATTAAAAAAAATTAGCTAAGAATTTTATAAACATAAAAGTAACAATAATCCTTTAAAATACAGTAAAACATTTTATTTCTTTTGTATCGTCAAGTACACCTTTACATACTTGATTTCAGTTCGGTAAATATAGTTTCAGAGTATTTTTTTACCGAACTAGGATGATGATTTTTTGTTATGAACTGTTCTCTAGTCTTGTTAGATTGCTCTATAGGCCTGGTGCATTTCAGTTGATTTCAACAAATTCCGACTGCAGCGCACTCTACGGCAAAAATCAGAAATGATCATAATGTACTTCACGCTGCCATCATGTTGATCGCATTAAAATAATATTCAAATCGTGGTTTTGTCATAATATTTAAGTATTTTTAACTAAAGAGACAGCTTTATTTATTTGTCAAATTACATAGAAACCAACGCCAACCCAGCACAATATTTTTTCTAATCATAATAAATTCAATGAAATAATAATTTCTGAATATTTTTTAAAACGTAACTCGCTATGGGAAAAATATTGTTTTATACACGACGATAATGCAATTTTATAATTATTAATTACTATTATTATTAATAAATACCATTTTATCGTCTTGTATAAAAAATAACTATTTATCGTGGAACTTAGTTCAAAAATTAGATAATTATTGACTATTGCTATTCTGAAAAAAAACATCTCACTCACACTGTAAAAGTTGATTTACTGAACTCTCTCTCTCTCTCTCTCTAACCTAAAACTCTAATAAATAAATTATTTTTTCGAAAATAATGAAGACACGTAAGAATTTAGTTTCGAATTTTAAATATTTTTACGTGTTCTTTATTGTGTTTTTCATTGTGCTCTTGTTGATCTAAGGGCAGGAAAAGATCCTAATAGCGTCAGGACGCCTTGGTACGTAAAACGACGCCGGCGTCGCTTTTAAAAGAGCGTCGTTCTTTGTGTAGAGCCGTTGAACGGAAATCCTGCGTGTGTTCGACGGCAAAAGCGCAGTGAAAAGAAGGAATTTGTAAAAAGAGCCGGTCTCAAGCGAAACACTGAGAAATCTCGTCGCTCCCGATTGATATCCAGAATCCATTAGCGTAATTACTTGGTTGCTAGGGTTTCTTCTAATGCCTTTAGATGTCACTGTTGTCAAAATTTGAGAAGGTGTATAAAAGATAGAGTGTGTACTTGTATGTTTAGAGTAATCTTTTTAATAATATGTTACAGGGTATAGCGGGATTAATATGGGAACTCTGCCCCGCGGCTTTTTTGACTGGAACTCAAGGGATCGATTTGGTGTCGAATCAAAATAATTCACCTAAATTTTTAACTCTTTAGACGGCGCAGCCAGCGCCGTCTCTGGGTACCTATTCTTGATCACTCGCATCTTCAAATATCGCTCACATCTCGCATCTCCGAAAAAGCCATATAACAATACACGTGATGCGTAACTTTGCGTATATGCATCACGTATATATATGGCTTTTTCGGAGATGCGAGCAGGGTTCGGAGTAGTTAATTAAGAGGAAATTTACCTGCTTAGTTAACTAACCTAACCTAACCTAACCATATGCCGGCGCCGCACATAGGGGTATTTGGTCTATAAACCTGGCCAAAAGTGATATTTTTTTATTTTCATTTTTTATCTTAACTGAATACAACTCTATAAATACTAAATGTAAGCACGTTTATTAGCTTTTTTTAAGTCGTAAGTTGACTATCAAATAAATACTATATTTCAATTATAAGTATGAATTATCTTGAGTGTATTCTGAATATTTCTAAGATTATAAAATAGTGGAATTGTTTGTAGTGCTTTTTTTGCACTATTTTATTGCAAATTTATTATATTATTATTTCGAAACGTTTCATTCTATTCTATTTCTTTATAATGTTTTATATTTAAAAAATCAGAGGCATTTTTATAAGGTGTAAGACTATTCGGCAATATTCCGCATGGAAATTAGTATCCGTTCAGTGCTTAAAGTCTCCAGCTTTGGAATATGTACAAAAATCTTGCCAATATTTGCCACTGCCAAAAAAAACATTGATTTAAATAGATTCTTAAACGAAATAGTCTTTACCCTATAACACCCATCCTCGCTCAAATATCGTCTATAATATACAAATTACTTTCTTGTTCTAGCATCCTCATCCAATTGCTTGGTTTTGCACAGAATGGCCCTATTTGATCGGTGGAAAGAGTTTCAGAGTAGAGGAAAAAATATTATGTAGGAAAAACAAAATGGGGTTCCATATTAGCACCCTCTCCTCTAATAATTAATATTACTAGCAAAAAAGCACAAAAAACATAAAACATAATTTTGGCCAAGTTTTAGTTCTTAATACCCCTCTGTGCGCCGTCGGCGCGTGCAAAAGCAGAAATAAATAAATTTTCGTTCCGGTAAAAGCGAGAACGCCGATGAACGCTCGTTGACGGTGCCTGCCTGCTTTCACTGTGAACTAGCCGATTTGATAACACGCTTTAATTTTTCAAGGTTATAAGCGCGAGGCGGCGCGGCGCTACTATGTACCCATATACAGGGTGTCCCAGAAATACGTGCAAGTATTTTAACTTAACTGGTAGTATAGTTCAACCCCAGAAACACGCCTATGAGGTTTTTTTCTAAATAATTTTTTTTTGAAAATTCGGAATTTTTGAAAATATTTTTGGAATTTTTTGCAATTTTTTTAGTTTTTTTTTTAAAAAAAATAATTTCTTGATAATATGGCAACATAGGTAGTAGTAGATTAAATTTACAAGAAAGAAAATCCGAAAAAGATCCAGTGGTTCTCAAACAAATCTCGAAGTATTGGAAAGAATGTGTAAGGACCAAGAACTATTGACTACAATAAAACGACGGAAAGCAGCATATTTTGGTCATATTTTTCGAAATAACAAATATAGTTTCCTACAGCTGATCGTTGAGGGAAAGATTGAAGGACGACGAGGCATCGGGCGTAAACGGGTTTCCTGGTTGCGGAATTTGCGCCAGTGGTTTAATATAGGAGAGGCCAGTGCAATTATCCGATTGGCTCAAGACAGGGAGGAATTCCAATTGATGGTCGCCAACCTCCGATGAGGAGAAGGCACATGAAGAAGAAGGTTCTCATAATTTTAGCAAAAAATATTTTTTTTGGAAATTTTCAAAGTAAAATAACTCCATTATTTTGGACTTATTTGAAAAACGATAAAGAGAAAATATGTTTCTTTTATCGAGATCTACCACCCTTTAAAATACTTGCACTTATTTCTGGGATACCCTGTTTATAACAATACACGTGATGCGTATACGCAAAGTTGCGAACGATGTCAAGAATAGGTGCCCAGATTGGCGCTGACTACCAGTAAGCGGCAAACCTGCTTGCACTTTGTTCGCACACTAAGACATGAAAAAATAATATGATCATGATTCTTAAGCGAAAAGCCGATTTTTAGCGCAGGAAAGAAAATTAAAATCTTCATTTTTGACCTTTGTGAAATATGTCACTCTCTAAAAATCGTCAGAAAATGTCTTTTATACTCCTTTACACTCAGGTATTTTTTAGAATTTTTTGAAGCCGTGGAACAATATGAAAAAAATTAAAAACCCATTTTTTTTCTAAAATCTTCTGTTTTAACTAACTCATATTTTTGTTTAGTTTAAAAAAGTGCGTTAGAAATTTTTTTTTCGTTAATCATACATCCTTGCCAGAAATAAAACTAAAGAAAAAAATGAGTCCGAGAAGATTTTAGAAAAAAATGTTTTTTTTTAAATTTTTTTCATATTGTTCTACCACTTCAAAAAAATCTAAAAAATTCCTGAGTGTAAAGAAGTATAAAAGACGTTTTCTGATTATTTTTAGTGAATGACATATTTCACAAAGGTTAAAAAATGAATATTTTAATTTTCTTTCCTCCGCTAAAAATCGGCTTTTCGTTTAACAATCATGATCATATAATTTTTTCATGTTTCAGACTTCTAAGAATTAGAAAAAAAATCAACATTAATTAATTTTGAATTTTACTATAAAAATAAAAATAAAATTGAAAAAACCTGTTTTTTGGAAAATCTCGAAAACCGTGTGAGTTAAAAAGCTAAAAATTTATGTGAATTATTTTGATTCGACACCAAATCAATCCTTGAGTGCGAGTAAAAAAAGCCGCGGGGACAGATTTCATATTTTAATCCGGCTATACCCGTTGAAACAAAAAAATGAAGAAGATGATTTAGAACCAAAATCGTTATTAACCCGGCATTAATCAGTGTTAGTAGGTTGAAAATCACATGTGTGGCTGCGTTGGAGCATTTTGTTTACATTCGTTAAATACAATTTTACATTCTCTAGTGAGCTCTTTACATTTAATATATTAATGCAAAATATAAACTTCTTAAAACTAAAACTATCAGCCAAATGAAAGAATATGAAATTTCACTAGCCATAACCTTTATATACTTTGAGAAGGCTTTAAACTCGATATATATCTTAAGGCAATATTAGAAGTCCTAGCAAAACAAGGTATTGACAGGACTTATATAGAAACGCTCGCCAATTCATACAAGGAAGCTAAAGCAAGAGTAATGATACATAAAACAACCCCAGAGTTCCCAACTGGCAAAGGAGTAAGACAGGAAGACGCAATATTCCCAAAACTGTTTACAGCAACACTAGAAGAAATCTTTCGTCAACTCGACTGGACCAACAAAGAATTAAGAAGAGATGAAGAATATCTTAACTATCTAAGATTCGATGAGGACATAGTCCTATTTGCCAATAGTCCTGAAGAAGTACAAGCACAAATTAATTAACGAACTAAATACAGCCAACAATAAAGTAGGTCTAAAATGAATTTACCAAAAACTAAATGTACAACGAACTGGTAGATAGAAAATAAATTCTAATGAATAACACAACACTGGAAATAGTAGAAGAATATATATATATATATATATATATATATATATATATATATATATATATATATATATATATATATATATATATATATATATATATATATATATTTGGGACAACTTATACAATTTGGGACAACTTATACACAGCCCGGGATCTCTACTACCAAACATCAAAAGAAGAATTAACTTAGCATGGAGTGCTTATGGAAGAAACTCAATCATATTCAAATTTAGAATGCCACTTTATCTAAGGAAGAAAACATTGACCAATGTGTACTACCAGTTATGATCTATGCATACGAAACCTGGACACTTAAATATTATTAGGAAACTGCAGGTCGCATAACGCCCATGGAAAGAAATATGCTGACAGAAAAAAATAACCAAAAAAGATCGTAAAAGAATAGAGTAGATACTACAAAAGACCCAAGTAATAGATATCATCTACATCAACGTTGGGTTGCTCCTGGCGACGTTGTGATTACGTTGAACAACGTAATTTTGCTACTTGGGAATGGGCAGGACACCTGGCAAGAAGGACGGACAACAGATGGATCATAAAAATTACAGCAAGAGGAATTAAGGGAAATTAGGTACCCAAGAGGAATTAAGAGACCAAGAAGAAGACCAAACCTGAGATGGGACCATGATATTAAAAAATAATAACAATAGACAACAATGGGTCCAACTACAAAGAGAGTATATATTATGAGGGAGGCTGCACCATAATTCGAAACGGTTAAAAAGTTGAGAATGATGATAATGATATTGTGTCCCTATATAAGTCCCTCTTTAACATATTTTATTTAACCAATTTATGACCTCAAAATTCAATTTTCAATCATATATCAAATGTTTCGTCGAAGAACACACGAAGAAACGAATAAATCATCGACGCTAGAGAAGTTAGTTAAACGATGAAAATGTCAGCGCGAAACCGCCATAAGTTAAATTTATTAAGAAAATCGAAGTTTTAAATTTACTTGGAGCAATTAGATAGTTGCCGCCGCTGCCTGGTGCCTCCGACTCGGCTGGTGCACTAAATTATCGCGAGGCATAAATCTTTTCGCTCCTGCTGCCTCTCGCGAAATACGCATTCATGAAATCAATTAGTGCAACTGGAATCTTCAGACTAGGGATGGCACATAAATATTCTATTTACCAGAATATCGATACTCACAGTAGTAGATACATACAGTTTGCGATATCCATACAAGTTTTCTTGTATGATATCCATCCGCATTTAGAACACCCTATTGATATTATAAAAAATGTCTATACCTATGTCGCGGATTCATCTCTCCAAAAAATCCTATATGGGTATTTCGCCACTGCAAGAAAATCTACAAAATAAAATAGTTATTTGTTGTAAACACTCCTGCGTTAATCCAACGGAAACTACTTGTCAGCAGTTAGGTTTACAGATAAACAAATTTGCCTAATGAACAAAAAAATGCTTAACGTTTCGGAAAGTTTATCTCTTTCCGTCGTCGTCGGAAGCAAAAAATAAAGAAAAAACTATTTAAAATATTTAAATTTAACTATTCGAGAACACTTTAGTTTTTTAAAACAGATACGTCTAAAAAAACCGCTGACGTTCTGTTAAAATGACACTTTATCAAGAAACTTCAAAGTTAGCAATTAATACCTGATAACAATTACTTAATAAGGTAAAACCAAAAAGTCTCAAACTTTCTGCCATACATTACTAACATTTACAGATGCATGAGCAATACATTTATTTTTATTAGTTTGTATTAAAAAAACCTCTTTTATTTTTATTTTAGAGGCTATCGCTTCTTTCATTATAATTTTAGCGTTATTAAAATTGATTCTTTGCCCTGTGTCCCATGAATGCTGACAAATCTTAGATTTGTGAAAATCTCCCTTTCTTAAATAATCTTTATGTTCTTTAATTCGAACATTTAAGGGTCTAGATGTTTCACCTATATAAAATTTATATTATCTTGATATTATCTCAGTGATATATGATGTGCTTCGAGTTAACTCTTTTGATTCATCAAGTCGAACATAGCTGTGCCATCCTTTTCTCAAAGCAATTCACGACACATTTGATTCCCCTGTAATTTTGCTAATTTTGCTGTTGATAAAGAAACAATTTAAATTTTGAGTGATCAAGAGAGCATACTTATCGTATTACTAGTCTATTTGTTAAAAAAAAATTAAATTTTTGTAAAAGAGCATACTAAATATTACTACTACTACTGCCATTACATAGATATACATACCATTATTTACATAAATATACTACCATTATTTCCGCCCAAATATTAATTAATTATACAGAGTGAGTCTTAAATAAGTGCAAATAGTTTCAGGGCTGGTAGATCTCGATAAAAGAAACATATTTTCTCTTTGCCGTTTTTCAGATAAGTCCAAAATAACTAATATAGTTATTTTATTTTGAAAATTAAAAAAATGATTTTTTGCTGATGAAGTTTTCAGAACTTCTGGATCTTTTCGAGGTTTTCTTTTTTGTAAATTTAATCTACTATCTATGTTGCCATATTAACAAAAAAATATTTTTTTAACTAAAAACTAAAAAAAAATTACAAATTTTCAAAAAAAAAGGGAACAAACCTCATAGACGTGTTTCTGGGGTCGAAATATACTACTCCTAAAAATATTTTGCACTTAAGACTCACCCTGTATACTTGTGTAAGTTAATAAATTATTCTAAATAAATGTGGATTGTAATCAGAAATTAATATAATAATAAGTTATAAATGTGATTGTCTCTGTTGTTATAAATAAGCATTCGTCAAAAAATGAAATAAAATTAGTATGTGGAGCAATTATTAATCAACGTTAACAGTCAATTAATCTAGTTCGTATACTGGGATCATAATGGTCTTCTTTTACAAATACTTAAACAGTTTTTTTTTTATTTTTTAATAAAATAAGCGTAACTATATCGACAATATTAGTAGTATCTGTACTCTTTGAAAATTTTCTAAAGTGTTTGTCAATTTCAATATTCCATGGGTATATTGATAAATGAGGTCTAAATTATAAGAAAATGCATTTTCTACGAAAACTTGAAGGGATAGGTAAACAATAGTATAATAAAATTTGATAGACAAATAATTTGTGCATCTGATACTCGTAAAATATTCAGAGAATATATTTATATGACTGTCGAAATTTTTCTATATATTAAAGTTCATTTCGGCATATTGCGGAAAAGTCAAAGCCTGTTGCTTTGTACAATCTATCTAGCTATGTTGCCTTCATGCAGCCAGTAATAACTACACACGTCCAATTTCAGAACAATTCGAATTCTTTAGCATGGGCAGATCGACTGAGACAGCAATGGGATAAGCATATTTGATGATATCGATAAACATTATAATAATATTACACGAGTAGAGAATCATAAGGCTTGTATTTCCACAGAGCTTCTTTAGACCAGTTAATTTCTAGTACAATCCCTAAACATTTCGGATAATACTTCTAAATCTTCTTATTCGTCGTCGTCTCTTGATGTCTGAAGAATCGTGACATTATGGCTATGTGCAGCTGGTGATTTTGATCTTCCATCGTTGGCGATCTTCCGCCCCTCTCGGAGATTTGATTGAAATGGATGACCTGTAATATTTGCTATTTGGTCAAGCCATCTTGATGGTGATCGTTCTCTGAGTCTTCGGCCTTCTATTTTGCCTTGTACTATGATTTTTTCAAGGTTGTCTTCACCTCTGCGAGTGATATGACCGAAGTATTGCAGGATGCGTCTATGGCAGATGGTGGATAATAGATCTGTGATACAGAGTTCATTGAGAATTGACTGGTTCGTTATTGTGTATATTGTGTAGCTTGCTAGTGCACAAGTGCACTCTTGCAGCTCTTCTAGTGCACAGGTGGAAAGCGTAAACCTGGGTTTTAGAGGGATTGTGTCTCAGAGAGTTGAGTTTAGAGTATAAAATAACAAATATAAAGTTCTCTCCAAAAAATCCTTTATGGGTATTTCGCTACTGCACTGCAAGAAAATACTGCTTGTCAGAAGTTATGTTTACAGTTATACAAATTTGCCTAACAAAGAAAAAATGCTTAACGATTCGGAAAGTTTATCTCTTTCCGTCGTCCGAAGCAAAAAAATACAAAGAATAAAGAAAAAAATTATTTAAAATATTTAAATTCAACTATTCGAGAACAGTTTACTTTTATAAAACAGATACGTCTACAAGAAACCGTTGACGTTCTGTTAAAATGAAATTATAACAAGTTAAACTTCAAAATTAACAATTACTACCTGATAACAATTACTTAATAAGGTAAAACCAAAAAGCGTAAATTTTACGTATGTTATGTTTATTTATGTTATGTTCTTTAAAATTAAAGAAGCGATTGCCATACATTACTAACATTTAGAGATGCATGAGCAATACATTTATTTTTATTAGATTGAATTAAAAAACCTCTTTTATTTTTCTTTTAGATGCTATCGCTTCTTTCATTATAATTTTGGCGTTATTAAAATTTATTCTATGCCCTGTGTCCCATGAATGCTGACAAATCTTAATACGAACATCTTTCAAAACACAAAATACACTTAATCTTAATACGAACATCTTTCAAAACACAAAATACACTTAGATCCATTTTATCACATACTAAATCAATGAATACAGAACAACAAACAAAAAATGTAATATACCAAATACCATGTGAATGTGATAAATTTTACATTGGTGAAACATCTAGACCCTTAAATGTTAGAATTAAAGAACATAAAGATTATTTAAGAAAGGGAGATTTTCACAAATGAAATTTAATTTTTTTGGAGAGATGAATCCGCCACATAGGTATAGACATTTTTTACAAATATAAAGTTATCGATACTTGGAAAATTGCACCCTAAAGTACCCCTCTCTACTCCAAATCGGTTTCTGTACACCCTCCCCGTCTTTTCTGTCGCGTATTTATTAACCGCGCCCCCTAAATCATCGCGGTATCTGGCAAATTTATCTCGACAAATATTAATTAACCGATGGCTGGCGAATTAGAGATCTGCAACTAAATTAAGGCTGTTTTCTCCTAGCTCTAGCTCTGTCTACTTCGCCGTAGAGAGGCGCGAAGCAATGGCGATGTTTATTAATCGACGATATCAGTGCGAATCCTATTAATTTTCAGGTAATTTATTAGAAAGGTTGGGGTGTTACTAACACCTGGCATAGGAATGCATTCTCTGTAACCTATATTAATTTCTCTTACTTGTCGTACCATAGATATGCATAAAAGATAGATATTTAGCTCTTATTTATGAACCTAACTTCTAAACTGTTTAGACGTAAATACAGATATTTATTTATTTAACAGTCTATGTGTGTTTTTATGAAGATTCTAAAACTACGCCCACGAAATTGTCAAATTTAGAAAAAAGGGTTGACATAAATTATATGACACGTAAGCTTATCGAAGAATATCCGAAATGGGGACTCGAGATTAAGCCTTAATACCAGAAGAAGGGAAAAAATTAAGTGCTTCTAAGGATAGAGCCAGTGGATTCCTATAATCGCCCTATTTAAAAAGTTTCAAAAATTTCCAAAAATTTTCCCGTCCAAAATAGAGATTTTCTCATTTATTTCGATTTAAAAGATTTTTGGGCGTAGATAGATGCAGATTGATTAGTTATTTTTTTTTACTAATACACAATTTGTCAAAAAGTACATAAAGAGTGAGAAAAAAAATAAAAACGATTTTTTCATTTTGGCAATTTTTTAAAATACAACATAACCCAAAAACAGGCTCAAATTGCAATTCTTACACCTAACCTAACCTAACACAAACATACCGGGTGCGTCTCAAAGTGGCTCACCCCTATAACTTTTTTACTTTTCAGATAAAAAATGGAGATTTAGTACGTAGGATTGATTGACGTATTCAATTCTTTTGGGTCATTTCCTGTTTCACCGGAATTGACTGCAACTTTTGATTTTTAAATGGCACCCTCGTTATTTTTGTTACTTTATCGATAGAAAATGACACTTCGAATAGAATGACATATTAACTTTTTGAATATGGTCTATTTGAAATTGCAACAAGCGGTTCATAACGACAATTTGACTCGAAATACGAAGTGTGTAGTACCAATTTATTCATAAAAAATGGGTTTTCCAAATATACTAATGAGCCACCCTCGTTCCATTTGAAAAATTTAGATATGATTAAAAATACGATTTGGGCATCTTTTAACTAGCCAGGATAAGACGCTAAAAACATTACACGATCAAATCTATTTTCTCAAGGCTCCTTGATTAAAAATTAGTGTTTTTAACACATCCATGGCACTCTAGATTGAAATTTAAAATACAATTTTGTTTTAAGCAAAAATGTAAAAAGTTAACATATGATATGGTGTTCTATTCAGAGTGTCATTTTCTATCAAATAGTGTAAAAAATACCGAGGGTGCCGAGGTTTAAAAATCAAAAATTGTACTCATTTCCGGTGTAACAGAAAGTTGCTGAAAAGAATTGAATAGGTCAATCAGTCCTAATTTCTGTCATATACTAACATACCAAATCTCGTTTTTGTATCTCAGAAAATAAAAAAGTTATAGGGGTGAACTACTTATGAGACGCACCCGGTATAAATCGAAAAAAAAATATCAAAAGACATCCTGTGTGAGGTGAAAATAGATAGATACCAATTCAACCCACAAAAAAAACAGAAATCTTCTCGAATAAAACACGGAAAAATATGTTAGACATCACTATCGATCCAGAACAACACGCGCGAACTATCCGCTTTCAGGAAATTAAAGAGAGAGAGAAAGAAAAAAAAACACCTGCCGATTAAGACGTGCCAAACGTCGGACACGTTTCGGCCGTCATATTTGGGGGTTGGCACGACGCCTATATCCCCCCTCTCCTTCTCCCTCACCCGCGCCAACACTTTTGCACATCGGCCTACCGAAAACATCAAACGACGCTGCAATTAACCTAATTAGGACGGGCTTTCAAATTTCCTAGGCCGTCGATCGACAACGGCCCCACAAAAAGACAGAGAGATGGAGCAAAGCAATCGATAAAATTTGGGGTAAAAAGGGGATAGAATTGAGGTACAGAGGGGGGTGCAAAAGGGGGAGTTTTCTATTATCCATCGTTAGTGTCAAATTGAAGCTGTAAGGATGTCTCTGAAAGGATTTAGATGAAGTTTTTTAAAAGGCAGTTGAATTTTGTTTGTGTGTTTTTGAATGCAATTTATAACTAATTCTTCTCTTGATTGGAAATTTTCTTAACAAAATAAAAAATAATAACATATATTACCGTATGATCGAAAAAAACGGCGTCCAGTTGGTTTGGAAATGAACATCGATGACATTCCCCATATAATTTTAAATATAAAATGAAAGCGAAGAGGACATACTATAACTCGCTACAAATTGCCAATATATCTAATTATCTCCATTATACTGTTTGACTTAAAGACATTTAATAAATAACACAACACTGGAAATAGTAGAAGAATATATATATATTTGGGACAGCTAATACACAGCTCGGGATCTCTATTACCAGAAATCAACAGAAGAATTAGGTTAGTATCGAGTACTTAAGAAGAAACTCAATCATATTCAAGTCTAGAATGCCACTCTATCGAAAGAGGAAAACATTGTGTAATACCAGTCATGACCTATATATGCATGCGAAACCTGGACACTTAAAACGGACATAATAAGGAATCTGCAGGTGCCACAAAGCTCAATGGAACGAAATATGCTGAGAGACCGTAACAGAATAGAGTTTATACGACAAGAGACACAGGTAAAACAGATGTCATCCACAGAGTCAAATCCCTCAAATGGCAATGGACAACAATGGACAACAAATTTTACCTGGTAAGGAGAACGGACAACAGATGGACTACAAAAATTACAGCATGGTACCCATGAGGAATCAAGAGACCTAGAAGAAGACCGAACCTGAGATGGGACCGTGATATTAGGAAACTAGCAGGGATAACTTAGGCCCGTATAGCCAACAATAGACAACAATGGGATTAACTACAAAGAGAGTATCTAAATATGTGGGGGAGGCTACACCATAACTGGAAATGGTTGAATAAGCTGAAAATGATGACCTGATGATGAGTTTATGAATTATAATCACTAGTCAAATTTCTCCAATTTAAAACACTGACCGATTATTATTATTAGTTTCTAGCCGATACCCATAATTGACTATCCAGTAAGCACAAATTTGCAAGAATAAGTTTTGATTGCTTTAGTTTTAACTTTTATAGGTGGTTCTCTATATTTTTCTTAATTTTGACTTTTCTTTAAATGTCTTTAATTTTAAAATTGAATGTCTCACATCAAATTTTCAGCCAGCTGCTCTATCAATCGGCTCTGACTGTAATATGCGTTTAAAATTTTCGTTTTATAATCCTCAGTTGCTATTATTGGTTTGATGATTGAAAGCGTAACTATTTTTAAAATATTATTTATTACTTGAGAAAAGAAGTCTCACCAACACAGATTTTCCACTACAAAGAGTTGTGAAATCTCATGTATAATCAAGCCAGTTATGTTAGTTAGTGTCTGTGGAAGCTCCTATTCAACAACTTTGTTATAAATTGTTATGTAATCAATACCTATGAACATATATAGCGACCATATCAATAATAAAGAACTTTATTTCTATAATAATTATAATGATTTCGCAATTGCACGGTAACATATTCTACTAATTAAAATACTTTATACTTACTCGTATTGTTTAAATTTACTTAGTAATCGAAATAGTAGATCATTCTTTTATAACTACGATGCTGTCCATAATAAATAACAGAAAACATAATGCATGCAAGGGGTAGCCTACGTTCTGTATGCTGTGTGGTGCATCGTCATTGGAAACTTAGGGAATCCCATGTAAATTTTGAAATCTTCAAATATTGGCTTCCCTGTAGATTTTACAGGAAGTCGTAAGTAGGTTTTTTAAAGATCTGCATATGGAAAATGCACATCAAATTTAAACAATTTTGACAAGCAGATTTTAACTAATTTAAGAAAAACTGCAGGAAAAACTAGGCAAATGTTAAAATACCTTATGTTGTCAACCTATGATTTTGTCAATCATTATGAAGACACTTTTTATATAGTTCATACCAAATAAACTTTTAGTCACGTGATTAAGGTTGACCGGCACATTATTACCCACTTTTACATATTTACTTTTAATCAAAATATTATAGGAAATAAAAATAAATTAATTATAAATATATAAACAATTGTTATTTACATCAAAAATATTCACCTTCTTAACAGCACTTAAGGGACACAAAGGACCGTTACTATCGCTTTCCCCTTCAAAATATTCTAATAAAGTTGCGATGAGTTTTTTACGGCTATTAAGCTATCTTGTACAGTTTGCAAAAGAGGTTGTAAAAAGAACAATGTTCGAATGCAAGGTCTGCTAGTAAACATTTTTAAACTTAAAGTATCACAACACTATTTATTTAAACCAAAAACTCGTAATACAAAACTAAAGTGTCAAAACGAATGACAATGTCAGGAAATAAATAAATAAATGTGGCAACTTGACATTTTTTACAGCAGTTACCACCTGAATTCCCAGCGAGAAATTTAAATTCCAGAATATGTCCATGGTTGGTAACAATGAATTTAAAAATCGCGCCCTCGATTACGTAACTAAAAGTTTAATTGGTATCAAATATAAATGTTGTACCTTATCAATTATATCAATATGCTTCAAATAGCAAAACTTTTAGATTAATTTCTAGCTGTATAAACGTTACAATCTCATTTCACGGGAATAACTACCCCCAGTATTCTCCTTTTCCTTTACTATTGCTACCTTTGACCTATTTTTCCAAGTTTTCTATTAATCACCCCTTAACGATTAATGGTTGATCTGTAGAAGATGCGTTTTGCTGAAGACCCCAGAAGATTCTTGTTACAAGATAAATTAATTGGGGGATTCCGGACCGTGTTTTGGCGAGTTGTCGATTGCAAAAAAGAGAAAGATTTATTAAGGAAACCTGGAGAAGAAGCGGAATTGCAAGTGTAATCGTTTCGTTTTTGCTTTTGTTTCTTATCGAAACAAAAAACACGTTAGGTTTTTATCAACTCCTGTAAATAAAACACATATCTGAGTACAATGTAACAGAGATTTACCCGAGCGTAAATTCTTAATCTGATGTCGAAGAAAAGCAATAGAAATTACCTGAAATACTTAATGGAAAGTTCATAATTTTGTAGATTATGATTGACACTTATTAATATATTGTTCAGTGTTTGGGTTCAGCATTCATCACTAGATATTATACTTTCAGACAAAATTCATGCAAAGAAGCACGCTATATGACAACACTTGTTGCAAATGTCGCCGTAAAGTCGAACGACAAAAATAAATTGTCGCCTGGTTGTGTGTGTATGACGGAATAAAAAGCTACGGAGATACTGGAATATTCCTTATACCTCTCCATCCTTATCCTATCTCAACAATGTCTGAACGACACAGAACCAGACCTGGCATTTTTATTCCAGTAAATTCTTTTACTTTTCTACATATGGCACAAGAGAAATCGTGAGTGCATCGCATAACATTCAGCTCTAACATTAGATATGGAACCTGAGAATAGAATGGAGAATAAAAACACCGAAATGCATAATAAATGTTTCGTTATGGGCGCTTTTATTTTGTTTAAATTTACTCAAACTTCTTGCACAATAGCTTTATACGAGCCTTACGAAAGTTAGTAACGGGAAGTGGTATTTTAAGTCTCCTAAAAAATCTAATAACAGAAAATAAGGAACAGTGATTCTTATTTGAAGTAGCAGCATTGAGAACGAACTGTAATAGTAATTGGAATAACATAAACATTTTATACATAATAATATATTATATACACACAACCAAACTTGTATGGAATCACTCTTTATTTTTGACTAAATTCTTGCAAGGATAAAAATTGGTATACAACTTTAAGATAAGGCTTTTTGTTGTAAATAAACATGATAATAAAGAATAAACGACTGCTGCCATTTATTTTCTTTTGAATTTTGTGTTTGTAATGTAAAATCACGATTGTCCGGTAATTTTCATTCAATCCAAAAAAAAAAAAAATGCCTTATGTTGGATTAACAGATGTATAGAGGGGAAGAATTATTGCTCTGGCGGAACAAGGAATGTTCCAGAGAGACGTAGCAGAGATAGTAGGCGTAACCCAGGGTGTTGTATCGAAAAAATATGGAAGGTACTTGGAATTAGGAACACAAAAGGATAGGCCCAAACAAAGTCGTCAAAGAGTCAACTGAACAACAAGTCTGCCTTGTGTGTTAAATTGCTAGAATAAATCCCAATGTTTCTCATCCAGAGCTACAAAGACAACTTCTGGCAGCTACAAGTGTGGACGTTTCAGTTGAAACCATAAGAAAAAGGCTTCGTGTACGAGGGTTTTACAGTAGGAGAGAGTGACGGATACCACAGTTATCTCGGCAAAATAAAATTGACCGGCTAAATTGACGCCTTCAACATCAAAACTGGACAACTGAGAACTGGCAAAATGTTCTTTTTTCGGATGAGACCAGAATTGGCCTAAGATCAGATAACCATCGAATTCGGGTTCTCAGAACTACAGGAAGACGAGCGAGATTTCAGGCTGCCAAATCTGTACCAAGATATAAAGGAGGAACTGTAATGTTCTGGGGAGGTATTATACTGGGAGCAAAAACTCCATTGTTATTACTTCAACAAATTTTAACGGGTCGGAGATATGTTGATTTGGTGCTAGAACTAATCGTTAGTCTTTGGAGAGCTGCAATTGGGGATAATTTTAACTTCATGCACGATAGTGCACCTCCCCATACCAGCAGATTGACTAGAGAATGTCTTGAAACGAAAGGTGTCATACTTTTGGACTGGCCTGCCTATTTACCAGATCTCAACCCTCTCGAACACTTGTGGGACTAGCTCAAAAGAAGGGTTAGAGCTCGTCGAAACAATCCAGGAAATCTCGCACAGCTTATTGATGCAGCATTAGAAGAATAAGAAAACATACCCCAAGACAACGTGGATAATTTAATAAGAAGCATGTCAGAGGGGATAGAAACTTGCATAAGGGCTGGAGGTGGCAACAAGAAATATTAAAATTATCAATTTTCTTTTTGTTTATGCCTATTTGGCCATTAAAAATTTAAATATTAATTTCGTTTCAGAAACCAAAAAAAATCCATTTTGTTTATTTTGGGAACTGATTAATTTTTCCTATTGCTATATGGATTATTTTTCATTAAAAGTCATTGGTAAGGACTGAGTTTTATTCATAAACACAAAATTTTTATACATCTCAAAAATTATGAAAAATAATAGGTGATTCCATATAAGTTTGGTTGTGTGTATATAATATAACATAATATAACATAAACATACCACGCCAAAATTTTGTTTTGTTCTTTTTAAAAATGAAAGGTCTATCTTATATAGGATTAAAACTAATATTCTAGATTAATAGCAACAGACATATTACAGTCATTGTACCTTTCCTTTGTTCCATTTCTATATGTTCTTTGACCTCTTCTCTCAATTTTTCAGGTAATCGAATACTTTTCATTCTATACTATCAATAACCTCACTTGTCCATCTTCAAATAAATCTTCAATCCTCGAAATATATCCATATAATAATTCAGAAGGTGTTTTTTTCGCCAGTGGATTTATTCACAGATGTATTTATAGCTCTTTCTATATTCTTAATATATGTATCCCATTTGTTGTCATCACCTGCACAAGCCTTTGAATAAGAAGACTAAGGAAGGAGCATATCAAAAATCTTAGGTACACCGCGATGGGCCTCAAATATGGCCGACTTAAATTCCGGTTTATCAGTGCCGTTTTAATTTTATTTAAAAAATGTAAAACTATGATGTAGGGTAGACTCAATAATTTGTTATTTTATTTTACGTTGTGAATCAATGTTGGTAGTTATTAAAATTGTTATAAAAATATATAATTCTAATAAAAATAGATAAGTTATAATAAGTATTTATTAACACAAACATCCGATACGCTACTGAAGCAGGTAAGTCAAATTAACGTATCAAAATTCTTTGACATCTGATCTTTGACAAGTAGTAAATAAAAGCTAAAATGCAAGAAAAATATATAATTTAGTTAATTTAAGTGAATTTCATAAATGATCGGTTTACTACACCTATGTATATTATATAGTCACTTACTAGCGAAAAGTTGTTACCCATTATTTCACTCAATTTTTGCCGAGATCTACCGCACGCTACACAACCAACTATTTTAGAGTCTTTTTCGATAAATCGCGATAGTGTCACTGTTAATTTAAGTTCTGTCACAATTTCCATCTAGATTTACTACTTTTATACAACTATCAGTAGTAGAATAAATAATAAATAACATAAAATAAGCTCCGTAAAGACTGACAAATCCACAAAATTTCAAATCAAATTCAAATGTGTCAAATGAATCGTCAAACAGAACTGTCATGGATCCCCGCCCTTGAGTGCTTTTTCCGCCCACCATGCATGAATACACGGATAGCATTATGCTCCTTCCTTAGTCTTCTTATTCAAAGGCACAAGCTGAAGCCAGTATTAGCCATTTATGGTTGTATCACACAAATTCACCCAAATGTTATAGCATAGTACAGAGTTATCTCTTAACTGGTTTTATTATATTTTATTCTTGCTGTTCCTATATTACCTTATTTATTATAATTAAATAATAAACACCATTACTTTGGATATTATAAATTCTTCTGATGATGAAGAAAAGCAATAACATTACCTGAAACCCTTAATGAAGAGTTCATAATATTGTAGATTATGATTGACATTTATTTATCTACTGTTCTATATTTGGGTTCCGCATTCATCATTAAATATCTTTCAAGGAAAATTGATGCGAAGAAGCGCGCTATACGACAACACTTGTTGCAAATGTCACCGTAAAGTCGAACGACAAAAATAAATTGGCGCCCATTTGTTTCTATATGAAGGAATAAAAAACTACGGAGATACTGAAATATTATTTATACCTCTCCCTCCCTGTACTATCTCAACAATGTCTGAACGACATAAAACCAGACCTGGTATTTTTATTCCAGTAAATTGTTTTACTCTTCTACATATGGCACAAGAGAGATCGTTGTGTGCATCGCATAACATTCAGCTCTAACATTAGATATGGAACTTGATAATAGAATAGAGAATAAAAACTCCGAAATGCATAATAAATGTTTTGTTATGGGCGCTTTTATTTTGTTTGAATTTACTTAAATTTCTTGAACAATAGCTTTATACGAGCCTCGCAAAAGTTAGTAACGGAAAGTGGCATTTTGAATCTCCTAGAAGATCTAATAACGGAAAATGGAGGATAACATAAAAATACCATTATGAAAGGGAAAGATAAAAAATTTTA
This sequence comes from Sitophilus oryzae, assembly GCF_002938485.1. Taxonomy (NCBI): domain Eukaryota; kingdom Metazoa; phylum Arthropoda; class Insecta; order Coleoptera; family Curculionidae; genus Sitophilus; species Sitophilus oryzae. Next base: position 385,435 of record NW_022146803.1, read on the forward strand.
CCTACTGCATAAAATTGAACAAAATTTAACAACTATGTATCGAAGTTCTGCAAAATTGTCCACGCCAAAATTTTGTTTTGTTCTTTTTAAAAATTAAAGATCTATCTTATATAGGATTAGAACTAATATTCTTGATTAATAGCAACAGGTATATTACAGTCAGAGTTATCTCTTAACTGGTTTTATTTTTTTTAATTCTTGCTGTTCCTGTATTACCATTTTTATTATAATTAAGTAATAAACACCAATACTTTTGATACAAATTCTTCTGATGATGAAGAAAAGCAGTTTCAGGTAATAACAATTATCTGAAACCCTTAATGCAAAGTTCATAATTTTCTAGATTACGATTGCCACTTATTAATATATTGTTCAGTGTTTGGGTTCAGCATTCATCACTAGATATAATTCTTTCAGACAAAATTCATGCAAAGAAACACGCTATACCACAACACTTGTTGCAAATGTCGCCGTAAAGTCGAACGACAAAAATAAATTGTCGCCTATTTGTATATGACGGAATAAAAACCTACGGAGATACTGAAATATTCCTTATACCTCTCCGTCCTTGTCCTACCTCAAAAATATCTAAACGACACAGAACCAGACCTGGCATTTTTATTCCAGTAAATTCTTTTACTTTTTATACATTGGCACAAGAGAGATCGTTGTGTGCATCGCATAACATTCAGCTCTAACATTAGATATGGAACTTGAGAATAGAATAGAGAATAAAAACTCCGAAATGCATAATAAATGTTTCGTTATGGGCGCTTTTATTTTGTTTGAATTTACTCAAATTTCTTGTACAATAGCTTTATACGAGCCTCGCGAAAGTACATAACAGAAAGTGGCATTTTGAATCTCCTCAAAGATCTAATAACGGAAAATGGGGAACAGTGATATTTATTTGAAGTAGGAGCATTGAGAACGAACTGTAATAGTAGTTGGAATAACATAAAAATACAATTATGAAAGGGAAAGATAAAATTTTACCTACTGCATAAAACTGAATAAAATTTAATAACTACGTATCGAAGTCCTGCAAAATTGTCCAAGCCAAAATTTTGTTTTGTTCTTTTTAAAAATGGAAGCTCTATCTTATATAAGATTAGAACTAATATTCTTGATTAATAGCAACATGTATATTACTGTCAGAATTATCTCTTAATTGGTTTTATTTTTTTATTCTTGCTGTATTGTAGTAGTGTTTTTTATTCTTGCTGTAGTATTACCTTTTCTATTATAATTAAATAATAAAGACAAATACCTTTGATACAAATTCTTCTGATGATGAAGAAAGACAATAAAAATTACCTAAAATTCTAAATAGAAAGTTCATAATTTTGCAGATTATGAGTGACGCTTATTTATATATTGTTCAGTGTTTGGGTTCCCCATTCATCACTAGATATGATTCTTTCAGACAAAATTCATGTGAAGAAGCACGCTATAAGACAATACTTGTTGCAAATGTCGCCGTAAAGTCGAACGACAAAAATAAGTCGCCTGGTTGTTTGTATATGACGGAATAAAAAGCTACGGAGATACTCGAATATTCCTTATACCTCTCCATTCCTGTCCTATCTCAACAATGTTTGAACGACACAGAGCCAGACCAGGCATTTTTATTCCAGTAAATTATTTTACTTTTCTACATATGGCACTAGAGAGATCGTTGAGTGCATCGCATAACATTCAGCTCTAGCATTAGATATGGAACTTGAGAATAGAATAGGGAATAAAAACTCCAAAATGCATAATAAATGTTTTGTTATGGGCGTTTTTATTTTGTTTGAATTTACTCAAATTTCTTGCACAATAGCTTTATACGAGCTTGGCAAAGGGTAGTAAAAGAAAGTGGCATTTTAAGTCTCCTAGAATATCTAATAACGGGAAATGGGAACAGTGATTCTTATTTGAAATAGGAGCATTGAGAACGAACTGTAATAGTTGTTGGAATAACATAAAAATGCAATTATGCAAGGGAAAGATAAAATTTATCTATCGCATAATATTGAACAAAATTTAACAACTACGTATCGAAGTTCTGCAAAATTGTCCACATAAATTTTGTTTTGTTCTTTATAAAAATAGAAGCTCTATCGTATATAGGATTAGAACTAATATTCTTGATTAATAGCATCAAGTATTATACAGTTAGAGTTATCTTATAACTGGTTTTATTTTTTATTCTTGCTGTTCCTGTATTATCTTTTCTATTATAATTAAATAATAAACTCCAATATTTTTGATACATATTCTTCTGATGTTGAATACATTTTTAATGGAAAGTTCATAATTTTGTAGATTGTGATTGATACTTATTTATGGATTCTATATTTGGGTTCAACATTCATCACTTAAATATGATACTCTCAGACAAAATTTATGCGAAAAAGTGCGCTATATGACAACACTTCTTGCAAATCTTACCGTAAAGTTGAACGACAAAAATAAATTGTCGCCCATTTGTTTGTATATGACGGAATAAAAAGCTACGGAGATACTGGAATAGAATTGAGAATAAAAACACCGAAATGCATAATAAATGTTTCGTTATGGGCACCTTTATTTTGTTTGAATTTACTCAAATTTCTTGCACAATAGCTTTATACGAGCCTCGCGAAAGTTAGTAACGGAAAATGGCATTTTGAATCTCCTAGAAGATCTAATAACGGAAAATGGAGAACAGTGATTCTTATTTGAAGTAGCAGCATTGAGAACGAACTGTAATAGTAGTTGGAATAACATAAAAATGCCATTATGAAAGAGAAAGATAAAAAATTTTACCTGCTGCATGAAATTGAACAAAATTTAACAACTATGTATCGAAGTTCTGCAAAATTGCCCACGCCAAAATTGTGTTTTGTTCTTTTTAAAAATGGAATCTCTATCTTATATGAGATTAGAACTAATATTTTTGATTAATAGCAACACGTATATTATAGTCAGAGTTATCTCTTAACTGGTTTTATTTTTTTATTACCGCTGTTCCTGTATTACTTTTTTATTATAATTAAATAATAAACACCAATACTTTGGATACAAATTCTTCTGATGATGAAGAAAAGCAATAAAAATTACTTGAAACAGTTAATGCAAAGTTCATAATTTTCTAGATTAGGAGTGACACTTATTAATATATTGTTCAGTGTTTGGGTTCAGTATTCATCACCAGATATAATTCTTTCAGACAAAATTCATGCAAAGAAGCACGCTATACGACAACACTTGTTGGAAATGTCGCCGTAAAGTCGAACGACAAAAATAAATTGTCGCCTATTTGTTTGTATATGACGGAATAAAAAACTACGGAGATACTGAAATATTCTTTATATCTCTCCCTCCCTGTCCTATCTCAACAATGTCTGTTAGTGCATCGCATAACATTCTCAACAACTTGAGAATAGAATAGAGAATAAAAACTCCGAAATGCACAATAAATGTTTATAATACCCATACCCACTACAATTTTGAGAGTTTTCCTATTTTTAAACTAGAGTATCAAAATAGAGTATTATAATCGCTATCATAACTGAGGCTTACTAAACACATTATAATTAAAAATATACTCTAAAATATAGTGAGCCGACGTTCTGTTCTCCATTATTTATCCTCGACGAGTCCTAGCTTGTAAACATACCCCCCCCCCCGCCGCTTCTCCCCGGCTCCCCACTAAATCTCATTTCGTGGAATTATCCCGTAGGAACAGTCGGGCGCGAAGTTCGTAGCCGGTATTTTGACTAATGGCGGCGCGTATCCGCTCCAGCTATTAATAACTGCGGTTCCGGCTTTGTTGTACGTACGTATTTTAACTCGCACCCTTCCCTGCCTCCACCGCCACTGCCACAGCCTTTTGTCAAAACTTCCCCTTTCTCCTCCGCCTATGCGCCTCGCGCCGTCTGAGCAACACATATTAAATTTATTTAAGCTTGTTGGGTTCGTTCCCCTGCTCCATTCTATAATTTATATCTGCTTAACTAGGAATATATTTAGAGCTTATGGTGAAGTTTTTTTTTGGTTCATAGTCATAGATTAATTGTCATCCGTAGATTTTTGACATCAACCCAATGTATCTTACAGATCTATTGTACCTTTCTTGAGGTATGACTCATCATACAGTCTCAGGGCTTTGACAAAAGCCAGTATCTGTAATGGTTTGGTTGACAGAGGTTAGTTCTCTATTTCCGATCAGTAGTGCCAAAGTTCATGACACGAATAGTTGTCGTCTCGGTGATGACGTGTTCTGGTGTTTCCCCATTTGTCCTACAGAATCTTCATTCGCCGTTGTATCCTAGCTTCAATCTACTGAGGTGTTCGTTGAGGACGCAGGATCCTGTTAAAATCCATTGCCAATCCGATTGTTCTTACTTAGATGTCGGAAAATCTTTAATTTTTCCCGGTCGTAAGTCTTGAGAAATTTCTTCGAGTGTCTTAGACCGTTGGAGCATTCCCATTCCAGGTTACGGAGGGAGTCTTCCAGGTTCTTGAGTACATTATTTCTAATATAGGTACTAGTGTCTCTTTGAATGTAGTTGATAATCATTCAGTATTAAAAGTAAAAAATTCGAACTGTCCAAAAAATCTGGAAAGATTTCCAAAAAATGAGCAAATAAAATATACTTGTGAATTAAAATGAAGTTGTTAAATGTAAAATATATCGAAATCTTATATTATATTAAACATATTGATATTGAGTGATTAATATAAGAATTCAACGGCCGAAATATCTGATGCCTTGAAAAAGATTTGCAAAAAAAATCGAAACGTCGGCAAATAAATGATTTACAGACACCCAGAAATCATCTAATTTTTAATAAAAAAACCTATACCCAAGAAAATTGAAATCACAATTGAAATATGTCCAATGAGACAGAAAATCGGAATTTTAATTCGGGACACTCAAAAATGGGAAAATCCATTGGAGGATATCTACTCCAAATGAAATTTATCACTACCACAGACCATTCGAAGTGATTAAAATGGATCAAAGAATATCACAGATACAACATTCCTTCAGGGCGGATTATCCTGGTTACAGATGGTCAATGACCGCTGAACAACAAGAGCCCAAGTATTCTGGGAAAGATCAAGGGCAAGTTTATTATTTTCCTTGGATAAATACTCAACTCAATTCCAGGCAGAAATATTTGCCATTCTAAAAGTTCGGGAAAAACAATAGAAGATCTTAATCATCTATACATCTCCAGATAGATAGGCGGTACTTAAGGCCCTCATATGAGCCCACAGGCATCGTAGATAATTGCCTAGGAACGCCTCGATAAACTTGTAACTATAGCAGAAACGAAGAGAATTAAATCATTCTGGGTGCTGAGCCATACCTGTATCCAAGGCAACGAAAAAGCCGATGAACTAACAAGCATTGATCGTCGGAAACGTATTAACCATTTTTTTCTCAGAAAAATTCACAAAACAAACGAAATTGTTAATTCCTCCCCTTTCACAAACAAAAAATCGCAGATGAAAACATTACGAATGGAAATATAAGCGGAGCGGTATAATTCCCCAAGGATCGGTAACATTTCGTTCTAGGCTACGAGGTCTATCAGATATTAAGCCCATTACCCCCATCATCAGGCCGAAAATCGAGAGAAAATCGATTTTTCGTTGTTTTTCCCCCAGTATTTTTATTCGGCCGTTTGACAATTTGCTCCGCTCCAAACTAACAAGTTTATTTACAGTTGGGGAGACTACGAGTGGGGATATTTTTCGATGGCTCTTTTCATTGTCAGGGTAAAAAAACAAATCGCGTGTGCGTTTGTGAAATTTTTTGATTGAAATTGGCCCCAAACGTACGTTGAAACGGTATTGACGTTTTTTCCCCAATTGTAAATATTAACATGGATAAAGGATAAAAACCAATTACCACAAATTATGCCCCGAAAAAGGTCAAATTTAGATTAACACATTTGAAATGAACTGGAAAATTGTCAATAATAGTTTAACCAGTCAAATATTTGGTAGTAGATGTGTATAGGTTTTTTAGAGATTTTTTAATTGAATTGAATGCCATACCTTTAGGCTTTATAATAAGAAGTAAACAATTTTAAATGTAGATGTTGTAAGGTCTTACCCGAATCACTAGAAAGTGAAATAAAAATAAAGAAAAGGTGATCAGAAAAAAAAAGATTTTGCATATTAAAAGAATGTAGAATGTAGAATATAGAATGAAAAAGGTAAAAAAGTCAAAGGCTGTGGCGTTTTTTAAACCACTACCATTACAAACGGCAGCTTTTCATTGGTAGAGCAGTCATGGGAACTGTATTTCACTAGAGAAAAACTAATTAGATAAAGCTATTGAAAACATAAAAAAGTAGCATTACTTTATTTAATTTGTAATATTTCATACGATGTTAAATCCACGATGTTTCAAGCAGTAGATCCTAGAATCTATGTTCGGTTATTCATCTGCTAAAATGACGCCATTTATATATAGAAAGTAATACTATTACAAGATATGCTCATGATGAAGCTAAAGATCTAACCAGGTATGTAAATAATAAATTGACATAGATATAATAACCACTATCAGCAAATTCGAGATGTACGTTATTGTTTTAGGACTGAAAATGTTGTAAATGTAAAACGTAAAACCAGAACTTAAAATTAAACTTAGCTGCTCGTTCTTGAGGCAATCCTATTTCAAACAGTAACAGCGTGAGGTGGGACTTGTATCTCTGCACTCTCTCTCGTCTTCACCGTTGGCCAATACAAGGAAAGGGGTCAGAATAAGGACACCATGAACCAATATAGCCGTAACTATCGACTAGGCTTACAAATAGGAGCAAAGCGGCATGGGGCTTACGCTACATTCATACCGGAGTAATCTATACATGGGATAAACTATCCGTGCCTTGGACACCCGTCCATAGGATATCCGTATATAGAACACTGTCCGCATTTTGGACAAGATATACTAAACAAAATAAACCCACCTCGACATGCTTCCGAGGGCTTAATAATAAACAAATGCTTCTGCCCTTTCTTCCAGTACACATTTTGGAGGACAAAAGAAGACCAACGTGCCAGCAAATACCAAATATGAGTTGAGTTGGGCCAGCCCAAAACTTTACCCTAAAAATACGCAGTAATAATATCGAATCTAAAAAAGATAATATCACATCTTTATATGATGCTTTGAAATAGTACCAGCCGATTCAAATTAAGCAGAAAGATTTAAATAATTACAATTTCTAAAAATCGAGTTGCTGATGGCGACAGAGCGGCAAAACCAAAAGGGAGGTTATAGTGCAGAGAGCCTAGAAACGATGTTGACAACGCCTCCACAGAAGCAGCAAAATGATAACAGGGTTGTCAACTAGAGAACGTTAGAACTACGCAAAGTGTTTCAAATAAATTATCAGGGCTGAACGATACGGAATTCGGTGAGAATACGCGAGACATCATATATCATATATAAAATACATGTAAAGGACTAAAAACATTACAAGGCTTCTCAAAAACTTCTCCCAAAATGCCAATTCCAATTCTTTTCCTTATACGATAGCAAGAGACACAATACTCAAGGTTATTCTCCGCCCCCCCCCTACGATGTAAAATACTTTTTCTAGATGCTGGCTTCTTTTTTTGGTAATTGAAAATAAGAATACGTCACAAATCTTGAAAAGCCTCAAAAAAAATCTTCTAGCAAAGAAGTAACTACCAGAACACAAGAAACTTCCTAAAATAGAATACCCCTAAAAACAAAAAATAAACACACACCAGACTGTACTTTTAACTAGATGCTGGCTTCTACTTTTGGTAATTGAAAATAAGAATACGTCACAAATCTTGAAAAGCATCAAAAGCATCTTCTAGCAAAGAAGTAACTACCAGAACACAAGAGAAACTTCGAAAATAGAATACCCTAAAAACAAAAAAATAAATAAACACACCAGACTGTACTTTTTCTAGATGCTGGCTTCTTTTTTTTTGGTAATTGAAAATAAGAATACGTCACAAATCTTGAAAAGCCTCAAAAATCTTCTAGCAAAGAAGTAACTACCAGAACACAAGAGAAACTTCGAAAAATAGAATACCCTAAAACAAAAAAAAAACACACACCAGACTTTACTTTTCTAGATGCTGGCTTCTTTTTTTGGTAATTGAAAATAAGAATACGTCACAAATCTTGAAAAGCCTCAAAAATCTTCTAGCAAAGAAGTACCTAAAACCCCTAAACACCCTAAAAACAAAAAAATAAACACACACCAGACTGTACTCAAAATAGGTAACGTTCAGAAAAGTTACTGTTAACATTTGAAGAATACTTTAAACTAATAATATACAAGGTGGTCCGAATTGTATTCCGGAAACTTCGGTAGCATATTTGGCAGATAAAAATAAGTAAAAAAGTTCATATAAATGTATGTCCTAAAATGCTTAGTTTTAGAGATACAGGGTGTAGAAGTTTCATTTTTATTTCCATTTTTTCCAAATAATTTTTAACTGTTTTAAAGAGTAATAACTTTTCGTTCGTACGTGTATAAAACTACCGAGTAAAAAAAATATACATTTGCGACTTTTTTACGTCTAAAAGGTATCTTGGTAAAAATCGCTACGAATAATGGTTCTCGAGATATTTGGAAGCGAATTTATAAATACCTATCTTCATTGTCATAAACTAAACATGATTAGACTGAAATCATAAATTTCAAATGTTTTTGTGCTAAAAGTTCAACAGAAATTGTTTTATCATTACTTTTTCGAAAAAAACTTTATGATTAATTTAAAAAAATAAAAAGTTCCCGAATTTATCATTTCAGTTAAATAACTATCTACTCGACATGTTTATTTTTTGTCATTAATGACACGTATTGACTATTTCCATTGAAAATATCTTGAGAACGGTTGCTTGTAACTAAGCATTTTAGGATATACATTTATAGGAACTTTTTTACTTATTTTTATTTGCAGAATATGCTGCCGAAGTTTCCGGAATACAGTTCGGACCACCCTGTATATTATGACAACCCTGCGCCACCACATCGAACGGCATTCAAGGTACAATCGAAATTGAAGAGGCACCAATTAGGGATAGTCATCTTACAAGAACTGCTGCTAGCGATGTAGCACAAAAATAATGAATTATTTAAAACTGCTACAACACTTAGTCAATAATTAAATTAGAAAATCTTCAACTAAATCAATTTGTTTCTCCTCCTTTTGAGTCTCACATTGTTATGGAAAACCAATTCAAATATCGTCAAAAAATTGTATAATTTCATTTCTGGTTGGTTTTAACGCTAGTGAAAACAACAGATTAATAATCGAATTTCTTAAATTTATTGCCAACCAACCGAGCAAAATCAGAATAGCCAACTGTTTCAATCAAGTTCAAAGTCAAGTGAGTCAATCAGATCAAAAAAATTAGGTAGTAATAAAGATATCGAAAAAAGCAGGGGTTTTATGGATATATAGTCACACCATTTGTTGAAGCTATTTCCACCGATAAGAATTTCCCCTTTTTCCAACCGGAAACGGTTTTTTTCTTTAGACGAAAATGCCTCTGTCACCCTTCTTTTTGTCCCTTCTAATGAGAGATACGGAGGTGATAATTCGGAACAAGGGACCTGGGCCTTATCTGGCTCAGCGTTTGTTGTGGCAATGAAAAAAATGTCCGTAATAAACGTGTTTTAGGTCTGTATAAATCGTCTAAATGTCGATAAAGTAATAACAATAATATCGTATTTCTTATACAGGGTCCGGCAATAGTGCGTCGGCATCTGTAGCTCCCAGAATAAAAAACTTGGAAATTTTGTTTAAGTGCTAACCTGAAGTATGTACCAGGATGTATTTCAAGAAAATATTTTAACTTCTCAGGGTGGCTCAAAAAGTGAGAGTGGATCGGATGATTTTTTTTAAATGGAACACCCTGTATATTATTGCATTTTTGGATTTCTTTCAGATCACTTTACATAACCCTAAGATATGAATAAATATATTTCGATAGTTTCAGAGATATTAAAAAATAAATCAAAAATATATATTTTTCAGCCCTTCTTAAAAAAATATTAAAAATACAAGAACTGTTCTGAAATCAAAACTATATTAGGTATTTACTTTAGATGGTCTGTAGTTACTTTGCTATAAATATGAAAATCGTAAATCATACAGGATGTTCAAAATTCTACGCAAAACTTTCTAAAATATAAAATAATTTTTCTTCGTTTTCTTTAAATGAAACACCCTATATATTTTTTTTCAATAGACGGAGAATTAAAAATTTAAAATTTTTGTATTTAAAGTATTTCAAAATGTTTAACGGTTCCGCAGATATTTGCAGGTTTATATTTCATATGGTATTTGCTACAGTAAATTTTTATCAAAGCCACCCAATGATTTTTCTCTCGTATTTTACCATTGAAAGCGCCATATGAAATAATACTTCGTGTATCTGCGAAACCGTTAAAAGTTTGAAATACTCTAAATACAAAAATGTTTATTTTTTAACTCTCCATCTAATAAAAAAAATAATATACAGGGTGTTCCATAAAAAAAAAGAAAAACATTTTATATTTTAGAAAGTTTGGCATAGAATATTGAACATCCTGTATGATTTACGATTACCATATTTATAGCAAAGTAAGAACAGACCATCTTAAGTAAATACCTAATATAGTTTTGATTTCAGAACGGTTCTTGTATTTTTAATAATTGTAAGGGTTGAAAATATATATTTTGATTTATTTTTTAATATCTCTGAAACTATCGAAATATATTTATTCATATCTTAAGGCTACGTAAAAAGTGATCTGAAAGGAATCCAAAAAGGCAATAATATACAGGGTGTTCCATTTAAAATAATAATCCAGGTGCACTCACACTTTTTTGAGCCACCCCATAGAGGTTAAAATATTTTCCTGAAATAAATCTTGATACGTACTTTAGGTTTGGTTGGGTTACTTACAAAATTTTTTAATTTTGTAAGTAATTTTTAATTAAAAAAATTACTTTCCTTACAAAATTCTCAAGTTTTTTATTCTAGATAGATTCTAGATGCCCGATGCACTATTGCCGGACTCTGTATAGAGAACGATTCAGTTTTTTAAAAAGCATTTGATCGGACAATTTTATATTTGGTCAGTCAGTAGCCTAAACGTGTTAATTTTATATTCACGGGCGCTTTTATGTATGGAAACGGTCGATTATTACGTAAAATATACAAGGTACCGCAAAAAATTGAATACAAAAATTACAGCGTTTTTAAATGTCTATTGACGAGTAATATATTTAAAATATATTTATATTAAATCTGAGATGTTTCAAGCGTAGATTCTAGAATCGGTTCAGTTATTCATCTTTAAAATCACGCAATAGATATATAGAAAGTAATACTATTACAAAACGTAATATTCGCAAAGAAACCAAGATCTAAATCATATTTTAAATACTAATCTGACATAAACAATTTAACCACTAAACGTAAAGTCTGTAAGATATTATTTAAGATGTACTTTACTGTTTTAAGACTGAAAATGTAACACTTAAAAACCAGAACTTAAATCTAAACTTAGCTGATTGTTCTTGAGGCGCTTCAAACAGTAACAGCGTGAGATGGGACTCGTATCTCTGTACTGTCTCTCGGCCAATGCAACAAAAAAGGGGCCAGGATGAGGACACCATGAACTAACACAGCCGTAACTATCGATTAGGCTTAAAAAACAGGAACGAAGCAGCATGGAGTTTACGCTACATCCATACTTGGAACACTAAAATACTTTCCTTAAATACATCCTGGTACATAGTTTAGGTTTGCACTTAAACAAAATTCTCAAGTTTTTTATTCTAGGAGCTACAGATGCCCGACGCACTATTGCCGGACCCTGTATATGTGACACCTGGCCATACCTTGGACCCTAAAATTCGAAATTCTTGTTTAAAACCAAACAAGGTCTAATAAACAAAATAAACCTACCTCGAAATACTTCCGAGGGCTCAATAATAAACAAAAGAACTGTCCTTTCTTCCATTTAACATTCTGGAGGACAAAAGAAAACCAATGTGTCAGCAAACACCAAATACGAGTTGAGGTGGGCCAATCCAAAACTCTCAACTAAAAACGTTACAGTGTCATATGTCAAAAATGACAGGCTTTAGAAAAAATCTTTCGGAGAACACAAACTCATTAGGGATGTGATTATCTACAACTTTTTTCTGAAAACTTTTTGTCTAAAGTAGATTATAATGGAAGGCATGAAATTTTTCAAAAATCTGAAAGGCGCATATTTATGACCTCACAAAACTGCAATTCTTTCCCCATTTAACCGACTCTCTATCTCCAGTAGTTTCCGAGATACCCATAGAAAACATCGTAGGAAACTCACCCTGTAGATTTTACAAAACAATTACGAATGAATTCATACAGAAATTTGCTTACAAAATAACAACATCGTAGAGGCAAGTAGAGGTTCGTAAATAATCACACTCCAGACAGTTTTATCTGGCGTTCTTCCCACCTTAATTAAAAAAAGAGAGCCGAAGATTTATTAGCGAAGTTTCTCGCCAGGTCGAATTAATTCGCGAACCGAAATTTCTATTAGCGCAGCCACATTTACATAAATCCCATTTGGAGAGACAACGGCGAGGGAAGGAGATCCGGTTCAATTACAGGACCTAGCGCGCAACTCACGGCACCAAATAAAACCTTTATTATAGTTCCATATTTTCCAAATCGCTTCCGACTATAAATCGACACGAAAATTCCATTACATCGAGGATTTGTCCTCGTTTTTCCCATCGGGATCTTCCGTTTTCGTATTATTTATCGGACTGTAACTGTGGGTGGAAACAGACCAATAGCAATGGCTCGATATGCCTGGTTTCACCAGTCAAACAAGCCTCATTTGAATTGATAATCTATACTAATATATAAAATTCTTAAGTGACTGACTCACTGATTAATCACGATCCTGCTCAAATCACTCAACGTAAGAAGCTCAATTTTGGCATACAGGTTGATTCTAGGGTGTAGAGGTTCGATAAGAAGGGATTTTTCGAAATTCCAGTTCCAAGGGGGTGAAACCACTCCTCAAATATTACAATATTTTTTAGCCGACATATAGGTATGGTAGGCTATTAAGATCAGCAAAATTTTTTTTTTAATTTCACTCAAAATGAGTTATTTGGGTCATAAATGACCTAAATACAAAATATTTTCATGGTGTCTGTCTGTCTGTCTGTCTGCCGACTGAAACACGATAACTCAAAAACCGCTGAACCGATTTTAACCAAATTTGGCACAAAAATACTGTGGCACCCGAGAATCTGGCCATTAGTTTTTGGTGGGGATGGGGGGTTGGTAAGGGGGTATGGGAGGGGGTTAAAAATTTAAAAAAATCGTAACTCCAAAATTACAGTAGCTAGCGAAACGCGGTTTTCAAATTAAGCTTAGGAATAATATTTGCAAAAAAATTTATAATAACATCAAAATCAGTCAAAGTCGCAGTTTTCGAGATATTAATATATTTTAGTATGGGCGGCTATACGTGCCTCCCGGCGCCACTTTTTTTTATTTAAAAAACGGTCAAGTTTCCGAAAAAACGCTTAAACACGTATATTTTATTTTGTTATTTTACATATTTTAAGATTTTTTAAAAATGTATACAGGGTGTTTCGAAAAATCTGTTCATTGATTAATCACGATCCTGCTTAAAGCGGTTGACGTAAAAAGCTGATTTTTGGAAAACGGAATGACTTTAGGGTGTAGAGGTTCGATAAGAAGGGATTTTTCGAAACTCGAATTCTAAGGGGGTGTGTCACCCCTAAAATATTAAAATATTTTTTATTTAAAATCCGGTGAGTTTTTCGGAAAAACTCTTCAACACGTATATTTTATTTTGTTGTTTTACATATTTTAAGATTTTTTTAAAAATTTATACAGGGTGTTTCATAAAATATGACCATTGAGTAATCACGATTCTGCTTAAACTGCTTCACTTTTTAAAGCTTATTTTTGGCAAACGGGTTGACTTTGGGGTGTAGAGGTTTGATAAGGAGGGGTTTGTCGAACCACAAATTCCAAAAGGGTGAAAACGCCCCTCAAATATTACAATATTTGTTATTTAAAAAACGGTTAGTCTTTCGGGAAAACGCTTGGACACGCATAATTTATTTTGTTTTTTACATATTTTGAAATATTTTAAAAAAATCATACAGGGTGTTCCAAAAAGTTGGGTAGGTAATTGATTAACCACGATTCTGCTTAAACTGCTTGACGTAAAAAGCTTATTTTTGGCAAACGGATTTTTCGAAAGTCAAATTCCAACAAGATAAAACTACCCCTCAAATATAATCAAGTTATACAGGGTGAGTCTTAAATAAGTGCAAATATTTTCAGAACTGGTATATCTCGATAAAAGAAACATATTTTCTCTTTACCATTTTTCAAATAAGTTCAAAATAACCGAGTTATTTAAATATGAAAATATAAAAAAATGGATTTTTTGTAAAAATTTTGAGAGCTACGGGCTTTTTTCTATATTTGCATCCCTTTTAGTGCCGTAACCATAGAGTAAATCTGTAACTATGGTAATATCAGAGATTATGAAATTATACCGTGGGAAAATTTGCGGTGAACTGGCAGTTCTAAAAAGTTTTCGAAAATATACAGGGAAATTAAAAGAAAATACACGATGTTCAACATTTTCTTCTGCGAAAAAAATCTCATAGACGTGTTCCTGGGGTCGAAATATACCACCCCTGAAAATATTTGCACTTATTTAAGACTCACCCTGTATAATAATATCGCCATATTGTTTTTACTCATCCTGACATAAATGTGAGAAATTTTTATCCAGTTTGTATGTTAATGGAAATTCTTACTTTTCTTTATCATCACCATTACAAATGATTAATTCGACGCGAACGAAGTCGCGGGTACACGCTAGTACCTACATGTGTATATGCACTTCCTAGTAAATGTAAATAAGTTATTGGTAAGAAGTGGATTACTGGATTCCCAAGATAATTATGTCTGCGGAGAAAATTTTTCTGTGAGATGTAAATATGATAGGCCCTAAAAATTATGCGCCATTAATTTTTTATGTGTTTTCAACAATTAATTTTAGAATAAATCGTTATTTTCAAGGTTCTAACCTAACTTAACTAACTATTTTTTGAAAACAAATTAGATAAGAAAATGGCCGCTAATGGTGTTTTTAAGTATTCGTCTATGAAGTTAGGTTTTCCATAATTTTAAAACCATAAAGTCCGCTTTCTTTTGAATGAGGTTAAGATTTCTTTAAATTAATAACATCAAATGTCAATATTTCTTGCTTAAGGTATTTTTCCTTCGAGGTGCAAGTTAAAAAATGGGCTATATTAGGTCGAAGCTCATTTCTCGAAGTCTTGACTACATTGCTGGAGTATCGCCGGTAAAACAGAAAACTTTAATTTTCTTTGAGTGACAGTGACAGTTGACAATGACTGTAAAGGCAATTTGACAGGTCGTCTTGGGGAAATCCCCAGTTAAGCCGAGATTGTTCTCCTGGGACTTTTCACTGTTAACATAATCACTTTTAATTGACTAAAGTTATTGAAAATAGGCAAAGCAAAATCTGATTATGTTTACTGACTTTGTGGGCAATGCACATTCTGTCAACTGATAATGACGTAATAAACCCTCAAAAACTTTTTTAAACGGAAATCACCGCGAGAAAATTAAAAAAGGTAATTTTTAACCTGCCGTATGTCTCACTTTCTTCCAAGTCAAAAAACTAAATTACTTTTACCTTTGAAGCATAATAGCGACTTATGAGATCGAAATAAATTATATTTTCAACCTAATTTGAACTCCTTAAAAATAGGGTCTCATTTAAAGTTATTAACAACTAAATTTTAATCTAACTTGAAAACCAAACGATGCCTTCGACCCTCGAAACAAATTTGAGGTTATAATAAAGTAACATTTGACCTACTTTAAGTCCCTGTAGTCTTAATGCACTCAATAGGTTATCAGTTTTTTTTTATAAAGATTTTAATAATGCCAGCTAACTCCAACGTTGCTGCTTTTCAAAGGCATAATTTTAGGTTATTATTAACTAGTATACAACCTCATTTTTAGATTTCTCGCACTTTATTCCCTATAAGAAATTTATTAAGTAAAGTATAAGTAAAATTCAACCAAATAGTGGTTAATTTTCCCTGGTTAATGGTTTTTTCTCCTTCCTAGGCTACTTGGGTGCACATTATTAAAAAAAAATTAGAAAAATGACTTACCTTCGAAGACTTGTAGCGTTGCATCAGCACTGACTGGATCTGCCCCTCCGTTTTCTGCCACACACTCATAGGTGGCATCGTCCCTTCCAGCTTTGACAGGTTCGATACGTAATAGAGCTCCCCCATCGGCGAAATCCTTAACTTGATACCGAGTTTGAGATCCTAAAACAAACATATATTTTATGGTTTAGTCAAAATTTTGCAGAGAAAGGTTCTAATTTTTTAACAAATAATCTGTGTATTGTCCATTTTTTTACAATTTTCATTTTATGGGGATATCTGCGACCTTTAATTTTGACATTTTATCTTTTTGATTTTGTTAACTGACTGTTCTTTTATGTACTTAAAAATACTTGAAAAAGACATACGACTGTCGAAACGCTGTAAATGAAAATAAAATTATAAACGAAATCTAGTAACATCTTTAACACCCCAACGACCTAAAGCCTAGAAAAAAAAGAAAAAAAATAACATAGGTATATAATTTTTTTAATGTAATGTTTTAAGTTTTGTTCAAGGTGATGAGTTAATTAAAAATTATGAAATAAAATATCTATTCAAATAAAATTCAATAAAATATCATGTAGTAGTATTGGACAGAGGTGTGAAACAGGGAGACACCATGTCACCTTAACTGTTTACTCTAGCTCTAGAAAAAGTATTCAAAAAGCTGGAATGGGGCACCATCAAGGCATTAGCGTAGATGGTATCAGACTAAACCACCTCAGATTTGCAGATGATTTAATTCTAATAGGTAACAACATCACAGAACTAGATAAAATGTCAAATGAATTAGAAATATCTATCAGCTGCAAAGATAGGGCTGAACATGAACTTTAATAAAACAAAAGTACTGAGTTCTGAAGATACCAACATATATATATATAATAATAAGATCAGATGTGTAAGATAATATATATATTTAGACCATAATATTGGACTTGGAAAAGAAAACCAACACGCAGAGATTACAAGGCGTATTAGCATGGATAGCATTCGGCAAATTGGGACATATTCTGAAAAACAATACGATCCCTATCAATTTGAAGCAAAAAGTATATAACACCTGTATTTTGCCTGTGCAAACATACGGAGTGGAAACGACCAGTCTCACAAAATTATTTGCAAAAAAACTCTTAACAACTGAAAGAGCTATGTAATGTAATGAGCTATGTAATATGCTAGGGGTCTGTCTACGAGACAAAATTCGTTATGAAAACATTAGAAGGCAAACAAGAGTTACCGATATAATTCAGGACGTGGCTAAAATGAAATAGCAATGGGCTGGAGGCCAAGACAAACTAAAAGAAGTGTGGGACGTCCACAGAAACGTCGGGTGACCAACATTAGGGAAGTGGCAGGTAAACAGTGATTAAATACAGCAAAAAAGAGGGAGACATGGAAAGGCATAGGAGAGACCTAAATCCAGGAGTGGATGAATCCGGGTTGAGGAAGAAGAATATCATGTCATCAAGTACAACAGTCAAAATTATCAATTACGGCAAAATTCACATTCACAGGTTATTTTCACAACGAATAAGAAAGAAATCACGATCACGGGTATACCAAGGAATGTGAATTTACGTTTCACCTCAACTCTATGGTGGCTTTTGAGATAAAATAAATATTTTCATTATTAAAATTTTTCTTTAATTATTAGTATTATTGTTCAAATTTCTGGGCCAATTTGTCCAGTTTGTTTTTTTGGAAAACTAAACGCGTCCTTTTTAACTCGCTTAAATTTCCTGCTCTTTCTCGGGTTTCCCTGACGGATATATTGCGGAAAACGACGTTTTCCGTCGGGAGGAAACTCTGTTATTAGTCTCTGGTGAGGACCGTTTGACGTTGGAACTGGCACCACCGCGATTTCTGCGGGCGTACACCGCCTTTCAATTTCCGTCTAACCACAATGACCATGTACTTCGCATAATTGAAGGGTCAAGTTCGAGCAGAATTCCACGAAAAATATTATAAATACTCGGAGAAATTGTGTTTTACAGAGATTTTGTTCAGCTGGTTCATAACCTTACCCTTCACTAATATAGACGGGGTCTACTTTGTTTACGCGAGTTTCGAACTACGGTCCTCGGCCATATCATTGTCAATGGCCTACCGACTTGGCAAGTGTCTAAATTGACTCTAAATTACGAGATATTCAATCTCATCCGACCTCAAACCAGCGCCGGCGTGAGCAATGTGTGTTTTGCCATGGAACAACAGCCTGTTCATCCTATCGCGTCCTCTAATGTCGCTTAACTTCGATTATCTATCGGGAATCGGGTTTTCGACGTAATCGGTTGCCCCTCATTAAAATACTTTTAGGACCTCATTTAGATAGAAATTTAAATGCTTCAAGTTAAGACTATTTCTTAATCCTCATTCTGAACCTCGTAATTAGTGGAATAAATTAATGGTTACATCATTTTACAATGCCTAAAAAATATAATTAAAATTAATAGAGTATCCTAACAAAAGCTTGCGTCAATCTGTTGTAACCACAGAGAAAGCAATAAACATTTGATTTCTCACCATAATTTCTCTTGACGGAAAATAATCAAAAGGCCAAAATGACATTACTCGCATATTTTGAAGTGTATTAGTGGAAAAAAGTTAAAGGTTTGTTAACTTTTCTACTAATTGGAAAATTAATACTCGCTAATTTTGACTGAATTCTGAATGCTTACATTGAAATTAGAGGAACAAGGTCCTACGCTAATTAACACCACTAATTTCGAGGCTCTGAATGAAGCTTTAGGGTTTACTCTATTCTCCACATTCTGGCACTTTCTGTTTAACCGAAAATAGCTGTCAAATTTCTTATTTTAAATAGAACACCCTCGATATTTTGTGATTTTTAAATTGAACATAACAAATAAAAATCGCAAGTCTGTGAATTAGCAGTATTCTACGGTTAAAGTCCATGTTACGGTTAAAGTCCGATGTCCGGTTAGTGTCGACATTAACAAGTTAATGTTTGGGTTTGGAGTTTGTTTTTGTTTTATTTGTTGTCTGTTATTCTCGATATTAACCGGGTAATGTCGATATTAACCGAATATCGGACCTTAGCCGTAACATATATGAGCATAATCAATACCGGCCGCATTTAAGCAAAATGTATACCATTATATATAGTCCATAATGTGATTTTCCCTGCTCTCATTGGTTGAGACTAAACGCTGGTGCATTTTGCCAACCATTGACTAAAATGTGGTACATTCTGCCATATTCTTTCCAGCATCATGCAAATGTTTTAAGGACAATGCAGATTACTAACATGTTATAAACGCCATTATTAAAATTTTTGATTTTAGGAATGACCACAGAATTATCCTATTTAATATTTGATCGTCTTTTAGGACCAGCGTGAAATGTTAAGAAAACGCCTATTTTATAAAAATATTAGTCTGACACTTCTGGAAAATTGTTTGTTTGATTTCCGTGTGCCGTGGCGTCTCTGAAACACAGACAGGTATATGTGGGAAGGCAATGTACATAATTTAAAATTATTTTGAAATGTACAAGGTGTGTCAGAACTAAGATCCATACCAAAGTTATATTTTTTTCTTATGGAACACACACACACCAGGTATTTTATTTCATTTTGGATTTTTGTATACACCCTCGTATACATTTAAGAAAGCAATACATTGTTTTAGTAAAGTTAATTTCTCTGGCTTCAAAGTCATTACAAGAATAAACTCTGAAAAGTAATGTACAGGGTGTTGACAAACTTTTTTTTATTAGAGCATGCATATTTAAATGTCTTTAAAAATATAATGCCCTTATAATAAATGCCTTATTTTATGCCCAAGAATCCAAAAATAAAATAAAATACCGGGTGTGTGTGTTCCATAAGAAAAAATAACTTTGGTATGGATCTTAGTTCTAACACACCTGTACATTCAAAATAAGCCACATTATGTACATTGTTTTCTACATATATACCATAAAAATTTTGTTTCTACATCAACCGAGGCGAATGAGGTGCGCCACCCTGTATAATAATGGTCGATCTTCTATGGAAACTGCTTGATTTTTGTCCCAAAGCCACCTCCATACAGCCTGTCCAATACGGAAAAACAAAGTAAAAGTTCGCCGTATAATCCAGGCAAATGAATTTAGTCGCGAAAATTCTGAAATCCATGCGTCGCATCTTCTGCTGTTTTTAGTTCAGCATAAATAATGCTACCTTAAACCAAAACTTCTTTTACACTGTATCGAAATTGATCCGGTAAAATATACGTCAAACCTTCAGATGTCATGGTAGATATCAATTAAAAATGCTAAAGTTTATTCAAACACACAAAAATAACGTCTGTCTAATGAAAACTACTTGAGAGAAGCGCATAACGGCGCACGGTGGGGTATTAGCATGAAAAAGGTGATCGAAATTCGAAAAAGCAAATGTGTTTAAGATTTCCAAAAAAAAGATAAATGATAAGTTAAATCATGTCTGCCATGAATGACGTTGCCATGGGTGTGTTTAGTTGCATTCATTTGTTTCAACGAAACGTCAAAGTTGTTACTTCTCACAGATAAGAGGAAAATGGCTAAATTTTATGTTTAAAATTATAAATTGTTGTTGTTCTTGAGCTCTTTTTATATTTATATTATTGTTTTGATTGAAAATGGCTCAGCAAGCTGCAGGTATGCATTCTACAAAAACGTATTATTTATTTTGATATTCTCTATACTAACGATTTTTTTTGCAACTAAAAGTTAGGCGTTCAGAAAATTTGATTAAATTTGTGACATTTTTATTATACTTAGAGATTTAGTTGCGCATTTCGAAGAATTCAGCATATTGTCTATATACGTTTTACTTAGTAAACATTGGGCTTTCATACAGTAAAATAAAATACTGCGACTTTTTGAGACTTTGCTGATAAAATGAGAAAAACATTCTTGGTTTCCTGTAATTTGCCAATCAGTGATATACTAATGCAAGGTGTAAACCGCGATGGCATTGTTGTGTACAAAGGGATCGCATTAGTGCCATTAGCAGTATAGCACAATTTGGCATTAGTAGCGACTTTAGTGATATGGGCATTGCTCGCGGATCAGTCGTAGCATTAGTAGTATTAGTTGCGATATTACTACTGGCATCAGTGGCATTGACCGTGGAAACACTGGAACAGTGATTTTTCTTTATTTTTTTAGAATCGACGAATTATCATTTATTTTGGTCATATTATTTCCTCTTTAATTGAAAATAGCAATAATTTATATAAGGTCTACATAAAAAAATTTCGATCAACTATATGTGTCAAATACCACACTGTGCGGCGGCGTGTTTTTGGCGAAGTTGTCATATCAATCCGTCAATTCTTTTTATTTTTCTCAGAGAAATTGAAAAGGTTAATGCCACTCGATCTCAGGCATAATACACCACGTTTTAGTAAAGTTTAGCAACATGTACCTGCGTTAGATGTTGTGTCTTATTAATGTAGGTTTTATAAATTTAACAGCATTGTACTTTTATATGAATTACTCGTATGTGTAATTATTCACCTTCATACAGAGTACAGAGTTCTGAAACCAGCAGCTTATAAATTTCTAGTCTGCACCACCATCAAGTGTCACTAGCAAACAACTATTTAGAAAGAATATGATGAAATACTGCATATTTTGAAAGGATGCAATGCTAAACAATTACTTTTTTAGCCTGTAACAGACTAAAAAATGTAATTTTATTGGTATTAGTAGATAATTTTATAGTGTTAAATCCCAATAAAATTGTTTCTGCATGAAAATAACGTTTTTATTACATTATTATCAGATGTTTTTTCATATAATAAACTATTAAATAAATTTTGCATCGTGTCTCGGCCTCGTTCTCGGCTGAGAATTTCTTTTTTTCTCGGTCTCGGTCTCGGCCGAGACTAAAAATCCAGGTTCGGTCGGACTATCCAGCTTCTAAATAAGTAGAAGATGGATCGCTGTATCATTCACGTTTTAGCCATTCACAATTTATTTTTATATTGTTAACAACTTTTAATTACTATTATAAAAAATATTAATAGCAAACACAGTTAAAATCTTTAAGTAAAGTCTGTCCAACGAGTCAGAGTAGATTTCGACAGAAGACATCCAAAAAATGACATAAAATTGAATTTACTCATAAATAAAAATGGCATACAATAACCTATCATTGTCTTAAACTTTGGATGAACAACGAGAACAGATTGTATATTCTAATAAAATATATCGAAATATTTACATTACCTGATACTTTTTTGCCGTTTTTCCTCCACTGAATCTGTGGCAAAGGGTTTCCTCTCGCTTTACAGTAAAATCCGGCTATTCCACCGGCTCTGACCTGTTGATTTCTAGGCTTAGTGATAATTTCGGGAGGATCTGAAACAAAATACAATTTATTAAAATAAATTCTCTAGAAAACCTAACGAAAAATTACACTAAGTTCCTTTTTATCCCCTTATTTAAATTTGTATTGATTATTTTTTTTTCATAGCAACTGTTAAAATTGCCTTATATCTATCAAAAATAGTAGATAAAATAGTACTTTAACCGCAAGGGTAGATTAAATGATACTTTAACAGCGAGGATAGGTTAAAAAGTTTCTTTCTTCTCGCACGTTTTTTAATTGCTTCCATTTTTGAAAATTGTTGTATTCCTTTTCATAAGATATTCGGGATTTAAATGGAAGTATTTTGGATATGGCGTTTGTCGCCTGAGCCTGAATACCTGTTGGTAATTTACTTATTTCATTTTGAGCCATTTCTGGCTCCAATTCAATCAGCAATCGACACGAAAAAGAATTAAAAAATATTGACTCAAAACTGACAACTAAAGAGACAGCTTTATTTATCTGTCAAATTACATAGAAACCAACGCCAATCCAGCACAATATTTTTTGTGCTCGTAATAAATTCCTTGAAATAATAATTTCTGAATATTTTTTAAAACGTAACTCGCTATAGAAAAAAATATTGTTTCATACACGACGATAAAATTGTCCTGTAATTGACATTATCGTCTCGATAAAATACCATCTTATCGTCTGGTATAAAAAATAACTATTATTTTATTCAATTATTTTGAAGAAAAAATATATAATTAACTACTTTTCGTTCTCGTCTATATCGATATGTTTATTTTTAGTAATAAAATTTTTAATAGAACTGGATAATGTTATCGACCGTACATAAAATAACAACTTGCCGCGTGATGATAAATTTCAAATTGTCCACTTATGAGGTATGACTTGAATGACAAATATCGTGCGTAGATTTTTATCGTTCGGTAGAGAAACACGTAATGATATTTAATGTTCTCATTTTTTATTCTGAAAAAAGGCGACGTTTTAAGTGACATACCCACGTTATTACACTTGCTACAAGTTAAACATTAGTTAACATTTTATTTACTTAATAATTAGTATAAAAAAACAACGTACAAACCTTTGAATAAAAATATTAGTACAGACCAGTGTGTTCTATTTTTGTTATAGAGGGTGTTTGCTCCACTTATTAGTAAAAACAGAACATCGGGGTTTATTCAAACACAGCAACTTTTTTGCAAAACCTCGACAAAAGATCTCTCAAATAATAATGTTGTTTAGTAGAAAATAATATACCTACGTAGTTTACAGCAATAACTGGTTTCTTATTAAATAATCTCTTATAATCTCTGGTTCTATTAAATAATAGATATTTTTCGTACTCTTACGTAACCCTTTTTTTGTGAACTGACTCAGATTAAATTATCATAGTGTTTGCTCTACTTATTAGTAAAAACAGAACATCGGGGTTTATTCAAACATAGCAACTTTTTAGCAAAACCTCGACAAAAGATATCTCAAATAATAATGTTGTTTAGTAGAAAATAATATACCTACGTAATTTACAGCAATAACTGGTTTCTTATTAAATAATAGATATTTTTCGTACTCTTACGTAACCCTTTTTTTGTGAACTGACTCAGATTAAATTATCATAGTGTTTGCTCTACTTATTAGTAAAAACAGAACATCAGGGTTTATTCAAACATAGCAACTTTTTAGCAAAACCTCGACAAAAGATCTCTCAAATAATAATGTTGTTTAGAAGAAAATAATATACCTACGTAGTTTACAGCAACAACTGGTTTCTTATTAAATAATAGATATTTTTCGTACTCTTACGTAACCCCTTTTTTGTGAACTGACTCAGATTAGATTATCATGGTGTTACCATAGTTTAAGGTGTTAATGTCCCTATACCTATGGTGTTACTGTTTGTGTGGAACCTTCGACTATACGGTAATAGATGTAAAATTCTACAGGACCTCTAACAATAATTATTGTCACATTCATCGTAGTGTACAGGGTAGCGCACCTCATTCGCCTCGGTTGATTATACCGATTATACGAAAACAGAGAGATGTAGAAGGCAATGTGCATAATTCAAAATTATTTTGAAATGTACAGGGTGGTCGAAATTGGTCTGTTTTAACAAAGAAAACCTATTTTCTGACTAGATGGAACAAAACCGACATAGATGTCATGTGCTCCACTTCTGAGACACGTTTAATGGCGTAAACCGCCTGTTGATATTTTCACTGCCAACTGAGATACGGGGTCTTTTTTAATTTTTTACCATTTTGAAAATTGCTCATAACTTTTGTATTTCGCGTAATAATAAAATTCCGTAAAAACGTTCTTAAGACACATTTTTAAGCACAATCCAATGGCGTAGTCAGTTTTTTTCTATGCTTGCTCTTTTTGCCAGAAATAATAAAAAATATAATTTTTTAAATAGAAATCATAGTTGGCTATGAACTTAAAAAAATTCTGGCGTTTAACCCTTTCCAACGATATAAAGGGATGGGTATCTATTTCTAAGAATGAGAGAAATATTATATTTTTTTCTTTATATCAAAGCAGGCCTTGATTTTGTGTTGACCTATTTGCCTAATTTTTTTTTATCACAATTTAATATTTTAAATTATTATTTATCTGCATAATTGAAGACTTTTGAAAAGGTAAATTAACATTTTATATTAGCATTAGTAATTACAATTGAAATCGATACAATAAACAAAGAACACAACTAAAAATTTTTAAGTGACGAATATAGTTTTCTAAATAAAAATCATCAAAGGTGTTAAAACTGAGCATCTCCTTGTTGAATACACAATAAACATCTTTTGCGCACAGAGTTATACCGATTTATTGGGTGAGCTGGTGTAATAAGTCCAAAAGCTTGCCTAGTAGCCTTCTGCAATTCTTCTCTCGTCCCAATGGTTCTTCCCTTATATATAAGTTCTTTTAATTTCCCATAAAAAAGTCGAAAGGAGTTAAATCACAGGACCTAGCAGGCTAAGATATGGGGCCCCTTGTTTCAATCCAAATCTCTCAAAATTCTCCATTTAATAGTTCAGTTGTAAACCTGGCGTTTTAATTGTAATTGTTGATTAAGTTGTTGATTTACCTTTTCAAAATGCTTTAATTATGCAGATAAATAATAATATAGAATATTAAATTGTAATAAAAAATAATTAGGCAACTAGCTCAACACAAAATCAAGGCCTTTTTCGATACAAAGATAAAAAACCTAATATTTCTCTCATTCTTAGAAATAAATACACATATCTTTACATCGTTGGAAAGGATTAACCGCCAGAATTTTTTTAAGTTCATAGCCAACTATGATTTCCATTTAAAAAATAATATTTTTTATTATTTCTGACAAAAACAGCAAGTATAGAAAAAAACTGACTACGCCACTGGATTGTGCTTAAAAAAGTGCCTTAAGAACGTTTTTACGGAATTTTATTATTCCGAGAAATACAAAAGTTATGGGCAATTTTCCAAATGGTAAAAAATTCAAAAAGACCCTGTATCTCAGTTGGCAGTAAAGATATCAAGAGGCGGCCATTAAACATGTCTCAGAAATCAAGCCCATGACATCTATGTCCGTTTTACTCTATAGTCGGGAAATAGGTTTTCTCTGTTAAAACAGACCAATTTCGACCACCCTGCACATACAGAGTATGTTGGATCTAATATCCACACCAAAGTTATATTTGTTCTTATGGAACACCCGGTATTTTATTTCATGTTTGGTTCTTTGGACTCAAATTAATGCATTTATTATAAGGGTTAAATATGTCTACAAGATTTGGTTTTTGAGAAATTTAAAGATATTTAAATATGCATGCTATAATAAATAAAATTGTCAACACCCTGTACATTGCTTTTTAGAATTAATTCTCGTGCTGACTTTTAAGGCAGAGAAATAAACTTTACTGAAAATTTTGATTGCTTCGTTTAATGTATACAGGGGTATCAAAAATTGCTGCTTTATTTTAAGGATTTATTTACATAAAAACTTCGTTATTTCAAATACAACACCCTGTATCTTTAAAAATAAATCGAAGTAGATTCAAATGCTCTTTCAAACTATATAGGGTTTCCTATACCTATCTAGCTCAGATTTTGAATAAAGAGCTATTTTTCAATAAAATGCCGACTAAAAGGGCTGGTGTCGTCATGGCAAGTTTCTAGTGACAGTAGCTATTTTCAAAATCGAAATTGGTTTATGGACTTTATTTAAATTTATAGCAGTTTACTTATATTTAATTTACCTACAATAGTTTAATAAATAATATTTATTTAATATGTTTTTATTATTCTATCAAGAAAAACGAAGAAATAGTCCTTTGATTTATTTTACGATGACTTGTAGATATATGGATTTTCCATATATTAAAAGAGTCAATTAGAGCAATCTCATTTTCTTCACTTCCAACTATAGGTTTCTGCCTAATATTTTTTTTTATAAACCACACTACCAGCTCTGCGAAATAGAACAAGTAGTTTTTTTAGTAGTATTTTTTAAATCAATAGTAACATGTCCATTCGTTCCGTCAGCAGATACTGCTTTTTTTTTCTTGATCAAATAATGAATACTTACTTATTAAACTATTGTGGGTAAATTTAAATGAACTGCTATAAAATCTAAATAATAATGTCCATAAACTATTGTCGATTTTGAAAACTGTTACCGTCACTAGAAAATTGTCATTGCGACATCAGCCATCGTGATAGCCATTGTATTGAAAAATTGTTTTTGATTCAAAATCTGAGTTAGATAGGTATAGGAAACCCTAATATAGCTTGAAAGAGCAATTTAATCTGCTTCGAGTTATTTTAAAAAATACACAGTGTTGCATTTGAAATAACGAAATTTTTATGTAAAATAAATATTTAAAATAGATCAGCAATTTTATTTTGAATAAATTTAAGGGAACAATAAAATTTTTCGATAAATTTTATTTCACTACCTTTAAACTCAGCACAAGAATTAATTTTAAAAAGTAATGTACAGGGTATTGATAATCTATTCTATTGTAGCATGCATATTTAAATATCTACAAATATCTCAAAAACCAAAGATTTTAAACATATTTAACCACTATAATAAATGCCTTTTTTTGGGCCCAAGAATGCAAAAATGAAATAAAATACCGAGTGTTCCATAAGAAACAGTATAACTTTGGCATGGATCTTAGTTCGGAAACACCCTGTATATTTCAAAATAATTTTAAATTGTGCACATTGTCTCACCACCTATACCCATAAAATATTTTGTTTCTACATCTTTCCGTTTTCGTATAATCAACCGAGGCGAATGAGGTGCGCCACCTTGTACTCAGATAGGCGGATATATAAGTTCATTTACCTTTATATTTACATTATACAATGTACGAAACATGAATGGGGTACAGAGTGAATGAAAAGCAAAGAAACGTTCACCGTAGTCTGTAAAATTATGCAAATATATTGCAATTGGCCAGAAACATACTCATTTTCGCAGTAATGTTTAATTACTATTCATACGAGCGGGACAGCGCTGTAATACAATACCAAATTCTCCTAATATTGCAATGGTGCAATACGAACCGGCCGCCATTGAGTCCGTATAATGGAAACAATGTACGAGTTCCGCTAATAATTTTATGTTAACAACAGAGAGACGTGTTTTATCGTAAAGTTATATTAATATTTTCAATTGTAGCAATGTAGCAGTTACAGTTATGTAAGAATACTAAAAAAACCTTACAGATATAATATCTGTAAAATGTATATTACATATTTTTACATATACAAGATGAGCCTGAAATAAGTAGAAATATTTTCAGTGGTTGTAGATCTCGATGAAACAAACATATTTTCTCTTTTATGTTTTTCAAGTGAGTCCAAAATAACCGAGATATATTACTTTGAAAATTAAAAATATATATATTTTTAGCTTAAATTTTAGAGAACTACTGGACCTTTTCTAGGTTTTCTTTCTTGTAAATTTAATTTACTACCTATGGTGGCATATTATCAAGATATTATATTTTTAACTAAAACCCTGGACCCTTCTACGTAATTTAGGAGATTCAACAAGACAAAATAGGCCAAGCTCTCAAATATCAGCTAATCAAATTGCAAATTATATAGCTGAGACATCTAGGTCTCGACGTGATAAGGAGTACACAATTGAGATTAAGAAGAAATTGAAGGAGTTAAGAACAACCACTCCCCATATCTCGGAATATTCACAGCCCTTCGAAATTGAAGACATAGTCACAGCTATTAAAGACATCAAGCCGAACAAAGCTCCTGGATATGACAACATTCATCCAGAATTCCTTATTTACGCTGGAAACCCTGCCATCAAGTGGCTTTGTAGTTTCTTCTCGAGAATTTTATCAACCGGCAACATTCCAAAGGAATTAAAGAAAACCAAAATAATAGCTATGTTAAAACCAGGAAAATCTAAAGATCAACCTCAGAATTATCGACCCATAGCCCTTCTTAGTTGTACCTATAAGCTCCTAGAACGACTTATTTTCAATAGAATAAAGGATAGTATCTTAGACCATATTCCAGTTGAACAGGCAGGTTTCATTCCTAAACGCAGTTGCTGTGACCAAGTCCTAGCACTTACATCTCACATTGAAGGAAATTTCCAACTTAAGCTTAAAACCTCCATAGCTTTTGTCGATTAACAGCCGCTTACGACACAGTCTGGAGAGATGGTATGGTTTATAAATTACTTAAAGCACTTCCTTGTAAACTATAGCTCGAGTTATCAACAACATGCTAAGGAACCGATATATCCAAGTATTTCAGGGAGAGAGCACAAGTAAACCTAAAAAACTTAACAACGGCTTACCCCAAGGCTCCGTTCTCGCCCCTCTCGTATTCAACTTATACATCTCTGACCTACCAGATACGCAATCTAGAAAATTTTGTTTTACGAGACGATATAGCCATAGCAACGGAATATGAATCGCTATATCAAACCCAAGAAACGCTTACAAAGGATCTCGCATCCTTGAATGCCTATTTTATAAAATGGAGACTTCAACCCAATGCAAATAAGACAGAAGTGGCTACCTTCCATCTTAATAACAAGCTGGCGAATACTGAAATAAGCGTCCAGTTTGGTAGCACCACTCTGAGTAATAACAAATATCCAAAATATCTGGGGATTACTCTAGACCGTACACTCTCATTTCGAAGAAAACACCTAGAAAATGTTGCTGGGAAAATCAGAACACGAAACAACATTATACAAAAACTTTGTGGTACTTCGTGGGGTGCAAAAGCAACAATACTTCGGATCTCCGCCCTTGGTCTGGTATTCAGTGTGGCAGAGTATTGTGCACCCCTGTGGTTGAATAGCCACCACACAAATCTCGTAGACAGACAGCTGAACAACACCATGCGGCTGATTACAGGGACAATCAGATGCACCCCTAGTTACTGGCTTCCAGTTCTGAGTAACATCCTACCTCCAAATCTACGCAGAAACGAGGCTCTTCTTAGAGAATTTGATAAAGTAATAGCTACCCCAACGCTACCTGTTCATAAAACACTTCCTGCTTTACAGGTGAATAGACTTAAGTCGAGGAATCCATCTTTGCGAACAGCTGAACAACTAAAAAGCAGTAACTACAATTCTCGAGAACAGTGGCTTCAGTTATGGAGAGAAATGGCCGATGCGCACCTATATTCCTGGTTCAAACATAACTATTGCCAGACACCGGTTACCGATCTAAACCGGAAAACCTGGACAACAATTCGCTTTATAAGTGGGGAAAAATACCTTCCCCAGAATGTGATTGCGGATCCCCTCACCAAACCATCCATCACATAACTAGAGAGTGCAATCTACGCGCTTATGGTGAAGACTGGAGGGACTTTCTGGAGGCTTCTCCATCAGCTTTGGAATGGATAGGGTATCTAGATGTTAATATATAGTGTTCGTAAATACGTTTTTTATGTTGTCTTTTTATATTATACTTGTTTTTTTTTATATTTACATTGTAATGTTTTCATTTACATTGTAGTTTATTTTATGTCTATGTTTAAGTGTCTGGTTTTCTTGCATGTATATGAGTCATACGATAAATAAATAAAAATTTAACTAAAAATTATATATAATATATACAATTGTTAGTTAGAATAATACTCTTTATATGTTAAGAAGTTAAGAATACCCTGTAAACAGATTTAAAAAACCGTAGTCGATTATTGATGACCTACAAATTAAAAATCAAGGGTTAAAAAAATTTGTTTGTATATCAGAGCATTATTGAAAAACGAATAACATCTTGGAACATCCTGTAGCAAACAAATTTAAAAGATCAGTAACAAACCGGTACTCATCCAAGTATTTATCTCTATCCCGTACATCCCCAATACTTAGCTAAAAAAAAATTCGGACTTTTATTGTTTTTATTTATTTTAAAATAAATAAAAATAACGAAAATACAGTTCAAACAAAATCAACTTTTAGTCACGTGATTAAGCTTGACCGACGCAGCGTTGTCCACTTTTATATATTTTCTTTTAATCAAAATATTTTAGGAAACAAAAATAAATTAATTATAAATATATAAACAGTTGTTATTAACATCAACAAAACTCACCTCCTTAACAGCACTTAAGGGACATTAAGGACCATTACTATCGCTTTCCCGTTCAAAATATTCTAATAAAGTTGCGATTAGTTTTTTTACGGCTATTACGATATCTTACACATTACGCACTAAAAGAGATTTTCAAACAAAGTTCTCGACTGCAAGATCTGCTAGTAAACATTTTCAAGCTTAAATTATCACAATTTATTTAAACCAAAAACTCGTAATACAAATCTAAAGTGTCCAAACGAATGACAATGTCAGGAGATAAATAAATAAATGCGGCAACTTGATATGTTTTACAGCAGAGCTACCACCTGAATCCCCAGCGAGAAATACTCTGTATAGTACATTGTTCATATCCATAGAAACAAATTCCAACGGCAACAAACCCTATTACAAACAAATTGTGCCTGCACGGCTATTCGAAAAATAAAAAGGCACCGAATCGTGGAATTTGACAGTGCATCGTGCCGTAGATTTATGGAGCCGTGGTGCGTACGAGTTTAAATATAAACCGTTTTTGCCGTGGCGCACGAATAATAAATGATTGAGCCAGATAACGTTTGATGGAAAACGTCGAACGACCGGCCCCTGTCCGAAATAACGCTAATTTATTTGATTTAGTGCACCGAATGGCCGGCGAATCTTTAATGCGGCCCCATCCATCCGACCGGACGCAACTTTTACAGGTAACGCTTTGACAAATGGCCGCCATCTATTTTTTATAGAGCTCCCCCGCATTTTTCGATTTTAGTTGGCGCGGTTCTGTGTTCGAGGTACCCCCTTCCCGCGCTTCCTTGGCTATCGCTGCCTGGTCTGATAGATAAATAATAAGCTTAATTTATTTGCGAGAGCGTTGGCGCTAATGTTGAAGAAATATTATTGAATTTACAGATATATTATTCTTACAGATATTATATATGTAAGAATATTTAATATAAATCTTACAGATATCTGTAAGGTACAGATATCTGTAAAAACTTTTTGTTTTGATTTTTACAGATACATTTTTTTATTTATAGTAACATACGTTTTTTAAATACTATTTTAAATACTAAATTGTTGGTAAGCTTTGTGTGTCTGGAAACTTTATATTCTTTTTTAATTCCTGTATTATCAGTGTTAATTTTTGATATGTTTCATGTCAATTTTTAGTAAATGGCGTCTAGGGCTTGACGTCGACAAAATTATCATCGATTGTTATCCCCAGCCGTTTTTTTTTTGCTCATAGAGTATGATATACATTCGACCGAATGCATACTTTTACAGGTAACGCTTTGACAAATTGCCGCTATCTATTTTTTATACAGCTCCCCGCGTTTTTCGATTTTAGTTGGCATGGTTCCGTGTTTGAGGTACCCCCTTCCCGCGTTTCCTTGGCTGCTCTGATATAGATAAAGAATAAGCTTACTGGTCTGATATAGATAAAGAATAAGCTTAATTTATTTTCGCTATTGTTGAAGAAATACCATTAAATTGACAGATCCCTTTATTATTCTTACAGATAATATTATGTTCAATCTTCGTTTGTTACTTCCTGGTTAATAGTATCGTTCAACTATACGTTTCTGATATTTAATTAATAATTAAATGG
Organism: Sitophilus oryzae; assembly: GCF_002938485.1. Classification (NCBI taxonomy): domain Eukaryota; kingdom Metazoa; phylum Arthropoda; class Insecta; order Coleoptera; family Curculionidae; genus Sitophilus; species Sitophilus oryzae. Next base: position 418,196 of record NW_022146803.1, read on the forward strand.
TGTTCAAAATTGTGATTCTGTATTGATTTACAAGCTACCTTGTCGATTACGTCCAATTCATAACCTTGTTCTGAACGACGCGCCGGGATGAAAATAAGCCGGGATTATGTAATTATTCGTTTTCCATGTTTAATCTATAGTTGTATTGTAAAATAGTAATTTTTACATTGGAAAATATGTCAATTTTAGAAATAACAAAGTCAAAACTTCAGTACCAATTACTAATCCTAAAATCCTCTAGCATAGTACTGTCAATTTTATTGTTGATTGATCCGTTTATCCGTTTATAGGCTTGGTGCATTTCAGTTGATTTCAACAAATTCCGACAGTAGCGCTCCAACGGCAGAAATCAGAAATTACCAGTCTCTATTTCACGCCGCTGCGCCGCGCCGTCACACAGTGCTGCGAACATATGGCTCTAGAGGACAAAAATGCAAAACTTCTCTTTTATTGTAGGCAATTTATTCACACTAGGTTTATTTGACACAAATGATGAATACTCTCATTGTACTAAATGATGATGTTCTTAGCCCACGTTTATGAAAAAATATCTTATAAATAATAAAAATGTTCGAGCTGTTTTCCATCTAAGGAAATAATAATTTATAGTATGAAAACGGTGTAAGTATTAAATAAATCCCTGTGATAAAAAAGAATTGAAATAACATTAGAACATGATTCCTACAATATAAGCCTAATATAAGATAAAAATGTTTTTCTTTAATGAAAAAGAAACATTAACTTTAATGAAAAAGAAACATTAATGTTATATTTAATTAAAATTGCTATAAGTATAAAATTATATATTCAGATATTAGTAAATTTTAACTTTTTTTCGATTTTTGTCCATGGGACGAAGCACTGTGCGTCATGTTGACCGCATTAAAATAATATTCTTTAAAAGTTATATAAATAAATAAAAAAAAATATTTTTAAAGTTATTACTTTAAAAATAAATCGTGGCTTTGTCATAATATTTAAGTATCTTAGTTTTTTTGCTAGTGCAGTTATTGAGACTATAAAACACTCCTCAGGTACGAGGTTTGTGTTGGTTCGTATCAAAAATAACGCTATTTCGGGTAGTAAAAAATAAGTGAAAAAAAAATTCGAACTAGGCGTCGTCGTGTTGTGACAATAGACACATACTATATGAGAGGATAAAATATAATTTGCAATATTAATGGTATACTTTTTTTAATCAACTAGTGATTAGAACAATTTCGTTACTACTGTAGTTGAACTCATCTGAATTTTTTAACATTGAAAATGTTTCCTTTTTTTAACATTGAAAATGTTTCTATATAAGGGAGCCCAAATCGAATTAAAATGCTACATTTGCCACACCATGACGTCATATATACAAGGGTATAGAAAATCTCGGCGCAGCGGCGGCAGTCGGCCAGCGCGCGCAAGAACCTTTACATCGCTTATTGTTTATTGATATATCTTTATTAGTTTAAAAGCAAAAAATATGGGGTTTGCTTTGATACCTTGTCAAGACATAAGCGAAACTTTTAAATTGTTTCTTTTTTTCATTTAGGCTTTCTTTTCCGTTAAATGAAAGTTATATTAAAAAAAATCTCTATTTTTAAACCAAATTTTCGCATGATTGAAATGATTATTCATGTTTAAAGTTTTTTTTGGTCATAAGCGCTAATGGAAATGTTTTTTCGTAAATAATTATAAAAAATTACTCCCTACGAAGACTTTATTGTGTACTGGATCAAAAAATAAGTATTTGTTTTCTCTATACGGTGGTATTAATATATCGATTTTTGATGATAGTGCCCTTTTACCCGGTCTAATTTTGTACTACTTTCGGAATAAGGGTCCCCATATCATGTACTGTACTTCCATCCCTGAAAAATTCCGCTTGTGACACCGAATTGAGAGGTAACGTCAAAATAAGCTTTAATCTACCTACATCATAGGCGTGGGTGTAGGTACTCTAGGTATATTCTACCTAGACAGTAGCTGAACTAGCTGACAGTAGTAATTAATTTGTTATCCGATAAGTAGTTGTCATTATATAAGTTTAATCATCTTATACCTCCTATAACGGTAGGTTTTGGATTTTTCCTGATTGGTTTGTTAAACAAAAATATACTGGGCATATAAATGTCTGTTACAGGTTAATTCGTTAAAGAAATATGTTACACACATATTATTTTAATAATAATAGTATAATAGTAATGGCTATATTATGTTATAACACATACATATGTATTGAATGTACTTATTTTAACCAATGCATTGTTTTGTTTTTTTAATCTCACAAATAAGAAATGTTTTATAGTTTTTATTATAAAAAACAGTGATTATACAATTTATTTACACCCCTTACACTGTTTTCTGTAAGGGGTGTAACCAGGAGTATATTTCGTAACCTCTTACGATATAAGAGGGCACAAAGTGTTTTATTACTTAATGCTTAAAATTTAATAATATATTTGTACATAAAATAAAATAGACTAGAAAGTCAATTAATTAATATTGACGTAATTACTAAATAAGTACAAGATTTTTTTTCTAATTATTTTAGTGTATTTTTAGTCACCTAATTATAAAGGAGAGATATCCAACCATTGCATTATTTTACTCACAAATAAATGTTTTATGGTTTTTATTATAAAACAACGATTAATTTATTATACACCCCTTAACCCAAACACTCCAAGGAGGATATTTCGTGACCCCTTATTTAAAGTGGACAAGCTTTATTAGTCAATGTTTTAATTACCCAGCGTCTTTAATAAAAATCTAATGTAATTTTTCATAGAAATGATCTGACATAAAAAGCAAATTTTATCAAAAAACTTTTTGATTATCTACAAGGAGTAAACCGCTGACAAATGTCTGTATACTAATGCCAAAGTAATGCCAAAAATACAAATTAAATACCAAAATTTCTCATATAATGCCCCACTAATGCCAAGCTGATTCCAATATAATACCACTAATACCACGAATAATATGTAACACATTTGTTTCACGAATTAACCTGTAACAATACTGGTAGGTACGTGCACAGATTTTTTCCTAGGTAACTTAAAAGTCGTTAAAAAGTCTAATTATATTTAAAGAAGATATAATTCCAACAAATTACATTATAAGGCCAATAATGCACAAGTAATACCATTAAAATTTTAGCGTTTTTAACTTGTGTAACATATTTCTTTAACGAATTAACCTGTAACAATAGTGGTAGGTACGCGCACAGATTTTTTCGCTAGGTAACTTATTAAGTCGTTAAACAGGCCTATAAAAGCTATAACAACATAGGTAACTAATATTTATAATTTAATTCGAGTTTTAATCTCAAATAATAAATGTTTTTACTGGTGTATTTCTGAAGTGTTCATTATTAAAAGTAGATATTCTTCAAGTTATGCGAAGTAATAAGTAATGTTTCCGGTGAGACCGCGTATATGTCACCGGATTCTGGTTAGTATAAAGACTTTTTCTATAGAAAGAGTTTTTTCTATATTTTCCTTTCAAAATAAGACTAATTTCTTCTTATTCTTTTAAATATTACAGTGTTTCTTTTTCCTAAAATGTTATACTTAATTTTCGCTTAAAATTAAAAAATCACAAATGGAGGAAAATATACGTTATTGAATAAAGTTTATACAAATCACTTTACCATAACAAAAAAGTAAAAACATGTCATGGCGGAAGATATTCAGGTGGCATTTCACACATTTATCTATTAAAATCGAGATTAAAATAATAAACTTGCGTAACATGTTATACACGAGATAGAAAGTTTCAGAATCGATTAATACGCAATACGCTACGCAGTCAACTTATTCCTATGCGCGGATGAGCGTCTTCAAGACTCTTCCTTCGGCCAGGGTCACGACGCCGCCGAAGAGGAATCGGCCTACGTTTGGCTAAACAGGCTGGACACGGTGGAGTACGATATTGGCGAGTCTGAATATTTATAAAAATTTGCAAAGTAAAATATGTTGGAAAAATAATTAATCCATACATATATAAAAGCTCAAAGGGTTTTTTTGTTGCATCCATCCCGCCGAAACCGCTTTACCAATCTTGATGATTCTTTTTTTAAATGAAAGGTATATATGTGTAGATTTGTTATGAAGTATTTTTATAGTGCTTAATGGCTATTTCTTTGTGTAAAACGACTAAATACTAAAACATACCTGAAAAACACCTACACACAATACCTCCAGAAATAAATTATTTGTCATTGTCAGTGGTGTGTCAGTTAGATTATATATTACGTTTTTAGATATTTTAGAGTGAGTTCATGCCGCCAGCTTTAGATACATAAATATTAGCACAAAGGTTCGTTTAAACGACATTAGTGAATTAGCTACACAAAGCGATTTTAGGAAATTCATCCTCTTAGAGAGTAAAATTATCTCGGAACAGTTTGTTGTATGAAAATTCCTTACTATTTGGTCTAGAAGAATGAAATCCTACAAAAAGAATTAGAAGAAATTTTTGAAATTCATCAACCAAATGGGTAAAGTTAGTAAAAATTTATATAAAACTTGGTGACCTCTGGATTATACACATAAAAATGGGCACAAAGGTAAAGCGAATTTATGAAATTTATACCCTTAGGGAGTAGAATAGGGAATGAAAGTTTGCTGTACGAAAATGCAATATTATAACATTATAAACCAGACAGTATAAAATTTTATACAAGGGTTTATTTAGTGACATCATAACGAAATATATCTTCCTCAATTATCCTTCAAAGAATAAAAAATAACCTATAAAGAGAGTATTAGTGCTCTTAATAAATAAAAAAAGATGAAAAATAAAAAACATCGTATTTTCGTATACTCACTAGCTCTCTATAAAGAAGTAAAAAATCATTTAAATCAATGCATGAACGATTCGAGGTGTAACGCGAACGTAGTCACGAGAAAAAGCTAGTAATTTATTAAATTATTTTATTTAACTCATTAATTTTCATTGAAAAGGAATTTTTGTAATTCACCACTATATTAGTTAAAAACTAAGAAACTCATATCAAATTTAAGTTTTGCGATTTTGACTTTTTTGAACACATTTTAAAAGAAAAAAAGTTTTGATAATATTTGTGTAGATTGACTACAAGTTGTATAACATAAATTTCTACGACCGGTCTACCTAGTGGTCTGCAGCATCACCTTGTGGTGCAAACGTGGGCCTGTTAATCTGTGACGTGACGCACAACAGCCAAGAAAAACAGAAGCGTGGCTAAGAATTTAGTAATTAAAAAAAAAGTCTTTTAGATACAGTAGTAGGTATTAAAAAGTTTTGTGTTTAAATGGGGTTTGCCTTTAACAGTTAAAAAATTATATCGTAGAGTGTAACTTTCCGTAAGAATTCTTTTTTTTGCTTGCTTGTTTTACGGATAGGTGCGATCGCATAATTATTATTGATAATGTTTTATTTAATTTTAACATTACTACTTTTTCAGTGAATCTTTGAATCTGTTGTTTTTTGTTAAGTTCGTTATTCGTTTCATATTAACACTAATCATATTTTTACGTTTTTATTCATCATTTTCAATGCCCCCCCGGTTGCATCTTTGTAAAGGACTGTGAATTTTTTTAACTGGAATAATTATAATACAAGTTCTGCTTTTTATTTTCAGAATTTTCACTAATTATACTTCCTAACACTTTTAAAATAATTAAATAATAAATTTTTCGTATACTCGCTATTTAAACCCGTGTATTTGTATATACTAGTTGTTTGCGATATTCTCCGATGGTGGCAGCAACGGCGGAGAATGCATCAAGCCTATAGCAAGTTTCTATTAGTACAATAAAGGAAATTTAATTTCGTAAATTAAGTTATTTATAGATTAAAAAGAAGATAACACAGAGTAGCGTGAAAATTTAAACAATGAAAATAAAATGTAATAATACTCTTACCAAACTAGTCAAGCATATTATGCTTAATCTCAGCACACCTGTTTTTCTAATAACGAAAATGGCACGTAGCCACTCGACACAATTCGAGTTCAAATCCTCCAAAATCCCGCCAGAACGGAGGATAAGGCGAGAATTTGTCTTTTAGCTCCTTTGAACCGGCAGAAACTCGGCGCAGAGAGAAGATTAAAAGTTACAACTTCGATTCGGCTAGGAGTTAAGTGGAGGAGGCCTTGCGACAAAAAGTGTCTTCTCGTTCGAGAGAAATGAGCAACGGATTCTGTCGAAATTCGAAGATGTTTTTTAATTAGAATAGAATATCATATCCAAGTCATTATAATTATTACAGAAATAAAGATGACTAATATTGATACTACCAATTTATAACAAAATTGTTGAATAGGTGCTTAAAGAGAAACTAAATATAATCAACTGAATTGGTTTTACATGATATCTCACAACTTTTTATAGTTGAAGAATTGTGCTGCGAGACTTGGCATTTTTTTGCATTCTATGTTTTTGATGGAATCTCATTTTTTTGTAGGTTATCCTCCTATTTTTTTCTCGGGCAATATATCATTCAATATAATATTAAAGAAGTTTGACTAGCAATAATTCATAAACATTGAATTATCGTATGGAGTCAGATCAAGGATACTATAGAGATAAGGATAGTTCGATTCCTATCTTCCTGCACTGTCAGTTTTTTTACGTCATCTAGGGACCGAGTTGAAGTTGGCGCTAAAGATTTTAGACAGTGACAGTTATTTAGGCATTTGACGGACGAGCGTACAGTGCGTTGGAAGATAAATTTAGCGGGACAAAAGCGATTACTGATAAGCCAAAAAATGTTTACTGATAAGAATAAATAGTAGACATTCCAATTGATATAAAAATTCATGAATATTCTTTGTATTTCGATACATTTTTATCAACCAAATTTGGTCGTTTTCTGCTCAGCAAGGCAGAGATCATACGAAAACAAAATATTTACGACTGCTTATACATTTCATTCCAAAGCCAAATTATGTTGAAGATTGCCAAAGGTATGTACTTTTCTACTGTACGTATATTATTTATTAAAATCCTTCGTGCCTTTGTTCTGCAGATATGAAACTTTCACTTTTTTTCAAATATCGATATAATTGAATGAACTAGATCTTTTGAGTTACAAGTAGTTACCAACACAGGTAATCACAGTCACAGGGAGTTCAAGCTTAACAGGTGAATGCACAAAAAGTTTCATTTTAATCGGATAGTATAAAAACAAAACAACTCCATCAAAATCACTGAGTTTAAAAAATTGTCTTAGATACTTACTATATATGAATTTACAGTTACCGAGTGTTAAAATTAAAATTAAAATATCTATCTTATTTATTATTTTCAAAATAAAATATACAGGGTGTCACAAGATTACAAAGTAATTAAAAAATAACTGCTAAAGAGTTTTTTGTAAGTATTTCACCTGATATCATAATTTTATGTATTTGGCAATAGTTTACAGTACGGTTTTTGTGTGTCATGTACGAATAATATCATAGTTTTATTATCTTGTATTTATTTATTTATTAATAAATTAAGTTGTTAATAAATAAACAAATTTAACCATATGGTTGCTATATATTAAGTCCCAAACATCGCTCTTGAGATTTTGTCCCGCTAGAATATCCATCCGCCGCACTGTGGAGCGCTGGTCCCTGCGTGACGTAAGCATCCACGGCGACTACGACACCGGCGATATGACGCGATCGAACAGTCCTTTAGAATATATACAGTCCTTGGAGTGTATGCATAACATCAAATGGATTAATTCTAGTTTTCTAACAACTTGTGTTTCCGACTTTCGTTATAATCTAAATATCAATTATAAAAATGTTCAATTCATAATTTTACAATTGAAAAGGTGGCTGCAACAACCAGGCAGATCCATTTTAAGAAATTTTGCTTGCTGCGAACAGCTCCCATGAGCTATCCTGGTTATTGCTGTAAACCGAAAGCAAGTTAGCTCCAAATAACGTTGTCATTTACTGACTATTAAATGGAGTTATCTGATTGGTACAGGGAATGATTCGACTATTTCTTAAAGGGAAATCCAGTAAAAATATAATTTTCGTAAAAAAGTGGAGCTGCCTGGTTACTGCAGTCACCTCTTCAATTGCTTATTCAAAATCATGTTTTTGTGAATTTTACTAGAGATGGGAAAAACCGATTAATTTCAATAATCGAGTACTCGAGTTTCAAGCGATTGCAAAAACCGAGTGATCGCTCGAGTGAAATATCACTCGTCGCTTGTTGTAAGTACTCGTTAACGCCAAGCGCCAAGCAGTAAGTTGCGTACCCAGGGCACATATTCTTTGGGTGATTAATTGGAAGTAGCAACTAGCAAGAGGCGAGCGATTCGCTTGATAGCTTGATTTAGTTTATTTCAAAGCATTGTCGATGTAGGTCGTAAAATTTTGTCCCTCAGATACGCAACGGATAAATATATATACGGCGTCGTATAAATTTGCTACCTGCAATATATGTAGAAAATTCGTTTTTTATCGAGAATGTCACATTGAAATCGGATTTCAATTTATTTCATTCTAGGATCGCTTGCGTTCGTCGCTTGGTACTCGTCACTTACATCGCTCGTTCATAATCGAGCGCTGTCGGTTATTTCAATAATCGAGTACTCGAGCGAATTTTCGCTCGAGTTATCCCATTACTAAATTTTACACATATTTTATTTTTTATCTCTAAAATTATAAGAGATAGGTATAGGTTAGTAAAATAAAAAAATTATGAGATATGAGAGCAGTTTCCATAAATGTAATAATATACTGGGTGTTATTTACATTACCATTTAAAATACTAAAGATGCTACCACTTTTCAAATGATCTGGCAACACTGTAACTCTGATAATATTTTAGAGAGATGGAGCAGGTGCCTTTATATAAAAATCTAAATTTTCAAAACCATCCTATCACCGGTCCTCCTATTACTATCGCCGGAAAGTCGGTTAAAGGTACCGGCTAGATAGCTAACTTTTGATCCATAAGGATATTTCGAGATTTTTCATTTTTTATTTCCATTATAAGCTTAAAGCTACCTAAAATTCGAAATTTGAAGTTTGTGACACATCTAGAAGTACCTTAGAATTTTGATGATCTGTCAGTGAGTCAATGTCGAAATTAAAGAAATTTGACAAGCGATAATTCATAAACTATGAGGTATAACTACTAGATATTTTAGTAACCTAGTCTGCTATAGATGTCTTCATGTGTAGTGAAAATTAATATTCTTGCTTTATCTACAACGAAGTTACAGGGTGGTCAAAAGTGCCGCTAATACCTTCGAGAAAAGGATAGTACGGCTGTGCTCGACTTTGCGACGGCACTGCCATGCCCCCAGATTTGATCGTCTAAAATTTTTTGATCTGACATTTTATTCAGAATTACATTTTCTATAAAATAAATTAAAAAAATACCCAGGGTACCATTTAAAAATCGAAAGTTTCCCGAAAAAACATCCCGAACATCATTTTTTTTTATCTAAAAAATAAAAAAGTTATAGAGGTAAGCCACTTTTGGAAAACGCCCTATATATTATGCTTTTTGTGTTTTAAATTCCGATAATATGAAACTAACGACAAATATCCTTTCCACTCTATTTCCTCTAATTTCATTCTAATTAACAACACGTTGATTTTTCCCCACCCACCCAACCAACCGGAAACCGCCATTTCCCGCTAACAATAGATTATAAATCATCGCGAAAACAGAACCATTAAGCCCCGGTTGGCAACATATTGCCAGCGCTGCACTTCCGCCGTTTGATTATCGCCGATTTTTCGAATAAATCGCCTATAAAAACCCTATAAAAGATACAAAAACATCCACCTGTTGTACCGTCTACCCGCCCCTGACCCTTCAGGTCCCCTTTTGATCGGCCATTTTGTTTCCCTTCGGTCGATCTTTGATCTGGCAACATCAAACAAAATTGTGTTTTGGGAAAAAGGTAAAATTGCGAGTTTGTTGTTGTTGGGGGGTTAAAAAAAGGGAAGTATGGGGATGGAGATTGGAAAAGGCCCTGGACAAGTGTCGTGCTTTGTATGTTTTCTGCCGGTGACTATTTTTGTCTTTTGTATCATATTTTATCACGCTTTGGGCGCTTGTTTTAACAGTTTATGATATCAGTGATATTTGGTGTTGTTTTTATTTATTCGCTGATTTAATAATACTTTAAAATTTTAGGTTAAATTAACTTGTCCATAAATTTCGTAACGTATTACGCATCCCTAAGTTGTATTTTTTGAAAGATTTAACGTCAGTATCTTCTGCAAAAAAATAATTTAATATTTGTGTGCAACTAATAACACACGTTAATATCGACTCTGAAATTCAGCACAGAATTAGCAACGCATCAAGAGCATTCTGCAAATTAAAAGACAGGGTTTTCTACAATCACGACTTGAGCACAAAAACCCCATCATGTTATATGGAAGCGAAACCTGTGTGCCGTACCGAAAAAGCGTAAAAAACAAAAAAACACATTATATTATTGATCAAAAAGAACGTTTCTTTACTTTGAATTCTAGTCTTCTCCTTGCTAAACTTTAATGCAAAATCGATTCTGCGGTTACCTTCTTTCCTTTTCGATCCAGTCCTAGGTTGACAAAAGGGGACGAAAAATATTCGAATCCATTGTCAAACTAATTTACGATGATTATTTTCGTTCGGCTGAGCCCTCAGTCGCATCCGGATCCCGTTCATTCTTATGCAGATGTAATTAAATAAAGTCGCTGCGCGTTCTGAGTACGGTGAAAGTATTATTCGGTGTCGAAACGGCATAAAATCGTTTCGAAAACAAATCCGGCCTCGACTTGCAAATGAGTTATTAACCGAGCGGAGTAGCGATGAATAGACCTTCGCCGACCTTCGCCGACCTCCCCCCTTCCACCTTCGCGATAATACGCCGCCATTTTCCAAGTTAATGGTTAGAAAACTTCGTTAAGAACGGAGTGGAGCAAGGTCCAGAGATAAGTTGGTGAGTGGAAAGCAGGCAGGAGAAGTCGCGTTCGTGTAATTTCTTTGACAAGATTCAATTTTAGATTTGCTGGTGAATTTTTGCTCTCGTACCTCAGTCCCTCCTCACTTCTTTCCGTAAATGAAATGTTCTTATTCGCGGAAGAGGAGAATGAGATAAAAAATTACGTACATACCTTAATTTTTAATTCAGAAACAGTTTTATTTCATACTTCTAGTTCTGCGGTTACCTTCTTTCCTTTTCGATCAGTTCTAGGTTAACAAAAGGGGACGAAAAATATTCGAATCCATTGACAAACTAATTTACGATGATTAATTTTGTACGGCTGAGCCCTCAGTCGCATCCGGATCCCGTTCATTCTTATGCAGATGTAATTAAATAAAGTCGCTGCGCGTTCTGAGTACGGCGAAAGTATTGTTCGGTGTCGAAACGGCATAAAATCGTTTCGAAAACAAATCCGGCCTCGACTTGCAAATGAGTTATTAACCGAGCGGAGTAGCGATGAATAGACCTTCGCCGACCTCCCCCCTTCCACCTTCGCGATAATACGCCGCCATATTCCAAGTTAATGGTTAGAAAACTTCGTTAAGAACGGAGTGGAGCAAGGTCCAGAGATAAGTTGGTGAGTGGAAAGCAGGCAGGAGAAGTCGCGTTCGTGTAATTTCTTTGACAAGATTCAATTTTAGATTTGCTGGTGAATTTTTGCTCTCGTACCTCAGTCCCTCCTCACTTCTTTCCGTAAATGAAATGTTCTTATTCGCGGAGGAGGAGAATGAGATAAAAAATTACGTACATACCTTAATTTTTAATTCAGAAACAGTTTTATTTCATACTTCTAGTTCTGCGGTTACCTTCTTTCCTTTTCGATCCGTTCTAGGTTAACAAAAGGAGACGAAAAATATTCGAATCAATTGACAAACCAATTTACGATGATTATTTTCGTTCGGCTGAGCCCTCAGTCGCATCCGGATCCCGTTCATTCTTATGCAGATGTAATTAAATAAAGTCGCTGCGCGTTCTGAGTACGGCGAAAGTATTGTTCGGTGTCGAAACGGCATAAAATCGTTTCGAAAACAAATCCGGCCTTGACTTGCAAATGAGTTATTAACCGAGCGGAGTCGCGCTGAATAGACCTTCGCTGACCTTCGCCGACCTCCCCCCTTCCACCCCCGCGATACTACCCCGCCATTTTCTTAATTCAAAAACAATTTCACACTTCTAGTTCTAAAAAATATGAGAATACTTCTAAGTAAAAACGTTCTGTATTTCGTTGTTATTGTGTCTTATTCCTTGCCACAATATCATATCCTGTTTTGGACTTCTCATAGAATAATTTGTTTTTTACTTTCAGTATAAATTACTGTCATTTAGAGAATTGTTTGTTTAAGTGTCTTGTTATAGTTATGTTCTGTTCTCTATCTATACTATTACAGAGTAACAGGTTTCAAACACAGCGTCGCTTTTATTTAAGATTCAATCAGAAAATTAATATTTCTAATTTGAAAAATCTCTACATAAACACTGAACAAGTCAACAAAAACAAGAAAAAAACATTATATTATTGATCGAATAGAATACTTCTTTACCTTGAATTCTAATCGCCTCCTTGCTAAGCTTTAATGCAAAATCGATTCTGTGGTTACCTCCTTTCCTTTTTGATCAGTCCTAGGTTAACAAAAGGGGACGAAAAATATTCGAATCCATTGTCAAACTAATTTACGATGATTATTTTCGTTCGGCTGAGCCCTCAGTCGCATCCGGATCCTGTTCATTCTTATGCAGATGTAATTAAATAAAGCCGCTCTACGTTCTGAGTACGGCGAAAGTATTGTTCGGTGTCGAAACGGCATAAAATCGTTTCGAAAACAAATCCGGCCTCGACTTGCAAATGAGTCATTAACCGAGCGGAGTCGCGATGAATAGACCTTCGCCGACTTCCCCCCTTCCACCTCCGTGATACTACGCCACCATTTTCCAAGTTAATGATTAGAAAACTTCGTTAAGAACGGAGTGGAACGAGGTCCAGAGATAAGTTGGTGAGTGGAGAGCAGGCAGGAGAAGTCGCGTTCGTGTAATTTCTTTGACAAGATTCAATTTTAGATTTGCTGGCGATTTTTTGCTCGCGCGTTCCAGACCCTCCTCACTTCTTTCCGTAAATGAAATTTTCTTTTTCGCGGAGGAGGAGAACGAAATAAAAATCTCTCTTTTTCGGCGAGGCGCGGTCGAGATAAAGCAGTTTGTAAAAATGTGTTTTCATCAAGCACGGACGAAGGAAAAAAAGTCAGTAAATTAAATTATAACGGATATTTTCGTTGCGCATTAAAGTTATGGCATTTTTAACGAGAATATATTATCCTCTCGCTTGACAAAATTATGCAGTGTGTGTATTTTGATTATGAACCAATAACAGCGTGTGGTTTAATACATTGGAGATGCACCATTAGAAAAAAACAATTGTCACGCGACCATGTCCAAAAATCACTTTTGTGGCTATTAGAGTTCAGAACCAAAAACTACCGAAAGTACCCAGGCTTTCCGGTTCTTTTGGAACATCAAGGAACTCGGGGTCCAGTATAAAAGTAAAAGTGTTTTGGTGTATTGTGGTGATTTAGTGTTTTATTTTGCTGTTGTAACACCAAGGTTCCAACCCGCAACTGTAATCTCCATCTACCAACCATAATAATTTTTTTATAAGATATTTTAATGGAAGATACTCAGTACAACCTGTTGGAGTAAATACTTTCAGTAAAATTCCCAGTGGCATTGCAAAATACGTTAATATTAAAGACCCAACGGAATATATAGGACATTGTTTCCGCAGATCTTCTGCAACATTGCTTGTGAAATCTGGGGCAGATATATTAACGCTAAAACGTCATGGAGGATGGAAGTCTTCAAATATAGCTGAGGGTTACATTAAAGAGTCACTCCCCCCCCCCCCCAAAAAAAAAAACGAAATTGTCGCTGAAATCCTGAAAGGTATACCAATTACCAGTACTGGACGCCTCGCAGCAACATTCCGAAAAAGACTTTCAAGTGAAGAACAAGAACCCGAGACCTACACAAGCAGAAATGAAAATAAAATTAAAAAAGCTACTGGAAATAAAGCTTGTCCATCAATTACCTTAGTGAATTGACCAAACTGCGACATTAAAATTAAAATGAACTCAAAAAAAGTTTTTAAAAAATTAAAAATAATATTTGTTTATAGTGTCATTGTTAGTGGTAATATTATTCTGTGAATTACTGTAAAAACTTTTTGATAAACATTTAAATAAGAATTACAAATCGATCGTAGAAAAATTGTTGTGTACCACATGTGCAAAAAGCATATTTGTTGCACTCAGCATGATTGCAGCTCTCGACTTCGTCTCGAGTTGCAAAACTCATACTTATACATAGACTATTTTCAAACTAAGTATAAAACTAGAATCCTGGACTGTCAATGACACAATTACATTTAACTATACTCTTAATTGAAAAATATGTAAAAGTTACAGATATATTTTTCCCATTGTTCTAATTTTATTACAAGAGTATTTAGCATTTCCTTTACACAGTACTTAGTAAGCAAATCCGTTTCGTGCAGTTATACCTTTTTCCTTTGTTCAAGTCCAGCCCGGAAAAACAACTCCAACGACTGACACTGATGCCTAGCAAAAGGAACTCGCGAACGTCCGTCTTCCGGATAATTTAACCGTCGGTTACTAATCGCCGGTTAATTAAATCCATCTTTAGACACCGGCGGCGGCGGGGGTCAGAGAGAGAGAGACAGAACGAAAGTTGTAGTCGCCTTTTTACACGGTTGCGATGCAATTTCCTGATGGCCTAGGTCTAGATAAGGCCACGTCGGTGTCTTGTCCGTCGACATCGGACACTAATTCGAAGCGTTATCGCCGTATTCGGATAGGGAACGAGCCGTTTTATTAATTTAGTGGAGAGATAGGGCTCGAGGTAATTGTCTAGCGTCGTCGGCACGCCATTCCGTAGTTTGCGAGGAGGTTTTTCTTCTTTTTTACATTCGACGGCGCGCAACAAGCTGTCATTTTAAGTCGCACGATCCACGAAATAAGGTATCGTTTTCTGTTTTAATCTTTTAAATGGATTGATTCGGGACTGAAGAACTAACTGATCGTAATAATGTATATTGATTTTCTTCTATTTATACACGTATATACTTCTGTAGTATGTGTACTTCTGTGTGTAACATATTGTCAAGGTGTATTACTGGTTGCATAACTGCGTACTGCTGAATAGTCGCGGTGTGCATTGAGGAACCTGGCGCATTCGCCAGAAAGTAAAGAAAATTATAGAATTCTTTAGAAAAATCTAGAAAAAACCGCCAGGGGGTATATAAGGCCCGCGCTTTGACAGTTGGACAAGTTTAAAGCTGCAAATATCCCGATTTTCTACCAGCAGCGAAGCACTGGTCAGGGCGCTGGAAATCGAAGCTGCTTTTAGCGCCATCCCTAGACCGAAGATAAGATCGGTAACGGTAGAGGAACAGCCCGAGAGTACCCACAGAAGTTTGGAGGAGATGTGTAGAAAATTCGACAAACTATGTGAGCTACTAATAAACAAGGGAGTCAACAATAACCAGACAGAGAACCAGAGAAGATCCCAGGATATTAGGTGCTATAGATGTGGCAGGAATGGCCATATCCAACGGGATTGTCGCATCCAAATGCCATTCCGTTCATCATTAAGAGAACATCGGCATATCGGAAGATCCCAGGACATAAGTTGCTATAGATGTGGCAGGAATGGCCACATTAAACGGGATTGCCGCGTTGAAATGCGATCCCGTTTACCCTTAAGAGAACATAGGCACCAGGAAACTAATACCAACGGGCGAGTATCGGCTGAAGAAAACAGAGACCCTAGGATGTTTTCTATTAGGAGTCTAGGAAAAACCGCTGACAGTTTGGTGATCAACGGGAAGGTCAATGGTAGAAGAATTCGAATGACTGTGGATACAGGCGCTATGGTATCGTTGGTGCGGACTAACTCAGTGCAAGGATTGAAGATGATGCCTCTTAGAAAAAGAGTGTATTTACGTACAGTTACGGGGGAAATGGCCGTTGTACGGGGAGAGGCTTTCATGGAACTGGAGTTAGGGAATTTGAAGTTTCGGCATAGCGTTTTAGTGGCAGACATTGAAGATGATTTTATCATGGGTATGGATGTGATCAGTCAACATGGTTTTTCGTTCGATCACCATAGAAACATCCTGAAAATCGGAAATGAGGAATTTGCTGTATCTAAAGAGAAGAGACCAGGAAATATGGAAGCAAGATCAGCGGAAATTGTGATGATACCTGGTGATGCCAAGAAGATTGTGTTCGGGAAAATGGAGAAAACCTCTGGATGCCGTGTAGGACGGGTACAAATTATCGACAACGAGCCAGATCGACGACGAGCTACCTTGGACAAGAACATGAAACATCGCGAAAGCACTATCAGAGTAAGGAATTTTAAACTAAGAACTGACGCACAATGGACGACGACACAATTAAGGAAAGATCAAATGGAAGATCCAGACATCGGAGCAATACTACGGCTCAAGGAAGGTAACGGCGAGAGACCACCGTGGCAGGATATTGCGGACAGAGGGCTGGTTTTCAAAGCTCTCTGGGCTCAGTGGAATTCACTGGTGATTGAGAATGGATTGTTAAAGCGCACGTGGGAAAGTGCGGATGGCAGGACCGTAACAACTCAGTTAGTGGTACCAAGGAAGAAAGTCACCCAGGTATTGGAAGAAATTCATGGTGGTAAAACTGGAGCCCATCTTGGGATAAACAAGACCTTGAGCAAGCTGAGAGACCGTTTTTACTGGGTGGATTATTGTGAAGATGTTAAGAAATGGTGTCAACGTTGTAAGATTTGCGCAGCTAGACAAGGACCAAGTACTCGATCTGGAGGAAAAATAAAACAAGATAACGTTGGACTGTCGTTCGAAAGAATCGTTAGGAAGGGAAGATTACTGGACGTTCATAAGCACGTTAGAAGTAAGACTGCGCTAGCCAGTGACCGGATGAAAGCTCGTTACGACCTCAGAACTAATTCTACGGGATTTCAACAAGACGATAGGGTATGGTTGTATAACCCACAGCGCAAGAAAGGAAGGTCCCCAAAGTTAACTCCAGCATGGGAAGGTCCTTATACAGTCATCAAGAGGATAAATGATGTTGTGTACCGGATTCAACGCAGCCCTAGAAGTAAGATGAAAGTAGTTCATCTGGATCGATTGAAGAGATACCAGACAGGAAACCTTGATCGGGACGATCAAATTTGAGAAGGGGGCAATGTCAAGGTGTATTACTGGTTGCATAACTGCGTACTGCTGAATAGTCGCGGTGTGCATTGAGGAACCTGGCGCATTCGCCAGAAAGTAAAGAAAATTATAGAATTCTTTAGAAAAATCTAGAAACAACCGCCAGGGGGTATATAAGGCCCGCGCTTTGACAGTTGGACAAGTTTAAAGTTTAAAGTTTGAAGTTTAAAGTTTTGAAGTCTGAAGATAGTCTGAAGTTTGAAAATACCGCGAAATACCGTTAGAGTAATAGTAGTTGCATAAGTTGTGTTGTAAATAGTATAAGTTGTGTGTACAGAGTGAAACAAATAAATTCGTTAAGTATTTTATCGTGAGTTTAAATAGTGGACCCACGGAATCCGTAACAATATACTTCTGTAAATATACCGTGCTTGCAACTGTTACTTTTGGGTCGGTATTTACACGTGTGGATGTAAATCACTTAGGAATCTTAATATGTCCGAGAGAGAGAAATGCTATCCTATCAAGTAAAGTAAAATCACGATCGCAAACCGCTTATTTTTAAAATTTTTTTCGAAAAGGTAACTTGATAAAATTATTAGATATGATCGTTAGGGTGTCCATTTTTTTATAACGAGAAAACGTTAGTAATCGCGATAATTTAAAAACTCAACTTTTTACACATAATACGCTATAACTTAAGAACCACTTTAGATATTGAGGCTTTTTTTATTTTCAAGATCGGATCATTTACAATATGTTTACATAAGAAAAATTCGATAAGGTTGTTTTTTTTCCATTCTAAAATTTAAACCACCCATCCATTTATTTTTAGTGCATAGCAGTTTTCAGCGTCGTGTAACTTTTTATTTATAAAGATTTTTGCAGAAGAAAGTTTTTGAAAAACTACAATCAATTATTTCTAATAGATTTCGAGATATCAATTTTTGAATTCAGAGTTCTAATAGCGCGACCACTGTCGAACACCAACCAGATGTTTAGTGTTCAATTCCAACTTATTATTACTAAAAATGCAAATGTTTCTAACTTGCACTTAAAATTTTTCAAGCTATAGGGAAAATTACAACGACTCGTTAATAAATAAACAAATAAAGTATCACGAAACGTAACTAAATTGTGAAGCTGAACGCATGATGTACACCCTTTCCTAGAACTTTAAGTACTGACAACTGACAGAGGTACTGATTGGGTCAACCGGTCGACTGCGACAACTCTGCTATATCCCCTTCCACGTCTCTTAGCAATGTGCACAGTTTCTCGGTTTATTTCATTTGACAACGGGTTTATTGTTCCCTCTTTGTTCAGTACATTATAAACACATTGTACTCTTCTTACATACGGAAATCTCGCCCCAAGACTAATCTTTATCATGCCTTAGTATACCAGCTGTCTAAGGAGAAAACATATACCGCAAGACTGGAATAGCGCATTAACGTAATTCTAATTCATAAGAAAGGCAGCAAAGAAGATATCACAAACTATAGACCAATAAGCCTACTACAAGTAACATACAAGTTATTTACAAAAATAATAAACAGAATACAAAACACGCTAGATGCTGCAAAAGCGCGAGAACAAGGAGGTTTTAGAAGCGGCTTCAGCACGATTGATCACATACATACACTAAAAGAAACTATCAGACGAAGAAAAGAATACGAACTTCCACTAGCCATAGCCGCCTTTAGAGACTTTGAGAAGACTTTCGACTCGATATATCCTAAGGCAATAATAGAAGCCCTAGCGAAACAAGCTATTGACAGGCTTTGTATAAAACCAAAACCTAACTAAAGCAAGAGTAATGATATATAGAACAACCCCAGAATTTCCAACTGGTAAAGGAACACGACAGGGAGACACGATTTCCTCAAAGCTGTTAAATAAGCTGGACTGTACCAATAAAGGATTAAAAATAGACGAAGAATATCTTAACCATCTCAGATTCACTAATAACATAGATTGTCAATAGTCCTGAAGAACTACAAGCACAAATTAATGAACTAAATACAGCCAGCAATAAAGAGGGTCTCAAAATGAATTTAACAAAAACTAAAGTAATGTACAACGAACTAGTGGAACGAAAAGACAGTCTAATAAATAACACATCACTGGAAATAATAGAAGAAAACATACATTTGAGACAACTAATACACAGCTCGGAATCTTTACTACTAGAAATCAACAGAAGAATTAAGTTAGCATGGAGTACTTATGGAACAAACTCAATCATATTTAAATCTATAATGCAACTCTATCTAAAGAAGAAAACATTCGATCAATATGTCTACCAGTCATGATCTATGCATGCGAAACCTAGACACTTAAAACGGACATCATAAGGAAACTGCAGGTCGCACAACGCTCAATGGAAGGTAATATGCTAAGAATAATCAAGAAAGATCGTAAAAGAATAGAGTGGATACGACTAAAGACCCATGTTATTGATGTCCTCCACAGAATCAAATCTTTCAATTGGCAACGGGCAGGACACCTGGCAAAAAGGACGAACAATACATGGACCACAAAAATTACAGCATGGTACCCACGAAGAATTACCACACCTAGAAGAAGACCAAACCTGAGATGGGACCATGGTATTAGGAAATTAGTCAAGCCAACACTAGATAACAATGGACCCTAACTACAAAGACAGTATCTAGGGGTGAGGGAGGCTACACCATAATTGGAAATGGTTTCATAAGCTGAAAATGATGATGATAATGTCTATGACATTCAATCAAAAACAAAAATCATTTTCTAGGGTTTAATAAGCATTATCTCATCGTTATCGTACAAAAAGCATACTGTCCAAAGAAACTATTCTCAATAGACATTCCTAAACTATTACTAACTACCAGTTTTGCTCCGAAATTGAGCTCTACCCCATTTAGAACTATTCAATGTATAATCGTGAGTTCGACTCTAAACAAAAAGCGCCGGAATTAGAACAGAAAAGACTGACGCCAAAGTATTTCCCAACTCACTTCGACTTCTCAGTCTTTTGTTCCCAGTCTCCAGTCTATAAAGCCCGATACACAAGAGCCACGTTCGCAATTTGGTAATTTGATGTTGTTTTTTAAAGCACGAACTCTCTGTGCTCTTTTTAATAGACTCTTAATTAAAAGTTTGGATAATTAACGAAGTCCCCGGGGGATGAAAAAAGAAGGGAGGCACAGGGGGGGTGGGGGGAGGTTAAATCGAACACGAGCGCGAGTCCCATAATAAAACAACTAATTTACTAAAATGGCCGGTAATCTGATCGAAATAGTTGAGTGAGTGGGAGAGCCGGGACCGACGGGTGATGGATGGTTTTTATGTTTGCTTTGATTTATGGTGGCGGTGCCATGGCGGCATGAAAGGAAAATGCAACTAAATAAAAATTAATTAATATATATTGAAATAATCGATCTGGTTAGATTACTTTTTAGTAACCTATTACACTCAGATGCAAAAAAACGCAACGGAAAAATTTTTGGTCAAGTTTAAATGTTACATTTTTTATTTTTTGTCCTATTTCCTTGATTTTTTTACCAAACTGTATGTAAATAGGGGAGAGTGGTACATAGTGGGACGTGGCATATACTGGGACAGAGGCGCTAGTCGCCATCTTTTAAATAATTGGAGAAATATTTCGGGGTATAACAAACAAAAATAAAGGTTTCTTTGTCGACAATAAAGTTTAATTCGCTAGACAGGCACGAAAATTCCAGGAACAAAAAATAAACTTGTTGGTTGCTGCATGTTACTTATTTACTCAGGTAAAATCCTGTGTAATTTCGGTTCTAGTTTGCAAAACATTCTAAAATTGATAGAGGCTGTAGTGATACCGTTACTAAAGGTAAGTTTATATAAGTTAGTTCAGTTTGTTATTATTTATTTAAATTGTTTATTGAAATTTTGTTGACGTAAACATGGTATATATAGGGACAGTCCCACTATATACCACTGACGTGATTTTGTTAGCTGCCATGAATGCAAAGCCAAAACAACAAAGGATTCACAAAGCCCGTAGTGTAAAGAAAAAAGTTTTCGTGGAGTCATCATCAAGTAAAAGCGACGTGGAAGATGAAATTGTGGACGATGATTCATGTGATGACATTGATAGTGACATGCAAGATATTCTAATTCCGAAAATAGAAATCTCAAATTTTGTTTTGGTTCAATATCCTTTGAAGAAAAGTATTAAGAATTTTGTTGGTCAGGTAGATGCAGTGGACTCTGAAGAATACTTTGTGAATTTTCTCAGAAAATCTTCAGAGCTCACGTTTCTCTTTCCTGAAAAAAAAAGATGAAGATATTGTCAATAAAATGGATGTTGTATGCAAGCTACCCTAACCAGTTGTGGTAGGTGGCAAAACAACTTAAATTTAATTTTGACTTTTCGGAATTTAATATCCAGTAATGTGTTACGATTTTTTTCATTTAGTTATCATTTTTGTTTAGTATTTATAACGGATCAGATGTGTTTTCAGTTTAATGATTCAAATAAAGTTTCTTAGTAAATATTTAACTCTTTATTTTTCCGTTCTAGGATTTTAAAACAAATAACTATGCCATTTTTCCGTAACTTTTTAATTGTCCCATTATGGACCATAGGGTGGTACATATACGGACACATGGTATATCCAGGGACATATTTTTTTCTGTGAGTTAGGTACAACAGCTTTTCTTAATTGGTGGGAAAATTGAAAGGAAATTGTAATTCTAAACTGAAAAAAATACTGTTGGCCATGAAGTGGGAAAAATGTTTTTTTAAATAAAGAAAGTAAAAAAACGTCCCTGTATATACCACTCTCCCCTATACCACCTTTAATTCGTAAACTTTGTTTATTATAAACTTTAGTATTTAACTTATTATACAGTGTCAATCGAAGAGTTGTTTTTTACCCTATCTTTAAAACACCCTATCCAATAATTTCGGGAGTAAATTTTCCTAAAACATTATTTTTCAGTCAGAACCATTTCATCTGAATACGAGTGGCAAACCGCTGGTGGTATTTATTGTACAAGCACTTGGTAATACTGGTATTTTTTGGTACTAATTTGGTATTTTTGGTACTAATTTGGTATTATTTGGTAATAAACTGGTATTATTTGGTAATAAACTGGTTTTATTTGGTATTAAACTGGTATTAAACAGGTATTTTCTTGGACATCTGGCAACGCTGGATTAGACGCACGTGGCGACGACGGCCGGGAAGCTGATTGCATCATTTCTAGCCCATTTGCATCTAAAGCTAATACTTAAAAATATCTATATTTCTAGCCCCAAGTACATCTAAAGCTAATACTGAAAAATATTTGGAATCTAAAGGTGCTTTGACAAAATCGTTTAGTTCTGGAAGTCTTTCAGAAGATACCACCCTACATGTTTTGGAAACTGATTATACCCAAGAAAATAATATAGTTTCTAAAATACTAAAGCAATGGTTAAAGTCAAAAATTGGTGATGAACTCTGGAGCACTCTAAACTGCAATAGTCTGTTTAATAACATTATTTTTAGCACATCAATTTTACTTCCAAACTCTACTGCAAACTTCGAGGCAAACTCGATTTCGGGATCGACTTTAATATGCAAAATAACCTGCAAAAAGCAAGCAACTTTACAAATAAAATATCATCCTTCTACAAAACCCACAAAAACAAGAGTTACAAAGGCACGCTGGGTAAGCTCAAATTTTCAAACACACTTGATAAAGCATTTTGATATAACAAATAAATTATTTATACCAAAAATTAGTAATAATCGCAGTGTTAAATCCGAGGTTAAATCAGAGGTAAGCAATAATTCTTCAAATACCTCTGAGGCACAACCAAAAATAACTTCATTTCTAAAAAAACCTTCTACCGAGCCTTCTACGGAAAATACCGAGGAAATTACAGAGGCATGCAAACCCTCATGTAGCCAAATTGTACCCCCTAATCTAATATGTGAAGCTCCCTGTAATCAAAGAAATCCTAATGTAAAAATACTAGACTGCGTAATTATTCCCCCAACTAAACGAGCCTCGGACCTACCCTTATCAGCCGCCACTTTAGCCATACCATCCACAAGCAATAATAATTAACTCCCCGATGGTCCCATTTGCTACCATTATCAGCTGCCGCTTCAACCTTACCGTCAACAAGCAATAATTCAATTTGGAAGTCTACAAAATACAGCCGCTCGCAAAGGAATAAAAGAAAAATTGAAAAGTTTCAGTATAATCAACCTCTTATAACCAACTTTATTTCGATATTAGAGAAAATAAATTCTACTCTTATGAAAAATGGTGAAATATCGAAAGCTGTTAAGGAAAAGATGATGGTTTGCCTAAATGAACCCGAGAATGAGAATAAGCCAGAATCGAGGCCAGAATCAATGCCAGCAAACAAATTTCAAGATCTTTATCTACCTACCCCACGCTCAGAGTTAGTTAAAAGTTCAATATTATACAACTCGAAAAAAATGCACAATCACCTGCCATTTGAAATCAAATCCATAACATCATTTTTTTCATTTCGCAAAGCATTGAACTCTTATTTACTAGACAAGGCTTTCTACGCCGTAAATGAATTGTATTTTGAAAATCAAGTTTGATCTTGTAAACACTGGTCTAATGGTCGCTATTGCTATATTTACTAATGACATCGAAATGAATTTATTTAGAGGTCATTGATATTTTTCTATAAACTAGCTAAATATTTTTGAATATTATTTTTATTTTTTGTTCTTTGACATTATAAACATTTATAAATGTTTATAAGACTGACAATATTATTTGTATAATATTTTGTATTATCTTTTGTTTGTTTGTTTGTGTACCTTGTTTTTTTACTTTGTTTGTTGTTTTAATTTTTTGACAATAAAGGCATTTATTTATTTAATTTTTAAACATGTTGCTTAAGACAGACTTTGGTACTAATTTGGTATTTTTGGTTCTAATTTGATATTTTTTTGGTAATAATTTGGTATTTTTGGTACTTTTTTGTGGGTGGACGATTGAATATGATTCTTAGTGTCAAAGATTATGCAAAAGTCATTGATCTTGTTGAATATGACCGAAATTATGAATATTCGCTTGGTCCTTGAAGAAGAATGGGAAAACATAACACAATATACAGAGTGAGTTTTCTACGATGTTCTCTATGGGTATCTCGGAAACTACTGGAGATAGAGAGCCGGTTAAATGGGGAAAGAATTGCAGTTTTGGAGTGTCATAAATATGTGCCTTTCAGATTTGTGAAAAAGTTCATGGCTTACTAGATATTTCGGAAAAAACAAATTTCGGCTATTTTAAAAATGGTCTCTAATTACATTATAATCTATTTTAGACAAAAAGTTTTCAGATGAAAGTTGTAGATAATCACACCCTTAATGAGACTGTGTCCTCCGTTTTTTTCTAAAGCCTGTCAATTTTGGCATATAAGACAAACTTATGTTTTTTTTTAATGGAAACCATACGCGTGCTGTTTCTATAACAAATCCTACAATTTCGATACACTATTAGAAAAGGTCCGAGAATACCTAGCTTGAATTTTTTTATTACCCTTTTAATACATAATAAGTTGAAATTCAGGTGATCGCTAGGTAACCCAGCTAACTTGGTACCGCCTAACAGTGAAGTGGAGTGAGGTGAAGTGAAGTCTTCTTTCATCAAAAAAAATATTTTGGAGGAGTACCCCTCATCAAAATTAACACTGTCTAAAATTATGAAACATGACCAGCAATTTTGAAAAATATTTTGGAGGAGTAATATCAACATTAACACTGTCTGAAATAATGAAACATTTCTAAACAGGCAAGAAATTCTCCATGAGCCTCACTGTATATGCACACATACTTAGAAAAAATAATTAGTTTATTAAAAAAAGGCCTTTCGAACGTAAATTAGAACGTTTCTCTAGGCAAATGGTCGCGTGAGTGTTCACTCTGCGTGATTGGTCGTTCTCCTTTAGGTAAATAATCCATAAAAACCACATTAACTAAGAAATTATTAGAAAAATTACATAGCGGCCGCGTAAGTAAGATAAATTACACCCCTCTCTCAGTCGCAATTAAATAAACGAGAAGTGGGGGTAGGAGGGGGTAATTTCTTTCTATCCAACATCAGTGGCGGTACCTCAATAAGTGCTCATGTGCACGTAAGCCCCAAAAGTTATTGTCACCTCTTAAGAAACAACACTAATTTAAATTTTATCCTTCTTTCATTAATTCTACCATATGATCGAAAAAAAAACAACGTCGAAGACGGCTGCGAAATGCCAGTCGATGCTAATTTTGGCAAAGTCATTCCCTTTAATAGAGGAGTAATTTAATAAAAATTGTCATAAAAATAGAAAGACAAAAAAGTAGAATGTTTCGAGACACACAAATTTTCTAGAATTTCAGAATACACCTTAATTATTTTGAAGTGAAACTTCTTTACGCGTGCTGCGTGTAAAAATTCAAGGTCGTGGCACACGAGCTGGCGAGATGAAAAGTAGTAAGGATCGCACGATCGCACGATCGCAAACACCAAAAGACATTTGATTTAAAACTAAGGAAATCATTATAATAAATTTGACACTGTACAGGGTGAGTCAACGATAGAGTAAAGTCCATTATCTCATTTGTTTCAAGGTTTACAAAAAAATGTTTAATATAAAAGTTATAGGGATGGTTAAGATACACATTTTAAAATTATTATAGAGTATACAAGGTGCTTCAAAAAAGTGTGGCGGCTATGACATGTTTTTTTTAAATGCAACACCATATTTTTTATTTTATTTTTAGATTCTGCGTAAAATTCCATAAATTTTTTATATATAATGTTGAATACCTAAAATTACTAGTTTTTGTAATATTTCAATTTATTTAAACAAATGTTAAATTGCAGTGTGGTAGAAAATTGTCAGTGGTGCCATTGTTTCTGAAGTTGAAGTACCAAAATTTGGTAGGAGAGTTTTATAGAGATGAAAAAAAAGATATATGTAAAGATATTTTAGTTAAATGATACAGGGTGTTCAAAATATATTTATGAATTTCAACTACTTATATTTAAAAAATCTCAAATTTTTTAAATGGGACACCCTATATATTATTATTTTTTCTGATAGATTTGACAAAACTCTTCAACTTTTATTAAGCAGGTCATATCCCTATTTTTAATAGTTTGCGATTTATTCCAATTTTTTCTATTTTTACCCATATTTTTAATACAATTACCCTATAAAATCATAGTTGCCATGACAAAACAAAACTATTTATTACTTACCTTTAACAAGTAGCTTCATAATTAGTTACAATTGCTGGTATTAGTTAAAATTAATCAACTTTACTCAAATAAACTAAATCGCAGTAGTGAATTTCTTGGTGTATTTCTATATTATGAAAGATGACACTTGGGATTTTTCGTCGGGGCGACTAGCCACAGATTAGAGTAATATCAGATTACCTAATTGCTGAAGACTACTGATATATGAATTTTCTTCGACATACAGTAAAGTTTTTTATCGTAGTAATTCTGGTTTATAATTCATTTGGTAAAGCCAATATTACTACTGCCGCGAAACCGTCCCATTACACACTGAAGATGTTTTCTAGATAATATACATCTATCCTTATAGTAGTTAGCAAAGTACTATATAATATATAGTACTGAACCAAAAAATGTGGTTTTCTAAGCTTGTCCGTGTATATCAATCACACTGACTAATTAATTTCAAGAAAATCTGTAACTATTATCTCTACCATTTATACTTATTACAACAAATTAAACTAAAATTCAAGTTTTGTTCTTAACTTGCTTAACAGACATGAAATTGTGATAATTATTACTTTTTGTCATGGTAATTATGATGTTATAGTGCAATTGTATTAAAAATATGGGTAAAAATAGAAAAAATTGGAATAAATCGCAAACTAATAAAAATAGGTATATGACATTCTTAATAAAAGTTGAATAGTTTGGTAAAATCTATCAGAAAAAATGATAATATATAGGGTGTACCATTTAAAAAAATTGAAATTCCTTAATTTTAAGTAATTGAAATTCCTAAATATATTTTGAACACCCTGTAACTTCTAACTAAAATGTCTTTTTCTATATCTCTATAAAATTCTCCTACCAAATTTTAGTTGTCCAATTTCAGAATCAATGCCATCATTGACAATTTCTTATCCCACTGCAATCTAACATTTGTTTAAACAAATTTAAATATAACAAAAACTATTAATTTTAGGTATATAACATTATATATAAAAAAAAGTTAAGCAATTTTACGTAGAATCTAAAAATAAAATAAAAAATAGGGTGTTGCATTTAAAAAAACATATGTTATATTCGCCACACTTTTTTGAAGCACCCTCTATACTGTATAATAATTTTAAAATATGTATCTTAACCATCTCTATAACTTTTATATTTAATATTTTTTTTAAACCTAGAAACAAATGAGATAATGGACTTTACTCTATCGTTGACTCACCCTGTACATGTGTACCAACAGCCTCTGGTTGTGCTAGGAAGTAAATCTTCATGCATATTTTCATCGATAGGTTTGTAGCTTCTGAATAACGGTCTAGGTAAAGCATCTATCTCATTTGCTAGCTCAGATTAATAGAGTTAAGCAACTCGCATTTTCATTGAAGGACATTGTCATATTTATTTCAAACCAACAATCGACCAGAACATTCGTATAATTTAGCAAAATTACTGTAAATCACTATAATTAATGAATAAAACATGTAAACAAGAACAGACAATACGAATTGTTGGTGAGGTTCAAAATTTCTTCTCTTCTTAAAAAGAATTTAAGGGGGCGTTAACATAATTGGGCATTTGCCTATATTTTGGATGGTATTCCACAAAATTTGCAGGCTGTTGAGGAAACAGGATTACAGGGTACAGATTACAGAAATAAATTAAAAATAATATTTATTTAAAACAGCATTAAGGTTGATACTCACTATACCTTCCGTATCAGCTCCCTTCCATTTCCCTTCCGTTTACATAAAATATTATATCATGTAAATGAATAGGACAATGTACACTATCCGTACCGTTTCCCTTCCGCTCCATATCCTTTACTTCCATACCTTTTTTTAGCGGATGGACTGAAGCGTATCGGAAACAGCGTTGTCAAGTTCTTATATTTATACCCTTTTACCTAACTAGCTCTGTTAACATTTTGCTGATATTTATTTATTCTTTCACCTCTTAATTAAATCTATTAACAAAAGATACAAAATTTTAAAATAAAATTTTCGTAATGATATAAATTGTACAATAAAAAGTATGGAATTGATCCGGAACAGAAGCTTACGTATACCCAAGTAGCATAGAAAGGAGAAAATATCTATGACCACGGAAAATTAACCACTATTTGGTTGAATTTTACTTATATTTAACTTAATAAATTTCTTGTAGGGAATAAAATGCGAGAAACCTAAAAATGAGGTCGTAAGCTAGTTAATAATAACCTAAAATTATGCCTTTGAAAAGTAGCAACGTTGGAGTTAGCTGGCATTGTTAAAATCTAGTTATTGATAACCTATTGAGGGCATTAAGACTACAAGGACTTAAAGTAGGTCAAATGTTACTTTATTATAACTTCAAATTTGTCTCGGGGGTCGAAGGCATTTCTTGGTTTCAAGTTAGGTTAAAATTTAGTTGTTAATAACTTTAAATGGGACCTTATTTGGAGGAGTTCAAATTAGGTTGAAAATTTAATTTATTTCGACCTCATAAGTCACTGTTATGCTTCAAAGGTAAAAGTAACTTAGTTTTTTGACTTGGAAGAAAGTCAGACATACGGCAGGTTAAAAATTACCTTTTTTAATTTCCTCGGGGTGATTTCCGTTTAAAATAGTTTTCGAGGGATTACTACGTTATAGTACAT
Source organism: Sitophilus oryzae (assembly GCF_002938485.1). Classification (NCBI taxonomy): domain Eukaryota; kingdom Metazoa; phylum Arthropoda; class Insecta; order Coleoptera; family Curculionidae; genus Sitophilus; species Sitophilus oryzae. The sequence continues at coordinate 447,280 of NW_022146803.1, forward strand.
TACCTTGTTCCCACTGGTGGGTAACGAAAGAATATTCAATGCGTTTCTTTTTTATTACCGACACAATCTTAAACGTGTCCATTATGTGCAATAAAAAAAAGTCCAAAGTCCTCTATAATAACACTCACAATCCCAAAACACAAAACGTTTACTAATAATAAGTAAAGAAAACTAATTTGGTTTTCTAGTTAGTGTTCTAGTTTAGGCCAGTTCGGTAATTGCATCGGCTAGCAGAAGGATAAAAATTTGACATGTCACATGACTCTCAATAAATATCCTCATTTTAGGACACATGATTACTGTGAAAAGTTAATCGGATCGCTCGAAGATGTAATTACCGAACTTAGCATAAAATATCATTGTCAACTGTCACTTAAAGAAAATAAAAAAATTCTGTTTTACCGGCAATACTTCAAAAGTCAGGCCTTCGAGAAATGAGCTTCGACCTAATATAGCCCATTTTTTAACTTGCACCTCGAAGGAAAAATACCTTAAGCAAGAAATCTTGACCTTTGAGGTTATTAATTTAAAGAAATCTTAACCTCATAAAAAGAAAGCGGACTTTAAGGTTTTAAAATTATGAAAAACCTAACTTCATAGACGAATAGTTAAAAACACCATTAGCGGCCATTTTCTTATCCAATTTGTTTTCAAAAAATATTTTTTTGTGATATTGTTCTAAACCACTGAGAAAAATAAACAGACGTTTATGAATAATACTACCTACCATAAGTTAAATTAACTAATTAAGAACTTTAAAAGTGTACCAAGGAAGTTAGCTGAAAAAAAGTTAGGTTAGAACCTTGAAAGTAACGATTTATTCTAAAATTAATTGTTGAAAATACATAAAATTTTAATGGCGCATAATTTTTTAGGGCCTATCATATTTACATCTCACAGAAAAGTTTTCTCCGCAGACATAATTATCTTGGGAATCCAGTAATCCACTTCTTACCAATAACTTATTTACATTTATGTAGGTATTTCATATTTCATCAATATTGGATTAATGTTCAAACAGCCATGCCAGTTATTACTACACTTGTTTGTCTTCCTGGTTCATTATTGGGAAATTCATTTACATACACATATTAAAAAGAAAAATACTTTACCTTATTCTTTCTCTTTCTTTCCCATGTTAAAATGTAGGTAGTATAAATTAGGACTATTTTTAGTAAAATTTACCTCTATTTTACCATGTTATGACCTCAGGTCGGTTATTTTTGACTTCATAGCCCATATTTCATACAAGACATTATAACCTGTTAACCTATTTTTAACTTCCAAATTACTTTAGTTTTATTCTCCACTTTGGGAATTTTAACGTCAATTCTTGGAAATTTCGACCAATTTCCAGTTGGTCAATAATAGTCCAGGTGGTTAATTTAACGTAATTTTAACTTCAAACGTTTGTTGGGTAGGTCCATACAATAAAAAATACGGAACGGATATGGAATGGAAACGGAAGGTATAGTGAGAATCAACCATTATATGTTACTTTTCCAAACATGTCCTTCAAATCCCTCAATTTAATAGCTATCTGCTAGTAGGAAATTTCACTTCCAATATGCGCACATAGTGCACACACTGTTTTTTTTAAATAAAATAAGATTCTATATAATTTGCAATCTTAGATTCACGATTTGATAGTCAAAAAAAGATTCATTTTTGGACGTAGTTTTTCTAATTTTGTACACCCCAAAGTATGGAAGCATGCGCCGTCACTGTCCAAGTTCCAGCCTGTTGGTGGGTAGGTTATTATCATAACCCTTCTGGAATTGTTTTAGTTATTGTATTGCTACACCCATACATTAATTAAAAGTAAATTAGACGTGGAGTTTTCTAGTAAGTGATTTGCCGGGTATAATTAATTTAGAGTAATTGTTTCCAGATTTTTTCCATTGTGTAAATAAATCCTTTTTTGTGTTTTATTCCATTAAATCACTGAACTATAAACGTTAAACTAAAAATAGAAAGGTCTAAAAACACTTACGCATGTTGTGTTTCTTTTCTAAAGCTTTTTGAATCAAATGGGCAGTGCCAAATATACAGGGTGTCCCAATTCAATCCTCATCATTCGGATTACAAAAATTAGAGTTAGAGTTAGATTACAGAAATACGAGTCAGCGAGGTTACCCCAATTAGCCTTATCTATTGGATTGCGAAACTGTTTAGCGACAGTTATGCGTCCGGGAAAGCCAAAACTTATTTTTATTAATCCAAAGACTGACAAAATGTGATTTTATTGGCCGAAGCCGATGCAGAAGCCAAAGATATTTTTATGAAGTGGAAAATTTAAATTAAAAATATGATAGATAAGATGAAAGAAGGTCGAAAATATTATGTAATATAGGGTGATTCAGGCTACCGAAAAAGCTCTATATTCGGTTTTTGGTTTGTCAATTTTATTTCATTTTTTTACATAATATGGGAGCGAAGGTAACGCACATTCTGAAAATACTTTTATCCACATTCAAACATATTTTCAAATCAAAGTTGTATATTTTTAAATGGAATACTATACATATTTTAACCTCAGTGCTCAATCAATAGAATGCTTAGTTCAATCAATAGAATGAATTTCGCAATGCATATGTTTAATACAGATCATGAAGATTGGAGCATTTAATTAAAATCTTATTTTCCAATGAAGTTTTAAACAGATCTACACTATGTGGAGAACTCTTCGAAGCAGGTCAAGGTCGCATTTCGTCGCCCAACTTTGATGCATTTCAGTTTATTTCCAGTTGTCTTGGCCCACTTCGGTTTGCCTCGATCCTCGGCATGCGACCTACTTTGGATTCTTAAAAGCGCCTGAAAACTACTCGTGAGGAAGACGTAGGGGGACTTTTTTTTTGGCGTTTCCTGTTGCCTCGTTCAATTTTGTTTCGTTTTGAACTATTTCCAAAACGTGGCGGTATCCGTACCCGAGGCAAAAGACTTTTTTTCATAAATCTCAGTGAAATAAGTAAACCTAGATGTTTCTAAAATAGCTGTTGTTACGATGATATTTTGTTATTTACATCTCGTTTTGTGTTGATATATATTCCACAAAATTAATATTTGAACACGCGTTTATAATATGTATAGTAGATATTTATTTATTTTTATAAAATTGTATATGTTATGTTTTTTATGCGGCCTTAATTGATTAATATAATAGTAGTATTGTTTGATTAGTAATACTGGCAACACCATCAATATATCGAACTGATTGGAAAAATTATTGATTGACCCGAAGTCAATAAAAGATACTTTTACATATAATCATAACATGGTCTGATATAAATCCATTTAAAAATAAGAAATAATTAGACGGTTTTTTTTTAAATAGTTTAACACAGTGGATTAAAACCTATAAAAGACGGACCGCCAGAACAGTTAGTCACTGCGTATTGCCCTGCAGTTTTACGATTTTAAGTTTTGGAAATATATTTTTTACCATATTGGAATAAATAATATTAGACAATGATTAAAACTAAATACTCTTGTGTAACTTTAGAGGAATAGCCAATTTAATCTACCATCGCTAACTGTTTTCTAAATGCACTATTTTTGATTTTTCATATCAGTTTAATATAGTGGTATTACATTACACTCCATTACAAATTAATGATATTTATTTATACTCCATGTTTACTTATTTTTCTGAAGCCACCACAACGCTTGACCTTGATTGCTTCGTGCTATTTCACAAAATAGTACGATAAAAATAAGCCCGTGTTATAAAAATTAGTTCCCACGTTTCCTGAAATTGATCAAGACGCACGCTGTGATTGGTTGTTTGTTTTTTATTTTTAAAACAAACAACCAATCACGGCGCGTCTCGATCAATTTCAGGAAACGTGGGAACTAATTTTTATAACACGAGCTTATATTATTTGAGTTTACTTTTGAAACTTTTTCCAGAAATGTTTAACGAAATATTTCCAGAAATATTTCGTAAAACATTTCGGGGATAGTGTAGAGGCTGTTAGATCAGATCAGATTCATTCACTTTTACAGTTTCATTAACGTTTAGTTCGATTTTTTTAGTAGCTTAAATTATACAGCTTTTTAATAAATTACATTGGTTGAAAAAGAACAGTTTTAACGAGTTGCTTATAATGCATTTTTACGCAAAAAACGCATCAAAAAAGGGCTTCTTAATATGACCGTACTTTTCCTGTATATTTCTTTTAACCTAGTTTTGTAAACTACAAAAAATTAATAACCCCAACGTACACAACTAAGCCATTTAAAGCCAGCCATTTTCTACGATCGAAACCTGGTTTTAAAAGAAAAAAATACACTCGTATACGAACAAATTCTGTTTGCTCTAGGCGCACACGGAAGAACTTTTTCATTTTTCGACTTGCGAGATAGGACATATTAGCCCCTAGGTAACAGGGCGGAAGTTTTTACTAAGGAACTTTACAAGAAAACTCTTTTAACCTAAGCTCGAAGCAGATAGTATAAAGTTGCGGGAAGAGTTTTTCGATGTAAAAAATGAGGAAAAAAAGAGAAGGGAACGTATGTGCGCCCTGTTGTTTTCTGCAAGATTTTATGTTTGTTTTTAAAGTACAAGTATATATATATATATATATATATATATATATATATATATATATATATATATATATATATATATATATATATATATATATATATATATACAGGGTTGTTCACCACATACGACACGGAGTATTGTAGCTAAACGATTAGATTTTTACAAATTGTAAGTTTTGGGTTCATTGAAGGACTGTTAGAACTACAATTTAAAAATATTTTTACAAGATACAAAGTGTCCCAAATAAACAAAAAGTATCAAAGTTGAATTTTTTTAAGTGGAACACCCTGTATATTATTCTATTTTTAGATTTTATGATTGAAATAAAGGTAAATTTGATTAAGGTTTATCACACTTAAACCTTACCGTTTTTGAAATATTTTCAATTTCTTCAAATTGTAGTTTTATCGCTCCATTTCTACAAGGGTATCAAAGTTTTTAATACTAAATATTTACTGAACATTATTTATTGATCAGATATTGTGTTGCAATAATAAAAATTGTACTACCTTATATAAAGTGTCCAAAAATGTATATTAAATAATTACTACTTTAAACGGCAATAATTTCTTTAATTTAAATGGAACGCTCTGTATATTTTACGAGAATCAGATGCATAATTTAATTGTCTATCAAATTGTATTATATCATTTTTACCTACCTCTTCAAGTTTTCGTAGAAAATGCATTTTCTTATAATTTAGACGTCAATTATCACTATACCCATGGAATATTGACATTTTGGATTATTTTTAAATGTAACAAATTTTTAAAGAATTCAGATACTAAATATTGTCGATATAGTTCCCTTATTTTATTAAAAATAAAAAAAACTGTTTAAATATTTTTTGTTTATTTATTAATATGATCCAATTAATTAATATGATCTCAGTGTTCAAACTACATTAATTGACTGTTTACGTTGATTAATAATAATTGCTCCAAATACTAAAAAACTGAATTTTGTATGTGTATTAGACAGTGTGGTAAAAAGTAACATAAATTCTATTTCATTTTTTGACGAATGCTTATTTATAACAACAAAGACGTTCATTCTAATAACTTATTATTATATTGATTTCTAAGTAAAATCTGCATTTATTTAGAATAATGAAAACAATTAAATATGTAATTAACTACTTTTTGGGCGGAAATACTGGTGGTATATTTAATTGGTACACTCTTTTACAAAGATTTAAATAGTTTTCTTTTTCTAAAAAATGGGCTTGCAATATTATTACTTTTACCACCTGTACATTTTGTACATATTATATGTTGCTTTAAAAAAATCTAAAATGTCAATATTCCATGGGTATAGTGATAAATGAGGTCTAAATTATGAGAAAATGGATTAAAGAACGAAAAAAAAACTACGAAAACTTAAAGAGGTAGGTAAAAATGGTATAATACAATTTGATAGACAATTAAATTGTGCATCTGATTCACGTAAAATATACAGGGTGTTCTATTTAAATTAAACAAGTTACTGCCGTTTAAAGCTAGTAATTATTTAATATAAATTTTTGGACACTCCGTATAAGGTAGTATATTTTTTATTATTGAAACACAATATCTGATAAATAAATAATCTGCAGTAAATATTTAGTAATAAAAAGAAATGAAGAGAAATGAAGCCTTAATTTTTTTACTGCACTTTCACAAAATTGAAAATATTTAAAAAACGGTAAGGTTTAAGTGTTTAATCAAATTTACCTTCATTTCAATCGTAGAATCTAAAAATGCAATAATATACAGAGTGTTCCATTTAAAAAAAATACAATTATAATATTTTTTACTTATTTGCGACACTCTGTATCTTGGAAAATTATTTTTAAATTGTAGCTCTAATAGTCATTGAACGAAACCATAACTTAAAATTTGTAAAAATCTAATCTTTTAGCTACAATACTCCGTGTCGTATGTGGTGAATAACCCTGTATACGGTGTAGTTTTTAGGGGATGAAAAATGTAGGCCAACTAGTGATGAGCGACATATCAGAAACTGTGATTGGATAACTGCAATTAAAAAAGCACGTAATGTAACTGTTACGAAAAATCGTACAAAACGGTTATTGGTTGTCAAGATAGCCTGCATTGTATAGATGCTAAAGCCATGGAACAGATAAAAAGTCGTGATCATAGTTTTTGGTTTGCGTTAGTTTTTAAATCACAGATATTAAAAATCACAGTATCAGTTGTCACGATATCCTGCTTTAGCTATAGCCATGGAACAGTATGAATGATCACCTCACTGTTAAAAATCACTGACTAAAAAATCACGATTTCAGTTAACAGTTATTTAAAAAACAGTATGTGAACTATCTGCGCATATTTCAAGTGAAGCTACTGTTAGTAAGACAGCTATTAAATTGAAGGATTTGAAGGATATGCTTGAAAAATTTGACATATAATGCTGTTAATGCTGTTATAACTTCTGTTATTAAATTCAATTAACCCGAGAATCCAATTTTTTTTGTCGACGTGATGGCTTTTGTAGTTGGATGAGTAGGACAAGGAATTGGACGATTTAACATATGAGGACCCACTTCCATCGTCAGAGAATGTCCTTCCTCCTCTTCCTCCCCCCTCTCCGACTGATCCGAAATGGATGGGGCCCGGTCCTTCTAAGAGGGCCAAGTAAAGTAAAGCTTTTGTATTATATTTTATAGTTTATACGTATTATATTAATGTTGTTTATTTTTGTATTTATATTAATGTTGTTTGTTGTTGGTTTTTGAGCAAAATACGACGCCTAGCGGCCTCATTCTTACATCAAATTAAAGCTAAATAAATTCTCTACAACTCTATTTCGTATGACTTTTCTCTAGAGCCATTAGTTTAGCCGATACGTGCTTTGGAATGTGACCGTACTAATAAATTTTTAGTTTTTCAAAAAAATTGCCGATATTTGATTGGGCTGTATTTGAACAACGAATTGGCCTAGAGGGTTCAGGTTGGGCTTAAATTGTAGGAAATTTAGTTGACTTTATAAAAGTATAGAACAATCAAATTTGAAAACTGCTTTTTTAACATCGTTTTTTCAAAAAAACTGAAATAAGTACCAAAATTTTGATTTTTTTTGAGTATCACGGGAGTAGCACAGGGTTTTGAGGGTTGCAAAATCGGGCATAACTTAGTCTCATGGGTTCTAACAATATATAAAAAATCGTAGATACAGTCCCGTTTGTGATGTGGGATGTCTTAAATGACTGGCCTATAGTAGCAAACAAGAGATTTGATATGGAAACACTTTGGGAAATTTTTTAATGCCAATGTAGCATTATTTAAAGGTTTTGGTTATTTCACTTAACAGGTTATTTTTTCTTAGATAAATACGAGACTTAGATAGATACTTACGTGTCATATATTGAATGAAGGGAGAGTCCGAGTAGTTGCCTGTAATTGAAAAATATTGATTTGTTAGATATTAAAATGTAATGTGACACTCGAGATACCCGGCAACCGATGATGATCATCATTCTGAAAATAAAATATATGCACCACGTTGATAAAGTCAAAATTAATTTTCAGCATTTCCTGAAGCACAATTTTTATGTTTCAAATATTCTAGCTGGTGTTTTTACAGAAGTCGATGTCGAATCCGAATAAAAAAACATATTCTCCTGCCGACTTAATCCTATTTACATTTAAATTATGTTTTTCTTGCGGCCCTGCTCCCGATAATTGCTTTTATTTTCGGGGTGCTTTTAATTTCTACGAATACGCGGGGCCGCACAGTGGTGAGTTTTTCAAAATTCGTGGCCAAAACTTAAAATACGAAATCTTATTTGACTTTAAGCTATAGTATTTATTACACTGTTTAATTATCAGGGTACATCAATATGTACCATACCAACTTAGATCTTTAATAATTTCATTCATAGAAAAAAACTCATAGATGTGTTTCTAGGGTCGAAATATTATATCCCTAAAAATATTTGCACTTAGTTTTTCCTCCTGTAAACACAATTCGGGGACATATAGATTATTTCTATAATATAAATAATATAATAGTGGCTACATTCTTAAAGAAGACTTGAACATAATATATAGTTTTATTGCCTTTAGAGGCAAGAAAACATATTTATGTTTAAGTCTTCTTTAAGAATATAGCTACTATTTAAAAACCATTCACTGTCAATATCAGGACTCAAATCCTTTTGAAGTATTGATTTAAAAAATTGGCTCTTCAGCAAGATATTGCAATATGGCAATATAACATTTTCAGTATGTCTTAAAGAAGACGAGTATATACGCGCTGCAAAAGTGCGAATAGATGAACTGCTTCATTATGTTTTTTCCCTAAGATCATAACTGCACGTTATATTAGTAGACGGAGATGGCTGATTCTGCGCCAGCCTAGGGGGAAGGTGACGTAAAACAGATACGAACATGTAAAATACGCTAATAAACAAGAATAAACAGGTTTAATCAAGAAAACAACAGATGGATTTTATTTTAAAAAGTGGATGATATTTTAAGCATTTAGCGGTTGCTTTCTGATTAAAGCGGTTGTTTAAACCTGTTTATTCTTTATGTCTTATAATGTGCCTACTTTACATGTTCTTACCTGTTTTACGTCATCCACCCCCTCCTCCTTGAGGTTAGCGCAGAACTTTCTGATTAAAGCGGTTGCCTAAACCTGTTTATTCTTGTTTATTTGACTATTTTACATGTTCTTGCCTGTTTTACGTCATCCACCCCCTCCTCCTTGAGGTTCGCGCAGAACTGACCATATCCCTGTGTTAAATTGTATTCGAAGTTGGTCAAAGAATGGCTAGAGAAGCTGAACGATGCGATGTAGGTAGAAAAAGAGCGAGCATTCCATTAACTGGACCAGAACCTTTCTGCTGAAGAACCTGGAAGGACTCCATCAGTAACCTGGAATAGAAATTCTCCAAGGTGTAGGACTCTCGAAAAAATGTTTCAGAACTTAGACAAAGAAAAATGAAAGATTTGCCTTGACTTATAAGTAAAACAATCTTCGGAAGTCACGGAATTTTTAACAGGAAACAGATCTCTTCTCAAAGAACACCTCAGTAGATTGAATCTAAAAAACAACGACGAATGCAGATCAAGTTGGGAAAATGTGGAAACACCAGAACACCTCAACACTGAGTGCGCCGAGACGACAACCATTCGTGTCATAAACTTTGATACGGCTGATATCGGAAATGGAGAACTAACCTCTATAAAACCATCTCAGATACTAGCTTTCGCCAAACCCCTGAGACTGTATGATGAGTTATAACTCAAGAAAGGGGAACACAGTAGATCTACAAGTTACATTGTAGAAATCTAAACATAATTCTGTTCTCAATGTATCTGATTTTAAACTAAACCGTCCCACTGTACGCCGGTTCCCCCGAAGTAGGATTAATGTCCTTTTCTCTGCTTCGCCCCATTTGTAAAACCGGCGACGAAAAGATAATGAGGTCGTAAAAAGCGAGGAGGAAAAATAAGAAAAGGACGAAAAGGAAAATGTACGCACAAATACCGAATAAAACCGAATTAGGGAAAATCATCATCGGGACTTAGAAGGAGCGCGACGAAACGACGAAGATTTGTCGGAAGCGGATTTGGCTAATTGTATTTCTCGTGTCGTCTCGATCTTGCAGATGGACGAAATTGCTTTTTAAAGTGCTAATTTTCGAATTATAAATGGATGGCTCCAAAATGATGAGATGATTTTATTCCCCGCTTTAATTAAAATACTTTTTTCATTTCGTATTGTTAGATTTAATGGTTTATTAAAGAGTGTATGTTATCCAGGTATTTTAAACAGGCGCGATTTTTTGACCACACTTTACGTTTCTTAAGCTCTTGATGTGTTATGGTAACTTTATAACATTTGCCTAGTTAGACGTTAGATTTGGTTGGATTTACACACGCATTTTACTTAATAAGCAAAATAGGGTTCCAATAAAAAATAGTATGTAGATGTAGATTGTAGCGGAGTCGGAACTTTGACAGAAGCCGGTAATCTCGGCGCATTCAGTGATAAGATGTTTTTCATTTTCCCCACAAAACCTGAATTCGCCTTTTTTTCTTAGCTTCAATCTACTGAGGTGTTCATTGAGGAGACAGTGTCTTGTTAAAAAGCCCGTGGCAATCCGAAGTTTTCTTTGCTAAGTCAAGAAATATTTTAGATTTTTCTCTGTCGTAAATTTCTTCGAGTGTTTTAGACCGCTGGAGGATTCTTGAGTTCTCCTTTAAGTTGGTTTCAACATGGGAAGCAGAACGGTTCTGGCCCAGTTAGTGGAGTATTCGCTCCTTTTCTAGCTAGATCATTTGATTTTTCATTGCCTTCTATTCCTTGGTGGGCTGGCGCCCAGAGTAGGAGGACTATTTTCTTTGTCTAATTTGTTCAGCTTCTTTAGACATTCTTAGACCAACTTCGAATTGATGGTTCCTGAGTTGATAGTTTGTAAGGCTGCTTGACCATCGGATAAGATGGCTATTTCTTGTTTCCGGTAGTTCCTATCTGTCTGAAGGATACTGGGCTGGAAGCCCATTGGTTCGGAGTATTTAGTTTTCGACCCAAATACTCCTAACCCCCTTCTTGCTTTGTTTTTTGCAGCATCAGTATACAACGTTATGGTCTGGTTTTAACTTTTGAGCAAATGTTTCTCTCTTACAATTCATTTTATTGCCACTACATTGAGGTGTTTCTCAAAGTTGTACATTTTTGGAACATCACAGGAAACTTAAGGAGTTGAATTTTTCTGGATGGTTTTCCAAGCTCCTGAGCTGACATACAGTATATTTCATAATGAGTAGGAAAGTGTTGTCGAGTCATTAATGTCGAGATGTTAACAAAAATCTCGTGACAGTAAAAATACTTTTCTTCCTACGCTGTTTTAGATAGGACCACAACCACTAATCAAAAACTAGGTAGAATATTTTATTTTGAAGACTGTTAAAAGTATACCAAAAGTTACTAATTTTTTTTTAAATGAAACTTCTTTACGCGTGCTGGGAGTAAAAATACAAGGCCGTGACACAAGCTGGCGAAACGAAAAGTGGACAGCCTACGTCTTAGAAATACATAGTGACGCGACGTGTATTTGTGGGCTGTCAACGTGCTTATAAAAAATATTGATTTTTAATTGTTTATTAATTTTTTATTTTACAAGAATAAACCTATTTTTTACGTGTATAAAACTAATTGTTACACGTAAAAAACTATTTTTTACGCGTAAAAAATATTTTTAAAATTTATTTATGAACTTCAAATCTTTCAAATTAATACCTGTTAGTAAAAAGTATCACTTCAAATATGCACAATTTTTTTTCTGTTTTGACGTGCAAACCTCACTTTAAATTTCTTGTTCGTCCTTTAAATTTATCTAAGAGAGAGGGAGCCAAAATTTCAGAAAGTGCTAATAATGAAGACTATCCTAACAATGGTATCTCACCAGAACTTAAAGAATCTGCAGAAAAAAGCAGAATGCTAACCAAAAAAATTAGGAGTCTATTTTTTAAAGATAAAAAATATTGTTCAATACATCCACCAGCAAGCATCCAGATTAAACAATTGGACGAAGATATTTTTCGCGTGTCGAATCAGAACAACGACGGCCGATACCACAGGCGTTGGGACGCTTCGGCCGCCATTAATCTTGCGGCGCCGTTGCCGAGGCTGTAATCGGCATCCCCGGGGATTTATCCATCTCCGTCTGTTCTTATCGAAAAGTAGATTAAGCGCAATTACGGCGTGAGAACGAGGTTCGCCACTGTAAGTGATATATACACACATATACGGTGGTAAATAGCCAACTTTGGACTCCACAATGATATACAGGTTGTAAATGGATTACTAAAACAGAGTGAATCAACATTGCTAGGCAACTATCATATTTAATCGCAATTTCGAGAGTTTTTTGAAGTAAAGAATATAATAATGTTGTACTTTATATTACTTAGTCGGGAAAATTTTAGGGCAGCGATTAGTGCTTACTTTAAGCAGAACAAATTAGGCAAAGAAAATAAAGTTCTCCTACTCTGGGTGACAGCCGACCAAGGGACAGAAGGTAATGAAAAAGACCAGAACTAACTAGACCAGAACCGTTCTGCTTCCCAAGTGAAAACCGACTTACAGCGGAACTCAAGAAACTGGAAGCGTCCATCCATAATCTGAAATGGTAATCCTCCAAGAGTCTCTAAGACACTCGAAATTTTTTTTAGGACTTGCAACCAGAAAAGATCAAAGATTTCCCTTTATTTACAATCACAATCTTCGGATTGTCATGGTGTTTTTAACCAGGACACCGTCTCTTCAATAGATTCAAGCTAACCTCGATAGATTCAAGCTAAGAAACAATGGCGAATCGAAATTCTGTGGGGAAAATGGGGAAACACCAGAACAACTCACCACTGAGTGCGCCGAGGCGAATACCATTTGTGCCACAAACTTTGGTATGACTGTAAAACCGTCTTAGATACTGGATTTTGCCAAAGCCCTGAGAGACTGTATGATGAGTTATAACTATAGATCTATAAGGCCGCGGTTATTTGACCTCCTATATAATCTTCTTTTTCTTCTTCTACTTGTGCTTATTTGTATTTATGTCATTCTATAATTCTAACCTATTTTCTGGCTTTACTCCACAAAAATATTTATAGTTATTTCAAAACGTTCTCTTTTAAAAAAAAATCCACGAACTTTTATCAACGCCAGTTTCAAAACTAATAAAAAACAATATTCGATAATATATATTTTTTAAACTACTCAAAAAGCACACCACCCTTTTCACAAACAAATCGCAGGGTAATTAATAATGTCCAGTCTCTGCGGTCCGAAAAATCAATCAGAGACCAAAACAAACAAATAAATATATAAATAAATAATGACAAACTTCTGACAGTTCCACACCCCACCTATCGTGCAATCTGTCCCTATCCCGTCCATTTGTATTTAATCAATACCTAATCAAATACTAAAGCCGCAGAGTTTGGGAGTCTTGCAAGTGTAGCATTATGCCTATATTAATTCACTTATTAAGAGTTCACGGTTTTTCCGGTAACAAAATGACCATCTGACAATTCTGTAGTGTAAATACATCCGTATATAACTTCTGTTTACATACATACATACATACAGCCGTTACTCGCTGACAAGTATTCGACACACATAAAGAAGATGGTCACGCAAGGCGTTTTCTTTCATGAGCTTTTCTGTGACTGAAAAGCCCGATACGTGATGTTATCTGCGTACCGATGTTATCTGCGTACCGCACTCCGGACATTCAAAAATCTCATTGCTTTGTTGCCCCTTTACTTTTTGGTTGCCGCTGTTAACTGAGTTTCCAACCCTTCTCCATTGAGTTCTATTGTGAGCTGCTTTTCCCACTCATTCTGCATGTTAATTCCCTTTAAATTTTCGTGGAAAATGTCCTTGTATCTTTTCAGTTGTCCACCCGGCCTCCTCTTACCGTCTCCTGTCCTTACCGTCTACAAGCTCACCGTAAAGCAGAGATTTTGGTATGCGGTTTTCTTGCATTCTGCATACGTGACCAGCCCATCTTAAGCGGGATTTTGTGACCATGACTTCAATACTCTCGCAGTTAGCTTTTTCAAGGATCGATACGTTTGATACATGATGGAACCACCGGACTCTTAAGAGTTGTCTAAGGTGTCTATGTTTGGTTTGGTACAAAAACAAAACTAACTTCTGTTTGGAAGTGGTGGACAATGATAAATTCGGAAAAATTCCTTGTTGACACTGATATTGTCATTAATTTTCAAATTTTATTTTTTTGTTAAATTGCGGCATATGTACCACTGTCTGACAGTTATGAAGTGTGAACTAGAAAACATTCAATTGTGACAGAGATGGATTTGAAGAGACGTGAAGTTGTACAGTGAGGATATTGTGATTATTAATCATGCATTGATTAAGCTGAAGGTTTCTTTAGTATGTAATTAATTCATATTTGGACGGAAATAATAGTGGTATATTTAATTAGTATATAAGGATTAAAGATCTTATATAAAGATTAAAAATCAGCTAGTAATATTAGGTATAATTTTTAATGAAATATGGAACTACGAGTATATCGTCAATATTAGTATCTGTACCCTTAGAAAATTTGTTACATCTTTAAAAATAATCTAAAATATATCAAAATTCCATTGGTATATTGACAAATGAGATTTAAATTATAAGAAAATAAATTTGCTACGAAAACATCAGGAGATAGGTAAATAATGGTATAATACAATCTGATGACAATTAAATTGTACATCTGATTCACATCAAATATACAGGGTGTTCCACTTAAATTAAAGAAGTTATTGCCGTTTAAAGCTAGTAATTATTTAAAATAAATTTGTAGAGACTCTGTATAAGGTATTATTATTTTTATTAATGCAACAAAAAATTTAGTAAATAGAGAAACTTCAGTACAATATTTGCTTTTAAAAACTTAAATACAATGCCTAGAGAAATGAAACAATAAAATTGTTACTGGCATTTTCACAAAATCGTAAATATTTCAGAAACGGTAAGATTAAAGTGCGGTAAACCTTAATGAAATTTACCAATTTACCTTTATTTTAATCGTAGAAACTAAAAATGTAATAATATACAAGGTGTTCCATTTAAAAAAATACAACTTTGATATTTTTCCTTTATTTGGAACACTCTGTGCCTTTTGAAAATAATTTTAAATTATAGCTTTAGTAGTCTTCTAATGATTATTCACTCACAATTTCTAAAAATCCAAATACAGGGTGGCGCCTCAAAGAGAACGTCTGGTTTCCAGGAGAACGACAGTTTGTATTGAAATGAAATTTTGTGAGCATATGAATTAACCTTAATTCAGGGCACTTTTTAAAAATAGTACACAGTAAACAGTACTACAGGGTGTCTCCAAAAAAAGTTACACATCAAAGTTGAGTTTTTTGTAATGGAACACCTTATATATTAATTGATTTTTGGATTCTAGAAGAAAAATAAAGGTGATTTTTATTAGGGAAGTATATGACTGAAATGTAAGGTTTTTCACTTATTTAACATTTTCTAAAAATGAAGAACAATTATTTTAAAATTTCAATAAAAGCTACCTAAATTGGAAGGGTGAGACAAAATTAATGTTGAACATTGGTCATCTTTAAAAGAAAGTTACTCCTTCAGTTTAAATGGAACACCCAGAATATCATTTCGATATTCAATGGGGAGTTCATGTCTTCAAAATACTATTAAGGTTGCCTACCTCTCAAACAAAGATTTTCCTAAATATTTTCATTTATATGATTTAGTGTCAGATGATTATTTGATAAAATCTAGAGTGGCTGTGATATGTCTGACGTTACTTCAACATAGCTGTCTAATTAGTCCAACTTCAGTATCATTTTATGTAGTGAACAGGAAATGAAGCATTTTGAGCATTTGTTTTCATCTAGTTAATTTTTGTCACAATATTGTGTATATTTTTATTACCGTACTCTTCTATCTTTTAATTTTTGTTAAATTAATAAAAAACATATCACAGCCACCTAGATTTTATCAAATAATAAAGATCTAATGATGCAAAATCATAAAAATGAAAATATCTAGGAAAATCTTTGTCTGAAGGGTAGGCAACCTTAATAGTATTTTGGAGATATATGAATTCTCCATTGAATGTCGGAATAATATACGAGGTGTTCCATTTAAAATACAGGACTAACTTACTTTTAAAAGCGACCGATGTTCCATATTAATTTTGTCTCACCCTGTATAACTTTTCGGATCAAATTTTAAGTTGTGTTAAACCAACACAATTACATAAACCTTTACAATAACGATTGTATGTTATACAATCGTTATTGTAATTAAATATCAGGCTATACAGAGTGAATTAAAATTTACGTAGCTGTTATTGAAATTTAAAATCTACTCTTCATTTTCACAAAATGTGAAATGTGTCAAAATCCTTAAAATTTAGGCATATGCTTCTTTAATAAAACTCATTTTTTTTTCCTAGAATCCAAAAATCAATTAATATATCCATTACAAAAACACAACTTTGATGTGTAACTTTTTTTGGGGACACCCTGTATAATTCTAGATATGTTTATAAAATGCTTTCAATTAACCTACATAAGCTCCCAAAATTTTATTTCGATATAAACTACCGTACTCCTTGGAGCCTCCGTGTCGTATGAGAGGCGCCACCATGTATAAAGATAAATATATTAAAAAATAAACATATTAATTGATTAATGACGGTCATGAGGCTAAAGACGGTCCCACACGATGTGTCAAACACCTTCCAACGTTGAACCGATGAACATTTGCCACATCGTGTAGGAGACACACTTGTGAATTGCAATATTGTCGAAGCATATGCCTAATGATGCCTCCAACGTGCAGGACCGGTTTAAGATGTGGCTTTAAGTATTTCACGAGGTATTGATTTAACGCTATACTTCCAATAAATAATAAACGACCGTGTCGCCTCGGCGCTGCTGACACGCTAATCGCCTCCTTTTATTTAAAGTTGCGATCGGGCACCGATCAAATATTTTATTCATATATCACGGGCGGCGGACGTACGGACGGGTTTTGATAAACGGCGATACGTCCAATAAGGGGCGAGAAACGTCGGACAACGGCGATATTTCATCGACGGCCGGTGAATGGAGAGGATAGGTCAACGGAACGGGCGCGATATTTCATGTGTTAAGCTTACTGGGATACAAATAGTGCGGAAATTGGAAGGGTACAGATGAAAAGTAAATAAAAAAATCACTTCGGTCAATACTCAATTCGAAAGAGATTAAAAAAATATTAAAATAAGTAAAATGTTAAATGCATAATTCTTATTATAAAATAAAAAGTGAAGGCTTCTTGCAGTATCAATATATAATATTTAAATAAAAATATTTCTTTTTCGGTTTCGGAGCCTGTACCCCTCATCAGACAAGCTAACCAGACTGGAATTCCCAAAAACCGGTAACGAGAGGGTGATTTTTTTCCTCATAATGGCAAACAAACATAACTTTTTGTTATTTTCAGTTTTTCATCCTGCTTTTTTTTCAGCTGAAAATTTTACAAAACAGCAGTTATATGGCAAGAAATATTTTTATTTAAATATTCTTCTTATTTATAGTAGATGTTATTGTTTGTACAGTGTCCCATTTTGGATGCAAATGGAAGTTATCTCGCTTTTTATCAGTAAAGATAGAATCTGGCGGTTTTCGCGAGCCTATAGTTTAAAGCTACTTTAAAACTAGCTAAATTTGTTACAATAGAGGGTGTCCCAATATTCGGCGGACATAACTAATACGTATTTTTGGAACCAAAATAAGTGCATTGGATACAATTCACCTCTATACAGAATTGCTTCGTTTGTCCGTTAGAGGGCATCACACTTATCACATTATAACATCAAATTTAACATCAAAAATAAACACATTTTTCAGATATTTTAAGAACCATTATCCGATTTTAAGGTGATTTTGGGTGTCTATGTTTTGCTAAGTGCTTTAACATTTGACTTTCACAAAAATCAAGAAAAAGTATGGAAAAGGTGAAAACCAACTCCCCCACCACTACATAAATTTTAGTATACATATTTTCCAACTCAACCGACGACCATTTTTTTGCAAAATGGTCCTTCTAGTATCTACTACATTTTTTGGCTCTTGTAACAATGATTGTAACAATTAAAAATAAACCCAAACGTTAATTAATATAAAATAAATTTTATATTGATTAACGTTTGGGTTTATTTTGGTTTAAACAAACGAAGCACTTTTGTATAAAGGTAAATTATGTGCAATTAACTTATTTTGATTCAAAAAATAATTATTTTGATTTAAAAAACGTAGTTATTCTATGTCTATGGAATATTGAAACTCCCTGTATATTTTGTAGGGATCCTTTGGAAAAATAAATTCAAGGTGTAGAAGTTTCACTTTTATTTCGATTTATTTCAAATAATTTTTGAAGTAGCGTCAATATTTGGATGAAAATTGGTGTCTGGGAGTTTTTTGACATGAGAAATTTTATTTTGATGTCAATATGAGTCCTACATGTAGAGGGCGCTACATACATATTTTTAACTGGTTTGAAGAGTAATAACTTTTCGTCCGTACCCGTATAAAACTACCGAGTAAATTAAACATTTACGATGCTTTTTCCATTCTCAATATCTTGAGAACGGTTGCCCGTGGCGATTTTTACCAAGAGACATTTTTTAAGTAAGCAATCACGTAAATGAATATTTTTTCACTCAGTGGCTTTATACAGGTACGGATGACAAGTTATTACTCTTCAAAACAGCTAAAAACATGCAGGTGGCGCCCCCTACAAATAGGAGTGATATTGACATCAAAATCAAATTTCTCAAGTCAAAAAACTCCCAGAAACCAATTTTCATCCAAATATTGACGTTACTTCAGAAATGATTTGGAAAAAATCGAAATAAAAATGAAACTTCTACATCCTGTATCTCCAAAACTAAGCACTTTGGAACATACATTTATACAAAGTTCTACATCCTGTATCTCTACATCCTTCTACATCCTGTATCTCCGAAACTAAGCATTTTAGAACATACATTTATACAAAGTTTTTTACTTATTTTTATCTGCAGAATATGCTGCCGAAGTTTCCAAAATACAGTTCGGACAACCCTCTATAATAAATCACTAAAATACGCTAATAATGACACAGAATTAAATATAATTAGAAACTCCTGCTTACTTCCAAATAAAAATCGGGAAGATGTATGATTATTAACAAATTAAAAAAAATGTGTATTCATAACCTGCAAAACCATGATACACCTTTACTCAAATATGATTGAAATATAAATATAAATGTTACTAAAGTTACTAATAAATCTTAGTAACGTTATTGATCTAACCTGTAATTAAAAACTTAAATAACAATACCTTAAAGTTACGAATAATTCTCTCAAACACTCCCAAAACTCACACTCACGCAAAGCTAAATAATGGCAAACACTTACCTTAAAGTCCGCAAATAAGAAATAAAGAGAAAAGTCTACTTACCGCGTTTCGCCTTTATGTTGCTTCGCGTATTAGAGTGGTTCTAATAAACCCTCCACATAAATTTAAATAATCCGGCCGGCGCTGTTCGGAATAGAGCACGTTTTAGGACTTATTTCCAAACAAATCATAAACACTTCGCGCGCGCGCTGCTTAAAACGTAGTCGACAGTTTTCGACATAAAATGTTTTCGATAAAATAAAGAACATCGTTGATAGTTTTCAATGTTACCTAACGAAAATCTATACATTTATAAATACAGTTTTTTTTAAATAATATAATAAATATCACAGAATTTATTTTAGTAAATATTTTAAATTTATGAGTAACAATATAGTCAGTTAACTTATGCCTTACCAGACATATTTTTATGTAATTAAAAATAATTTAAATTTCATTTGATATTTTTTTTAATTCTACAACTTTTTTAAAATCAAATATTAATTATGTTTTAATTTATATTTTCTTTTGTATTAATTTTATAATTTTTAAAAAATGTCTATACCTATGTGGCGGATTCATCTCTCCAAAAAATCCTATATGGGTATTTCGCCACTGCAAGAAAAATTACAAAATAAAATAGTTATTTTTTGTAAACACTGCTCCGTTAGAGCTCTTTCAGACGAGGATACTGTATGCGAGATTCTGTATACGGGATCAAGAATTACAGTCGAATACTATCGAGATACTCTTTTGGCATACTTTTTTTAGGTACAAAATAATATTCTAGTTTAAAACAAATTTCAGTGCGGTGCAGTCGTATTATTGTATTATAAAATGAATGTTGAAGAGTGCGTTCTGCTGTGGCATATGTATAATAATAAAAAGCTTATAAATTTTTCATTATCGAAAGCGGCACGATCCATGGTTCTCTTATTTATTGTTCGAACTCACTCTCACTACTGAATTATTATTTTACTATAATAAATCTACAATAAATATTCTGTTCGCCTATGAATCGAACTTTTTGTATCGCAAAAGTATGCAAATCTGAACAGGTCCATAAGCTACTATGATAATTCTGTATCCAGGATACTCCTTCGTCGCCGGGCGGCTGAACATTCCACATTCAAAAATTCGGCCTCGCAATACTGTATGCGTCGCCGAATGCCATGAGTAAGGTACAATTTAACTACATGCTTTTTCTGTATCTGAGATACGCGCGTCTGGGATACAGAGTCCTCGTCTGAAAGAGCTCTTAGGTTTACAGATATACAAATTTGCATAACGAACAAAAAAATGCTCAACGATTCGGAAAGTTGATCTCTTTCCGTCGTCGGAAGCAAAAAAAAAAGAAAAAGGATAAAGAAAAACTAAAAATAATAAATAAAAAAATAATATTAAAATTCAATTATTCGAGAACACTTTAGTTTTTTAAAACAGATACGTCTACAAAAATCGTTGACGTTCTGTTAAAATGACATTATATCAAGTTAAACTTCAAAATTAACAATTACTACCTGATAACAATTACTTAATAAGGTAAAACCAAGAAGCCCCAAACTTTCTGTATGATTATTTTTAATTTTTACCTATGTTATGTTCTTTAAAATCAAGATTTTGTCACACTTTATGAAAAAATTCTGAATATCGCCAAAAAAATCATAATCGCTTTGAAAATACAACGCTTTATGAAATTGTTTATTTAGTCATAAATTTTATAAAATATATAAAACGCTGTAATTTAACAATCGCTTTGATGTTCTTGATGATATTTGAAATTGTTCGATAACATATGACAAGAATTTTGCAAAAATTAAAAACAAAATTAATTAAAAAGTTACGTTGGTGTAAATACACACAAAAAAACATGTATGTTGTAGGTTCTAAGCCCATCCTGTACAATGCTATCGATAGAAAAAAAATCGCAATATATTTACTATATACCTAATGCAAAAATAGTGGACGTACTACTCTTCCAGAGTCTTTAAAGTTCCACTCTAATGTTATTATAGTAGCGTTGGTTGAAGACATAAGATGCGCCATCTTATGGGCGATTTCGTGGCACAAAACCTGTTCGAGATATAGCTGGCGATACCGCCGCCGCTAGTCAACCTGTCCGAGATTTAGTTTACCTCAGCGCCGCTGCGCGCTGATCGTGCGCGCGCATCGGATGAAGAATACTGTACCGTAGTTCGACAGAGTGGGTAGTTGCCGGCGACAGTGTTGCCAGAACTACGGATTAATCCGTAGATTTACGGATTTTGGGTACAATACGCTAATAATAAGGATTTTCTGTCATTAAACAATTTAATATAGATAATATTATATGACTAAACAGAGAACGGGCGTCAGTGTTGACTTGGAAATGAAGATCGCTGTTATTTCATATGTATTATGGTAAATGTCAATAGTCGTCATTTTCAAGCCAACTAAACGACTTTTTTTGATCATACGGAATATTCAGTGCCTATAAAATAATTTTTATTTTTGCTGTTTATTATATGTTTAACACAAATACATTTTCAATACATAAATGCGAATTTTTCATCCAAAGATATTTTTGTCAAACATTTTACAGATATTACACATTCAAATATGGCAACACTGTCGCTTTCAATTCCACACCATCTTCGATATGAATTCGCTAGTCGAATTAGAGAAAATGAGTGTTTTATGCGTTAGCCGCAGAACGAGTAAAGGCTCCACCGTACAGCAGTTGAGACGTAAGGGGAAATTAAATCAGAACTGTCACGAATTCGCCCATTAAGTTGCGTTACACTTTAATGTTATTATAGTATCAAATCAGTAGTCATAACGTAAATTGTAATCACCCTACTACAACCGACAAAGTCCTATTAAAAAACCATTCTACACTGTTGCCACTATTTTCAGTTTTTCATTAACAAAAATGTGAAAAATCTGTTAACATGTAATTCGACGCCGGCATCAATATTTCAATGGAATCCGGACCAAAACGGCCGCGCCCGTACAAATAAATAGCGCTCCAGCCCGGCATAATGAAAACACTAGTGCCGAACACGTAATAACGACAACACCGACATTAATATATATGGAAAAGTGCGCATTCCACAACCGAATTATTCGAATGCTGTGCCCGGACGGAAAATATGCCTCGAATTCCGGCTGTTAAATTTAAATTCGGCGCGCAAATTGTGACTAAAAGGTAGAGGTAAAGGGGGTAATAAAAGATTGGAACAACAACGCAGATTGTAATTGGCCTAAAAATTTTATTCCTGAAGATTTGATATGTCCTAGATTGAATATGATTGAATGTTTTGAACTTTTAATGTATTTTTGTCGAACTTCATTACCAAACTTAATAAAATATGGAAAAATTTAACCGTTTCTCATAGCAATAAGTTAAGACTACTAAGAGCCCTAATTTTCTCCATCGCTAATTATGCCTCGGAGACCTGGACACTGAAGTTGGGAATGCGATGTTAAACCGAAGCTTATGTAATGTGGTACACATATCACCGTACCAAATTTTGATCGTACTAACATTTTGATTCTTGAACAACTTAATATAGAATCCAGATTAGCAAGATTTATAAACCAATCTTATTTAAGAGTCTATTACGCTGTACTGTTCGAGTAGCTCTCAGGGGTCGGGTAAATCGGGTGTGTGGCCGAAGGAAATATATGCTATATTTCTGAAATCTGCCCGAAAAGCCTTAGCCCGATCCTGTCGTGTTAAGTCACACCCAAAATTCCATACACACGTGGTTGATTAAGGTTTCAGTTCAATACAGGAATTTTAAATTATGTCTTTATTATCGAGAAAATTTAGTCCAAACATAAGGAATATTTTGTTGATGTTTGACCACCAAATTTTAAAAATAAAGATGTTGCTTAAAAAGCTTTATCTTTAATTTCCTTTATCATTTGTGTAAAAATACCTAGCCAGTTTTACATAAAACGTTAAATGTCGAACGCTTATTTTGCTACTTTTTAGAAACTAGTAAAATGGACTCTTAAGATACTTTGGCCACATATCCAGGAAAACCAATTGTCTAGAAAACTAATTGTGGTGGAAGGAAAAGCAAATGGAAAACGGCTTAGAGGAAGATCTCCAAATCGTTGGGTGGACTGAAAAGGAAAAAAATAGAGATTAAAGCAATAACGTAAGAATAAATTGGTCACACTCTTGCGCACCAGCCAGTACTAGTGCGCAAGACAGAACAACATGGATGGACACAGTAAATGCGATTGCTTCATAATGTCACCATTTTTTAAGTAATACATACAGGTTCGAATTGAAAATAACACAGATTTGGGTAATTTTATAGTAAACAGAAATAAATATAGTTTTTAGCTCTCTGGGTGATATCCAACCAGTTATTGTATAGTATATCCCCGGATTATCTTTACAAGAGGAAAAACTTTTTCATTAATGACATTTTGAGAAAAATGCATTCGTCAAAAATTGCTGGTTCTAAAATGGTTAATTCCGTTTATACCTTTCCAAATTTTTTGGGAAAAGAGAAACTTATATAAGATCCCAGACCGATCAGGGCGATCAGACATAACTTATTTCCACAAGGATGAAACCTTAGGTTCTCAGTAGTGCTCTCATGTGCTTTGAATACTGGTGTGAGGAAGGTAACTAAAAATAAGAGTTACTTAACTTACATTTGTATGGCTGATTTTTATATATATATGTTATACAGGTTAATGTTTAAGTTTGGTTATGTTTTTGGTTGTTTTGTTGTGTGTTATTCTCGAGGTTAACCGGGTAATGTCGACATTAACCGGACATCGGACCTTAACTGTAACATATATATGTTGTAGAATATTACTGTGAAGTATTATCAAAAGTATCAGACACTTTCCATGGACCAGAACATTTATCAGACGCTTTAGAGATTCACAAGAAATAAATCAACTTTACTTATTTTTACCTGTCTGATTTATACATATGTTATTAAAACAGCTATTATAAAGTTATATTTAATCAGTCAGACAGATTGTAATGACCAAACATCCTCTAAACACAAAAATTATTCAACCGTGATTTTGAACGCGGGAGAACTATGCGCATGCGTTTCCGAGTAAAGTATTTGAATATTTTAAAAATACTGGTTTATTTTATTTTTTTGGTTATGTCTGATCGTTCTGGGATCTTACTCAATAAGTTTCTCTAAAACGGTATAGTAATTTGAAAAAATATAAAAGGGACTACTAATTAAGAACAAGCAAAAATTTTTATGTTTCCAAAAAAATGTAAGAATATACCGAACGTTCCATTTAAAATATCAGAGATTCTATTACTTTTTTAACGAAACGGCAACACCGTGGAGTTCAAAATAAATTAGAAAGATGGAGCAAGTACATTTTTATGCAAAAATATATACTTTTTTTAAATCATATCACACGCCTATATATTTTCTGGAATGTCACACACGGTAAATAATTTATGTTTCATATTTGCTTAAATTTTATATTATTTATTAATGTTAGTTTGACCACAAATATGGTTGGCAATATTGGTTGTACATTATACCTCTACGTCACGTGGATTTAATCGAAAAGTAATTTAACACGATAAAGAACGTAATTAAATTCATAAAACGCATTAAAATCGATTTAGAAAACAAATTAGTGTTAGCGAATTGTGTAAATCCGCGCCGACCCAGCGTTGGTTTAGTTTCTGTTATTCCGATTTGTTTACGTATGTAGATTTTAATTTATTTACATTTATGAAAACAAGGTCATATCATTTCACTACGTTATCTGCATATACGGTGTATTTTTTTAAGTAATTTTAAGTTAAAGTTAAGTCAACTTCTTCTTTTTGCTGCTAGAGCTAATCTGGACAGTTCATACTTTGTTTACACGGTATCCGAACCGCTGTCTTTGGATATATAAAGGCTTACCGACTGCGACTTATGTCTAAGTCGTCTCTCACTCACTAGAGATCCGATCTGACTGGAGTAAAGCTTAATTCAGAACCCCGCAATTTGTGAAATAAATTAGTAGTTTCAATCAGCGTAGAAGTTTATTTCTTTAATTTCAATGTAAGCATTCAGAACGTCAAAATTAGTGGTAGACGTTTTCAGTTAGTAGAAAAAGTTATCAAAATTTTAACTTTCCAAAATGAATTAATAGTCTAAGAGCTAGCAACGTTTTCGGGAAAGTATTTTGTCGTCTGGCTCTTTGTTATATCTTTTACTATGCTCTCTGGAACAGCATGCGGCCCGTCTGGCTGCCGATACCCGTTGCGTTCACTACTGCGCATCGGAAGAAGATCCTATATTTATTTTTAATTTAGTCCTATAAATTCTAGTATGGAATATAAATCGAACATGTCTCCATAGCGCAGTGCGTAGAGTTTCCGACTACGAACCTAGGATTCAGAGTTCGAATCCGGATCAGGGCAAAGACTTTTTATTTTATTTTCGTTTATATTCTGATAGTAAAGTATTAAATAATTCTGGTGATTCAAAAAAAGAAATATTTAATACTTTACTTTCAGAATATAAACGAAAATAAAATAAAAAAGTCTTTGCTCTGAGCCGGATTCGAACTCCGAATAATCGGTTCGTGGTCGGAAACTCTACGCACTGCGCTATGGAGACATGTTCGATTTATATTCTATACTTTAATTTGAATTTAAAGGACTAATAAAAATATAGGATCTTCTTTCAATGCGCAGTAAAGAACGCAACGTTTACCGGCAGCCAGACGGGCTGCATGCTGTTCTAGAGAGCATAGTAAAAGATATATCAAAGAGCCAGACGTCTTAAAATACCTGTTTTTCCGACGTTGCTAGCTCTCGCACTATAACTTTAAACTAAATCAAAATTGGGCCATTGTCTCTGTTCATACTATCTTTATATTTATTAATTTTGACGCTCTCATATGCATCTAATTGCCTGGAATATTAAACTTGCTTACTTAATTTTAAAATATTAGTATTTATACAATGATTTTTATTAACAATATGTTGAGCAACGCAAGATTTATCCGATCTACCATAACTTATCTGAGCCATATGTCCTTTAGATCCAGTTAATATTGATCATCTAGTTTGCCGAATATATTTGTTGGGAGACACAAATCTATTTCCAAAAAATAGTTTTTATCGAATTATTAATTTTACTCAGTATTAAAATAAATTACAACATTCTTAAGCCAACTGGCAGTATAAGCGCCATTATAATATAAAAAAGAGTACCGACCAAGTGATGACGCCTAGGGCTTGACCTCGCCAAAATTATCATCAATTGCCATTCCCCAGCCGTCTTTGACGCCATTTTTTTTTCGATCGCGTGAAACATAGTATCACCGAAACAAACATAATACATTTTCAGTCCTTGATACTATAGCCACAGGTATATTTGTTGTCACTGTAATAAGTTTTTGCCGGTAAAATCTCATAAGGACTTTTAGATATTATGCTCAAATAAAATAGTTAATATTCTCGTTGGTCAAAATTAGAAAAAATCATGTATACAACGCGTTGGGACATCTATTTTGTCTATTGTCATCTATTTTGCCGAAAAAAAATGTGGAATTTAATAGAAAACTAAATTTAAATTTTCGGCGCAAAAGACATCGAAAGGAAACGTTACAGTGAAGCAGGGCGTGGAGTGGAGGAAAAGTAAGGACGCAGCCGCGATCTCTGATTTTAATTGGCCCGCCTAATTGTTTTTACGGCCGGAAATGAAGCGTTTATGGCCTGTTAAGGGGGATTTATGAGACGGACGGTCGTGCAACTGATTCTATGATTCAAGTCGTCGCATCGTTAAATAGCCAGGGCGGAACGAATTGAGATATTCGCCGGAATCATTGTAAACGGGGCTTAACTTTAATCGTTCCATTTTACCATTCGCTTTTAGGAAGGTTATCAGTTGAATAGTAAGCCACGTTTGAGACATTTTCATTGTATATTAATGAACTCCCGAACGAAGAACTCATTTATGTATTTCTTTTAGTAATACCGGGTGTTTTTCAAAAGTGGCTCACCCCTATAACTTTTTTATTTTATCAGATAAAAAATGAGATTTGGTACATACATACATGTGACATAAATCAGGGTTGATTGACGTATTCAGTCAGTATTAATCACCTCTTGTTTCAGCGGAAATGACTTTTTGACAACTTTCGATTTTTAAATAGTACCATCGGTATTTTACTTTATTTGATAGAAAATGACATTCTGAATAGAATGGCATATCATATGTCATTTTAATATCTACGCTTAAAAAATATTATTATAAATTTCAATCTATGGCTGTGTTAAAACCACTAATTTTTAATCAAGGAGACTTGGAGAAATAGATTTGGCCGTCTAATGTTATTCGTCATATTTACTGGCGGTTTAAAATATGCCCAAATCGTATTTTTAATCATAACCTATTTTTTCAAATGGAACGATGGTGGCTCATTGACATATTTGGAAAAGGAATTTTTTTATGAATAATTTGGTACCACATCGTAATTGATAATTAGCATTATTGAAGATTCAAATAAGTATTATCCACGTCACTACATTAAAGATATTATTTTTACGTTTTTGTATTATAAATTTGAAATCTGAATGTAACGATCCAGTAATCCATATAATATTAATCGTAATTACTATAAAATAACCCAACTAACTTCTACAAACTACTTTCTTATGTTGTACTACTATTTATTTTATATCATTTTTGGCTTTATTACTTAATTGTACATGATTTTCCGTATTCAATGTTTTATCACAAGTTATCAATATTATTGTAACCATGAATAGATTAATAAAAAAGGAGTCGAACTTGAAACTACTCGAAATTATCATATCCATTATTAATACCTGCAATTTATTCATTAATTTATGTTGGTCAATAACATTTTTTGTTCGTTAAATCACTATTAAATGAGTTGGAAGTTGGAATATCAATGTAACAAGTTTGTTAAATCAGATGTTAAATGCGTTGAAAATTTTTTATAGGATTCTTTAAATTTCGGATCCGCAAGAGATAAATAAAAATAATTGAGACATACAAGTACCTATGTGCAAACCTTATTTGTAAATGTATAACAATGTTATCTAATATTTCATAAAATAAAATTTGCAAAGATATTTGCCTTAGCCGCTTTTATTAACATATCGAATTGAAATAGCACACTGAGACTTTTCTGTAATATCTGTTGTATCGTCTTCTTGCACCGAATAAAATAACGCGTTTTTATTTCGGAATCTTTTATTTCTGTGGCGTTTTCTGAAATACAACCGGTTATATCATTTTTAATAATTTCGGACAAGCCCGAAAAATGTTTCCAATATGCTTTAAACGTTTTTTGAATTTTCATATTAAAGTTTTAAATGCTACGTATAATGAATCATATGAAATATCCTCTTAACAAAATGTGATATATCCCCTTATGAAAGATCGGGAATATCCCCTTAACTTCTAAGCCTACCGAGCCTCCACGACTTCATGCGAAGGCGACCGGAGATTTCGCCTAAGCCCCGCCTTAATATGATACAACTCCGACTTACGTCGCGTCGCTACCGCACGATGAGACCGAGACAGAAGACTGCCGTACGTCGTGCATCGACTCTGATAGTAGGCGATGTAGAAATCGCCCAACAAAGGCAAATTATTTTGTTTTCTAACGCAGCGGCACAGTCAGCGGTCAGCGTACGCCAGCGGTAGTGAATTATGTTAATATACAAGACCACAAATAAATATTAAAATAATATTGATTATTAAAACACACACACTTCCGTGTTAATATAAATACTGTTAATACAGTATTTTTATGTATTGGCAACATTAATAGTAAATAATGTAATGTAATAAATCGCTTAAATTCTGCCAAAATCTTAGGGTAGGCGCCGCCTACCTTGCCTACCCTGACGAGCCGCCACTGCCAAATTTTTTCAAAACTTGGACTAAAAATGCAGGTCTATATTTAAAAAAAATAAGTTGGCCTATCATCTCACAAATAAGCAGGTAGCCTTGATAAAGTAGCGATGAGAATGTGCAGTTAGTTTTCCGATTTTCTAAAAAGTAACGACAGGAAACAATTAAATTGATTTTCAAAAAAAAACGTTTTTTTCCAATTAACTCAGCCTCCTTAAAATTTTTAAAACTTTTTGATGGCATTTTGGTGAACATCCCAAGACGCAACTTTGCCCCAATTTGACCATATTCGTCAAAAAATGCCTAGTATACCAGTAAACTAAACAAGTTAGGCAAAAAAAACAAAGTCCTCCTTCTCTGGGTGCCCGCTCACCAAGTGATAGAAGGCAATGATAGAAGACAACCAAAAAGTAAAGAGGCAACAAAGCAATACGATTTTTGAATGTCCGGAGTGCGGTAGGCAGATAACATCACGTATCGGGCTTTTTAGTCACAGAAAAGCTCATGAAAGAAAACGCCTTGTGTGATCATCTTCTGTGTCGAAGACTCGTCAGCAAGTAATGGCAGTATGTATGTAGTAGAAGGCAATGCTAAAACAAACGATCTAGCTAGAAAAAGAGCGAATACTCTACTAAACTAATACCCCACTGGACTAAAACCGTTCTGCTTTCCAAACAGAAACCAACTTAAAGCGAAACTGAAGAACCTGGAAGACTATATCCGTAACCTGGAAATGGGAATCATCCAACGGTCCAAGACAATCTAAAAAGTTCCTCAGAACTTACGACCGAAAAAAATCAAAAATTTTGATTTAAGTAAGAACAATCTTCGTATTGCCACGAGGTTTCTAATAGGATACTGTCTCATCAACGAACACCTCAGTAGATTGAAGCTGAGAAACAATGGCGAATGCAGATTCTGTGGAGAAAATGGGGAAACACCAGAACACCTCATCACTGAGTACGCCCAGACATGTCATGCCAAAAACTTTGGTACGATTGATATCTGAGATGGAGAACTAATCTCTGAGACTGTATGTATGATGAGTTATAACTCAATTATCCTGCCTCCCATATATTTTACAGTCTAGGTTAGTCAGTGAGACCATGCTAGTCCAGAGTCAACAGATGTTCATGTCAACATTGTAAGCACTCTTCAACATATTTTGTTTTGGCGACCCTAGACAAAACTCCCAATGTTAGGTCGCGATACTTTTTAACAAAAATGTTCTAATTATTAATATTAGAAATTGACCAGATCGAATCTTCAAATTTATCGGTCGGATCTACTTCCGCCCACCCACTCCAAATTTTCATTCTCATTTACATTTCGACACGACGACCGTCCCCCCCAATAAATTCCCCCCACCCCATCCAGGTCTCCCAGAAAGTTATAAATCTTCCGTCGAAGATTTAAACTATTAAATATGGCCGGAGTCTGCTACCGAGTCCCCGACAGAACTAGGCGGCTTATCCCGCGCATTAAATGTGTAAATTATTAATGGCCCGGGTTTAGGTAGATAGCGGCGGGCCGGCGCCCCCCGGGGGCCCCCTTTTAATTGGATTATACGACTGTCCTCGCTCGGGGCGGGCCGCCGCTGCCTGTTAGTTTACTATCGGCATTAGGGGAGGCCAGACTTCTGCGCGAAACCACGTCTAGATGTACAGGGTGGTCGAAATTGGTCTGATTTAACAGAGACAAAAAATTTCCTGACTAGATAGAGCAAAATTAACATATCTCATAAGCTAGATTTCTGAGACATGTTTAATTCTGTAAAAACGCGCGCAAGACACTTTTTTAAGCACAACCCGGCGTGGCGTTATTTTTTTTATATTCCGTCAACTCACAGTGGCGTTGTCATTTTTTAGGGTTCTGTACCCAAAGGGTAAAAACGGAAACCTTATTACTAAGACTTCGCTATCCGTCCGTCCGTCCGTCTGTCTGTCACAAAGGTCTATCTTTTGAACCGCTATAAGAACAAATACTAAAAACAGAATTAAATAAGTGTTTATAAATAAAAAAGTACTTTCACTAAACATTATCTTTTAAGAAAGAATTTTACATAGAATCTTTCAAGTCCTCGGTGGCCGCGTTGTTAAAGCGTTAGGACTTTACGCTGCTATGACGTCGGAGCCGTAGCAAGGCAGGTTCGAATCCTAGTCAAGGCGACTTTTTTTAATCGTTTTTTTTTATTTTTACATATTTTTACTTTTTACATATTTATTATTAATTAATACAATTTTTAGTAATGTGTTTCTTAATTTTTTATATAAATTACTTATACGCGCATTCAAAATTTCAGCTAAATCGGAAAAAAAGTTTATAATAATATAGTGTCTAATGTTGTATAGATAATGAATGGTACGGAACCCTTCGTGCGCGAGTCCGACTCGTACTTGACCAATTTTTTTATACTTGATCTTTTTTGCCAGAAATAATAAAATATCATCATCATTCTCAGCTTATTCAACCATTTCCAATTATGGTGTAGCTTCCCTCACATATTTAGATACTCTCTTTGTAGTTGGGCCCATTGTTGTCTATTGTTAGCTATGCGCGCCCAAGTTATCCCTGTTAATTTCTTAATTTTATGGTCCCATCTCAAGTTCTTCTCTTTGATCAATGATGATGAGTCTATCAAAAAATCTTCATTTCAAAGTGAAATCCTAATTTCTCTTTACGCAAGTGTGTTTGCAACAAGAGCCGAATTTTTATTCACTGAGAATACAATATAGATCCAATTAATTAATGACAAATGATCGCCAAATCGTCTAAACTAGTATTAAGTTCAGTGAAACGTACCAAACGGCGAAAGAAAGTGATAGTGGCTGGGCTTTGACCAGCTATTTTTAGACGCGCTTGACATCGGCTACGTTCCCTAATATAATTATTTCTGTTTTTTTTTTATTTGGTTAATAATCCATATTTTTATTATGTTCTTTTATCAGAGTGAAGGGATAGGGAGAAAAAATGTCTCTTGGTAAAAATCCCTACGAGCAACCGTTCTCAAAATATTTAGAAGGGAAATAGTCTATACATGTCATTATTGACAAAAAAATAAACATATTGAGTAAATAGTTATTTGATTAAAATAATAAATTTGGGAACTTTATATTTTTTTAAATTAATAATAAATTTTTCTTCGAAAAAAATGATGATAAAACGGTTTCTGTAGAACTTTTGACACAAAAACATTTCCAATTTATGACTTTTTGTCTAATAACTCTTTCGTCAACATGTTTAATTTATGTCAATGATGACAAGTATTGAGAATGTTGGTTCCAAATCTCTCGACAACCATTACTCGTAGAGATTTTTACCAAGAGACCTTTTTTAAGTAAAAAACGTCGTAAATATATATTTTTTTACTCTGAACTTTTATACAAATACGGACGAAAAGTGTTTGAAGAGTACAAACCAGTTGAAATATGTAGGTAGCGCCCTCTACAAGTAGGAATCGTATTAACATCGAAATCAAATTTCTCATGTCTAAAGACTCCCGGACAACAATTTTCATTCAAATATTGACGTTACTTCAGAAATTACTTGGAAAAAATCGAAATAAAAATGAAACTTCTACACCCTGTATCTCCGAAACTAAGCATTTTAAGACATACGAGTACGAATACAGGTCGGACCACCCTGTATAGTAATATACAATATTACATTTTGATAAAAAGTAATAATTAGGAAAATAGTTCAACAAAAATGTTATTACTGACAAAAAGAGCAAGTATAGAAAAAAAACAGACTACGCCACTGGATTGTACTTTGGAGAAGTTTTCAAAATTGTCGGAAATTCAAAAAGACCCCGTATCTCAGTTGACAGTGAAAATATTGACAATTTAATCATGGCATTAAACATGTCTCGGAAATCAAGACCATGACATCTATGTCGGTTTTGCTCTATCTAGTCAGGAAATAGTTTTTTCTCAACAGACCAATTTCGAAGATTGTTCTTAATTAAAGGAAAATTTTGGATTTTTCTCAGTCGTAAGTCCTGAGAAATTTCTTTAAGTGTCTGAGACCGTTGAAGAATTACCATTCCAGGTTACGGATGGAGTCTTCCAGGTTAAGTTGGTTTCCACTTGGGAAACAGAACGGTTCTGGTTGAGTTAGTGGAGTGCTCGCTCCTTTTCTAGCTCGATCGTTTGCTTCAAACCAAACCAGACTCATTTCTTTAACTTCTCTAGGCATTCTTTCCAAACCAGCTTCGAATTTGAGGCAAGATATATACAGCCGCATCTTGACACGTCCCGTATATAATGCACTTTAGAGCCTCCGGTGTCCTAAAGGGGCCCTCTAATGGAGATATAATATCTTGAAGCCCGTCCCGGTCATAAGGCGAATTGTGTAAGTAGGGCCACGGGACTCGACTAATACGTTTTGCGGCATCATTCGGGGCTTCAAAGGGATATTAAGGGGCCGCCGCAGGGAGGCCGAGGATGTGTTTGGTTTGACGGTGGCCGATGTCGAATTGAAATTAAATGCAAACAAGCTACGTAGACCCGGCCTAATGGGAATATATTCGGAGTTGGAGCTTTGTTAACGGAGTTGGTCGACTTGTTTAAAACACAATCAATTTCTTGTATTACGCGGATGATTACCCTAGATCAGATACTGGGTGTATCAAATTCGAAGGTGGCCATTGGAAACTCGGAAACGATAAGAGATACGAATGAGGTCCAATTATAAAAATATTTTACCGTTGTGCGCCCAATAAAATGTCGTTTTTATAGGCGTAGGTATTGGGGAATACCGCTAGATGCAACAGTTACAAGGTATTATTAATAAGGCAGGGAAGACTGGATAAATAGTGTACACATTCAAGCTAAGGCCATACACAGAGAAATATACTAAGGGCTGGCAAAGGTTAGTTTTGGGTCGAGATTTCCGTATGTAAGAAGAGTACAATGCGTTTATAATGTGCTGAACAAAGAGAAAACAGTAAAAACGTTGCCAAACGTATGAAATAAACCGAGAAACTGGTACATTGCTTTGAGACGTGAAAGGGGATATAACAGATTCGTCGCGGTCGACCGGTCGGTCGACTCAATCAGTCCTTAAAATTCGATTTAATTACGTCTCGTGACACTTTATTTGTTTATTTATTAACGAGTCGTAATTTTCCCTATAGCTTGCAAATTCTTAAGTGCAAGTTAGAAACATTTGCACTTTTGGGTAAAAATAAGCAGAATTGACTGTGGTGTTCGACAGTGGTCGCGCTATTAGAACTCTGAATTCAAAAATCGATATCTCGAAATCCATTAAAAATACAAACTACAATCAATTGACTGTAGTTTTTTTCAAAAACTTTCTTAATATTTCTGCTATATTTTCTTCGTTGACTTTATAAGTAAAAAAGTTACACGATTGCTGAAAATTGCTATGCAATAAAAGTAAATGGATGGGTTTTTTAAAAATTTTAAATAAAAAAACAAGCCTATCGATTTTTTCTTATTTAAACATCTTGTAAAAGATCCAAACTTCAAAATAAAAAAAAGGTGTTATGTGTTAAAAAGTTGAGATTTGAAATTATCGCGATTACTGACGTTTTCTCGTTATAAAAAACACCCTAACGATATCCTTATAATTCCATTTCAGATGCTCAGAAACATATCTGATGATTTTATCTAGTTATCTTTTTAAAAAATATATTTTAAAAATTAGCAGTTTCCGATCGTGATTTTACTTTACTCGATGGAGGAAGGCGTACCGGAGAAATGTGGCAACACCGCAACAGCACACCGTCATATTTCTCTCACTCCGACTTAATAAGACCCCTATGCGATTTACTTCTACATATGTAAATATCGACCCAAAAATAAGAGTACCACGTTAGTTACATACCTATGAACATATTTTCTTGCCTTGGAATAGAACTGCCACTATCTTTATATCATTCGAGCGGGATATTAACAGATTAAAAATAGCCTTCATTTATCGATATACACCATATTATATATTTTAATTATAAAAACCATTAGTCTACAGAATAATTAATTTAAAACACACGAAGGACCGTTGCGAAAACATTTTAAAACAATATCACCTCCGTCCAACAATTCGGTTCGTTTCATTTTAATAAATAATGTCATTACATTATTTAATTATTCTATTAACGCGACCACAGTCCGCCATAATAGAATATGAGAGTGTGCATTTCGCAAACATTGGATAGTTACATTTATATATAGACTGGTGTAATTGTTATGGCATTATAATGTTCACTAGTGAAGTATTAATCAACTGTGCGCGATTAATCATTATTACTTTGTCTTTGTATATTATATGAACATATGGATAGGGACGACAATAATAAAAATAAATCTTTTTGGATATTAGAAAGATGTTTGAATTTTTCCCAAATCAGACAAAACAGCTATTTATGTAATAAGTTGCGAAATGAATGTGTTTTAAGCACGGGACGCAAAATTGTCCAACGAGGCGAAAGCCGAGTTAGACAATGCGTCGAGTGCTAAAAACACTCTTTTCGCAACGAATTTCATAGAAATTTTTTTGTGAAAGCGGATAATTTCAGATTTTCATGCTATTATTATTAGATTTATTTTTAATTTTTTTTAAATGTTCTGGTAATCGGTTTCTAAGGCATTGTTTATGCGCATTGTTTAATGACAAAGTTCTGTCAGATTCAAACGTCGCCGTATTTCCTACAAAGTTTTGTGAAAAAATGAGTGGTAAAGACTTTGGATATTCAACAAGCTGCTGATACTGCGCTATCCACGTTAGTGCCCGAGAAGTCGGAAAACTTATACGAGACCACTTTTCATTGTTTTTAACGTTTCATTTTTTACTTTTAGGCACTAGTGCCTAAACAAGTGTCACTTTTAGATACTAGTGCCTCAAAGAATGTCATTTCGAATCTCAAATAAATATCAAAAACTGTCAATTTCGAAACGCTTTCACAAAAAATTATTTTAAGTTAATGTCTTCTTTTTAACGAGATCATTGGGTTCTTGGAAAACATAAGAGATTCGAAGGAAGTAAAATTACGTAAAAACTGTTGTTATGACCAATAAATGCTTTTCCTATAAAAAATATCCGAATACTTCCGAAGGTATTGGGGGAAACCCGAAATATTGTAAAATTGTTTTTAATTTTTTCTTGAGTATATTTGAGGAGATAGGTATTTTAAAATAAATGCTACTTCAATCAAAAAGTTGGTTAATTTACTCAAAAGTTACAATATTTATTTATAAAATAGCGTAATTAAATTTAAAATCTGACATTTCATTTTGCGGGACACCATCACCACTCTATTTTTTGAAGTGAAACTTCTTTATGCGCGATGGGAGTAAAAATTGAGGGCCTTGACACGGTCACGAGGTCCGTGACACACGAGGCGCGAGAGGAAAAGTGGTAACGTTGTGACAAAAACTGTCCTTTTATTGAAAATTTAAGTCAAAATGTTGCGACGGCTACTCTTATATCGGAGGCGGTGGGAACAAGCTTTTGCTTCTGCACTTGGCTAAAAATATTATACCCACCTATACCTTACACTGCATACCAAAGGGCGCCACTTATTTCAAAAAGATGCTGATACTTACAAAGGATAGTACAAACTGAAATAAGAAAATTTGTACAAATGTATTAATTGAGTAGAAACTAAAATTAGTACAGCTATTAAATATTTTGAGAAACTGGATCAACCAATGAAACAATTCAAATACCCAAAAAAATAAGATTTATTTCTTGTTAGAAATTATTCGGTACCTATTCGGCACAGCAGTTATATACATTAATACACAAGAATTATATTTAAGAAACTCTATATTAAAACTTGTTTAAAATCAAATTATATCTTTTCAAATATTATTCAAACAATTATAATATAAAAGGAATACTTTTAGAGACGGTCTTGGTTATATTCGAATAAAAAATATTTAAATTTTATTTGACTTATTTCGAAGATTCACGAACCTTTTTGTTTATAATATATAGTCAAGGGAAAAAGTTTAAAATCTGTACCCAAGATTGCCCTTACAGGTCAAAGATCGTAATGATATAAAAGGTTAACATAAATAGATGTTAAATCCGAATAATCAATCAATATAACATGGTTATTTTAATAATCAAATACAAGTAAAATTTAAACAATGCTGAAGGCAAATACTTAAGTGTTAAAGAAAATATAAAATGTAACAGAACGTTAAATTTTATAAATTAAGGGTTAAAATAATGCTGAAGGCAACTACTTAACTAGTTAAATGTAAAATGTTAAGAATAGTTCATTTCTTAACACACTAATGATTATTTAAAATCAAATTAATAAAATTTTAGTTTACTATAAAAAAATATACTGGCCTTGTATACCAAATTATACTAAAAAAAGGATCTTCTTAATGATAAAAAACATCACTGCATCCAACTTCTCCTCAGAGGGGTGCAGGGCTGAAATCTAACCGAACAGGCTGCTACTGATTAATTCGGTGATTTAAAAACTCGAAGAAAAACTTGTAGAAAAACTTGGCGAAAAACTTATAGACACAAGTGTAGAAACACTGTAGAAAAACGTCTAGAAATACTTGAAGAAAAATCCAAAGAAAAACGTTGAGAAAAACCTCACTGTGAAGGCACACAATCAATAGTTTAACATTTCTTCTCAAATAAGGGCTGGACACTTCTATCAAAAAACTGGAATCAAATCTATAGATCCTTTAAAATCTAAGCAATCAAAATCTATATGGGACCTTCAATCATCTATAGGATAATAAAATCACAATATTTTTCCCATATTGTGAAAAATACCAGCCAAATAAATTTAATTTTCAAAATGGCACAGTGACCTCGGCAACGGCCAAATCCGAGGTGACGATTTTGACGTTTCCTGTCTTGTCGATACACCAGGGTACGATCCAATATTTTCGCTAGAGAGCGTTCCGAAATTTAAGTGTTGTAGAAATGTAAAAAGAATATCGATACAATAATAAAATACCGTCTATAATAAAACAAAGTAGCATTTGGAAAATGAAAATGCTACAACGTTAACTTTTTGATCTTGGAGCGTCTTAACGACGTTTCGTGCACTAGGAAACAAGTGAAAAAATCGTCCGGTTTAAATAAAATTTGGTATGTCGATAGATTGGACCAAGGCCAACATGACCGTGTACGAAACATGTCACAGTGTCAGTTAGTTTTGACGTAACAAATGTCATAAATTGATGTCGTCCGATCGCGAACTTAACCCAGATTAACAATAAAAAACAAACAATCAATCACGGCGCGTCTCGACCAATTTCAAGAAACGTGGGAACTAATTTTTATAACACAGGTTTATATTTATTGTGCTATTTTGTGAAATAGCACGAGGCAATCAAGGCCAGAAGTTGTTTTGGCGTCAGAAAAATAAGTAAACATGGAAAAACGGATTTAAAAACAGTTACTGATGGTAAATTAAATTGGCTATTCCTCGAAAGTTACACAGGAATATTTAGTTCTAATCATTGTCTAATATTATTAATTACAATATAGTAAAAAACATATAAAACTAGCAGTCTACCATTTATCGGCTTATAATCCACGGTATTGCGCCTCATGAACAAAATATACACAAAATTATTTAAAGAATCGTCTAATTATTTATTATTTCTGGTTATGGTAAAGTAAAATTTATACTGTTGTCTGTAGCAAAGTTTAGTGTACGAATTTGGTTTTGTTTTTCTAGTTTTAATTGTCTAAATCCAATGCATAATAAATATTAGTTGAACGAGTAATTAACAAAATATCATCGTAACAACAGCATTTTAGAAACGTCTCGGTATACTTATTTCAGTGAAATTTATGAAAAAAAATCCTTTGCCTCCGGTACAGATACCGCCAGGTTTTGGAAATAGCTCAAAACAAAACAAAATTGAACGAGGCAACAAAAAACGTCAAAAAACCCCTCGCCCTCCTCACGAGTAGTTTTCAGTTGCTTTTAAGAATCGAAAGTAGGTCAAGGCAAACCGAAGTGGGTCAAGACAACTGGAACATGTTTCGAGTTGTTTCGGGTATACTGTGTACGCTGTTTTATAGTCTCAATAACTGCACTAGCAAACAACTAAAATACTTAAATTTTATGACAAAGCCAAGATTTCAATATTATTTTAATGCTACCAACATGAACTGTAACCGGGACATAAGATAGAAAAAGTTTCTGATTTCTGCCGTATACAGCGCTGCTGTCGGAATTTTTTTAAATCAAATGAAATGCACCATGCCTATAATAAAGTACTTTATATTATATAAAAAAAAGAAAATTTGAATTAATTATTTTCTAAGGTAGAAGCATTAAATTTTGGGGTTCACTTACACATACAGAGTGAGTTTCCTACGATGTTCTCTATGGGTATCTCGGAAACTACTGAAGATAGAGAGTCGGTTAAATGGGGAAAGAATTGCAGTTTTGTGGGGTAATAAATATGCGTATTTCAGATTTTTGA
This sequence comes from Sitophilus oryzae, assembly GCF_002938485.1. Lineage (NCBI taxonomy): Eukaryota > Metazoa > Arthropoda > Insecta > Coleoptera > Curculionidae > Sitophilus > Sitophilus oryzae. Next base: position 487,091 of record NW_022146803.1, read on the forward strand.
AAAAGTTCATGGCTTACTAGATATTTCGAAAAAAACAAATTTCGGCTATTTTAAAAATTGTCCCTAATTCCATTATCAGCTATTTTAGACAAAAAATTTTCAGATAAAAGTTGTAGATAATCACATCTTTAATGAGATTGTGTCCTCCGTTTTTTTCTAAAGCCTGTCATTTTTGACATATGACACACAAACATATGTTTTTTTAAATGGAAACCATAGTTGGCCATGACTTTATAAAAAGCGCCATTTTTAAAGCTTTTCAGCGATATAAGCTATAATATGTTTTCTTCGAAAAATTATCGGGTTATATCCAATTCATATCATTTTTAAATAATTTCACTTAGTTAGCCATGGAAATAAGTTTAATCGTCTTTGCTTTCATAAATGTGAAGCTGCCACATCCAAACTTTGTAAATTAAAATAAACAAAACTTGTAAATATGAATTTTTCAAATGAAGGAAAGCGTGTAAGATGATGAATGAATCTCACTCGCCGGTTCAACTTTCCTCGACCATACATTTTCGAGGATACGTTGACCGGTGAATGTTATGTTTTTTAGAGAACGATTTTCAAGACTTGTTAGAAAAGTTAAATTTAGTTATAGTCAATTCCTATATTTCTTGACTCATTTCACTTAGATTGCATGGCATTCTTATTCTGTTATGATTTATAACTTATAAAAAGTCAGAATATATTACTAAACGGTTCTTTAGAATTTACATTACACAAACTAAAACTTAAAAAATAATATAACTGCAGTCACTGCATACACTTTAAGTTATTATAGAAAATGTTCAAAAAATCCGTAATTCTTTTGAGTTACATTTTTTTAGAACTGAATTATTACCTATTCTCACAGAAGAACCGGTCGACTTAATTAAACTTCTCTCGTACCGCCATCGCCACTTCGAGTGCCTCTCTTAATTCATAAGTTCTTTTGTAAACCTTATTGTTAACCATAGCGCATAAAAAATCTAAAATGGATAGGTAAGATGATCGAGGAGGCCCATGCAATTAGTCCACCTCTTCCTATCCCTGAGTTTGTATTATTATGATATAAATAATTTTTAACATTTCTTTCATTATGAGGGGGGGGGGTCATAATGAAAGTCATGTTGGAAACACTCTATTGATGCGCGAGTACCAATCTACACGCTTTCCTTCATTTGAAAAATTTATATTTACAATTTTTATTTATTTTAATTTACAAAGTTTGGATGTGACAGCTTCACATTTCTGAGAGCAACGGCGATTGAACTTGTTTCGGTGACTAAATAAGTGAAATTGTTTAAAAATGATAAGACTTGGCTATAACTCAGTAATTTTATAAAGGAAACATATTATAGCTTATATCGCTAAAAAGCTTAAAAAATGGCGCTTTTTATGAAGTCATGGCCAACTATGTCTTACATTTAAAAAACATGTGTTTCTGTCATATGTTTAAAATGACAGGCGTTAGAAAAAAAACGGAGACCACAGTCTCATTAAGTATGTGATTATCTACAACTTTTATCTGAAAACTTTTTGTCTAAAATAGCTTATAACGGAATTAGGGACAATTTTTAAAATAGCCGAAATTTGTTATTTTCGAAATATCTAGTAAGCCATGAACTTTTTCAAAAATCTGAAATACGCATATTTATGACCCCACAAAACTGCAATTTTTTCCCCATTTAACCGACTCTCTATCTCCAGTAGTTTCCGAGATATCCATAGAGAACATCGTAGGAAACTCACCCTGTATGTACTTATTGAGAAACCTCCACTAACCCTATGAACATATACCTGCAAATACAGATCGTAGCAATATCTAGCTGCGGTTTGACACCACCCCCATGCATATTTAAAGCAATGGCCCGATGCCGTCTGCGGTCGCTACTCGTAATTACGACGGAATGGGCTTGTACAGGGCCGTACCGAGCTAGCTCGGGGCCCCCTCGGGAAATGATTGTTTATAAGCGAGTTAACCGGTGCGAGGCGCTAAGTGATTTCGGCCATTAAGAGTCGACGTGAAAGCAGCGCTTCCTGTTAATAGGCTTGTATAAAATGGCGCTCACCAAATTTAGTATAAGAAGTGCGGATACTGGATAATAAAAAAATATGATTTGAGGAAGTTTTAATAGTCGAGGTGAATGCTTCAAAAAAGCATTTCCTTATTAATAATTAGGAGGGTTCAGAAGCCAATTGGTGTGAGTCGATCAACAATTGCAACAATTGGCTGCAATAACCAGGCAGCTCCACTTTTTTTCTTCGAAAATGAGATTTGTAATGAATTACCCTTTAAAGAAATTGGACGATCGTTTCCTTCAACAGTCAGTTCTCTCAATATAACAGTACATAAATGGCGACGTTAGTTGGAGCTGCCTTGCAGTGGGTTTGCAGCAAGAACAGAGCAGCTCTTTTTCGCACATTTCCCACAAATTTATTAAAATGGAGCTGCCTGGTTATTGCAGCCACCCCTTCAATTGCATTGAGATAATGAGGCTTAAAGAACAGTTTATATAAATATCACAAACTTAAGCTTGATTTACATGCATCTGTTGTCTGTTGTCCGATGATATGATGATACGATATTAATTTTATTAGTTGAATTTAAAGACTTTGATTGGTTAGAAATTTACGCAGTTTTTATTTTTTTTGCGTTTTCATACCTCCGTTAATCGCATACGATTTGCTTGTGATTGGTGTCATTTTATATTTTCATTTCCATAACGATTTCGCTATTTTACTTATAGTCTAAGAGCTAGCAACGTTTTCGAGAGTCTTTTAAGAAACTGTTTCTTTAATATATCTTTTGCTATACTCTCCTGAACAGAGTGTGGACCATCTGGCTGCCGGTAGACGTTGCGCTCATAAACGAGAAATCCCATTAAAAAATCGAAAATGGGATAGCTTGTAAAGATATGATGCGCAGTAGTGAACCGCAGTAGTCTACCCGCAGCCAGACGGTTCGCACTTTGGTCAGGAGGGCACAAGAGAGCATAGCAAAATATATATTAAAGAACCAGCTTCCTTAAAATTCTGGTTTCCCGACGGTGACGGTGCTAGCTCTTGTACTATTATATTTTGATTAAGGTTAGATTAAATTTGTGTCAAAAAAGTGTCAAAACGTCCGTTATCAGACCATCTTTGACGGGCTGGATTAAAAAAAACTTAGTTTAAGAAACAATAGCTTTTCAACATCTTTTTTTTACCAAAAAAAAAATCATAGACGTGTTTCTGGGGGTCGAAATATACCACCCCTAAAAATATTTGCACATATTTAAGACTCGCCCTGTATATATTTCAGGCTGAAATTAGTTTTATAACAAAATACAGCCATAAACAAGGGCAATTGACCGTGACATTCGTGAGTCTAACGAGAATAGCATACATTTTTGTCGTCGTAATAGTCAAATAATAGCTACAATGGTGCCGGGACACAGGCTGCGTTCACGTGATTTATGTCACCCGAGCGACCGACGCGTAGTCCGTTCTGTGGAGAATGCGGATTAACTGGGTCCGGGGAATCCCCCAGGTATCCCCCTCCTTCCAACGTACCCTCTACTATAATTTGATTAAATTTAACGTGGTCATGGCTAGCGGCGTTTTGACTGGACGATAGCCAAACAATTTCAACTAATGAAGAAAATTTTTAGAGCTGTTTTAAGAAAAGAAATACATAATGTCAGATAGTGAAAAGATAGCATGAATTGTTATATATAGCATGTCACATTGCTATGCTAATGCAGCCTGTCGTGACGTAACTATTCATTTATTTGCTAGTTAGTAGATACTTTCAAAATATTATGGTTTCAGTTGTAAATAATGAGTTATAACACATCATACAGTCTCAGGGTTTTGACAAAAGCCAGTATCTGAGACGGCTTCATAGAGGCTATCTTTCCCTCTCCGATATCAGTCTCAGAATGTTTGTCGTCTCGGCGCACTCAGTGATGAGGTGTTCTGGTGTTTCCCCATTTTTCCCACAGAATTTTAGTGTGACAATTTTTATTATGCAAAAGAAATACATATTCTATGAGTTTACTGGTTTCCTAACGATTAACGTTAATTTAAAAAGAAATCCTCAACATGAATAATAAACAAAACATTTAAACAAAAACAGAACCGCAGACCATACAAAACAAATTGTTGGTTAGTAGCAGTTAGTAGTAGTCAGAGATATAGATGTAGTAGTATTTTGGTTTAACGACCACAGCTATCCGGCCGGTTAATAGAATTATAGTTTTTTAATATAAATTAAAAAAAAATATTATAAAATTAGAAAGCTAGAATAGTATACGGTTTTATATTAACTCTAATTTTCTTCAAGTTTATAAAAAACATTTATAAAAACATATATATATATATATATATATATATATATATATATATATATATATATATATATATATATATATATATATATATCAAATCCTTCAAATCCTTCAATTTAATAGCTGTTAGTAAGAAGTTCCACTTCAAATATGCGCACATAGTGCACACATATTTTTTGTATTTAAACTCAATCGCGATCGCAATAATTTTGTTGATACGCTCTTTCCTTGATCTTTTTAATCAATGTCTCCAGTACACCAAAGCAATGGCAACGTCAATAATGTCATTTGACCATCTACTGTCGCATATTTCCCGCCACTGGAACGCTCCTCCGTCCTGCAGCGTTCGCTGTGGCATCGCAGTTAATTGATTTTGGCGCCGCATCACTGCCACTAATGAACTAGTAAAACAGGGCGACAGGCTCAGTTAATTATTTCGGTTATGACGCCGGCGTCGGTCGGAAAAACATGTTATAAGGGCATTATAATCCCTATTAGGGAATCAAGCGGAGCGTTACATGTCTATTTTTTAAAAATGTCAATGAAATATCCGATAGCAGTAGAAAAAAAGCGGGTTTTAAAGCTTTAAACGGAAGTAATGTTTGTAGTTGACTGAACATCAAAATATTTATTTTTTGCGGAAAAAAAATACTGATTGAAAGTTCGGAGAGATAAGTTTTATGAATTGAAATATCTCTATTAAAATTTCATACAAAAATTTTATATACAGTGTGTCCCAGGCTGAGCGTGCATGAGAAGTTTCTAGGGAACTACAATATCTAGATCGGAAATTTTTTGCACATCATTGTTTCACAACGAGATCTATCGATTAAAAATATTATCAATATGGCGGCACTTTCGGAAATACCGGAAGTTAACAGCAACTTTCTTATTTTAAATGGGTGCCCCTATTTTTTGTTACATACTTAAACTCTATGTCATATTCTGTGAATTTTGATATTAAATACTCTATACCAAACATTAACCGTTTTTGAGAAAAAAATTATTCAAAATTTTTGGACGAAAAAAATTGCCTGTCAAAAATATGTGTATAGCCTAAACGTCAAATTTTGTGATTACTACAGCCACTGTGCGATAAAGAGAAGACATGTGTCTATCTATTTCAAAAATTAAATTGTTCGAACGTCATATAATAATGGCTGCAGCTGTCATGGAATTGAGAGATTAAAAAATTATCAGAAATCATTTTTTTCAAATTGAAACCCACTTTTTTTTTCACTAGCGAAAAGGCTTTTCAATTAGTTACTTTTTACGATACATCTTCCTATGCCTAAAATAAGTCGTTTTTAAGTTATTTAAGATTTAGTTTTAGAGCGTATATTTTCTTGACTTTAACCAGTAGCCTATGACTTTAAACGTCAAGTGATAGAGTAAAACAATAGATCTGGCCATGTCATATTGTGACACTTTGTTCAAAAAGCAGTATGTTATCGATCATCATTTTCAAGCCAACTTTGTGCTGTTTTTTTCGATCATACGGTATATTATTAATAATATCAACTATTAGATATCACTAAAGTGCGAAAATACCGGATATATTTTTATAAATACACTTTTTAAAGTTTTAAGGCAGCAGTATTTATGATATAGGAAATTCAAATAATTCGTTTTTTGACAGATGGAAATAAATTGTCTGACTTTTAAAAACTCACCCTTGACGCTTAATGTCAAGGAAAGCTAGATAAAATCAAGAAAAGTATACGTTTCCAAATTAAATCCTAAATAACTTAAAAACGATTTATTTTAGGTATAGGAACAGGAACATGTATAGTCAAAAAGTAACTAATTGAAAAGCCTTTTCACTAGTGAAATAAAAAAGTGAGTTTCCATTTGAAAAAAGTGATTTATGATAATTTTTGAATTACTCAATTCCATGACAGCTACCGTCATGATTATATGACATTTGAATAATTTAATTTTTGAAACAGATAGCCACATATGTCTTCTCTTTATGTCACAGTGGCTGTAGTAATCACTCAATTTGACTTTTAGGCTATACAAATTTTTTTGTAAGGTGGTTTTTTTCGTCCGAAAGTTTAAAATTTTTTTTTTCTCAAAAACGGTTAATGTTAGGTATAGAGTGTTTAATGTCAATATTCATAGAATTTTACAGAGAATTTAAGTATGTAATAAAAAATGGGGGCACCCATTTAAAATAAGAAAATTGCTGTCAATTTCCAGTATTTCCGAAAGTGCCGCCATATTGGAAATATTTTTAATCGATAGATCTCGTTGTCAAACAATGATGTGCAAAAAAATCTCCGGTCTAGATATTATGGTTCTCTAGAAATTTCTAATGCACGCTCAGCCTGGGACACCCTGTATATGATATGCCATACGCTAAATACAAAAATTATAAAAAAATGTATCTTGCTTTCCAAGTGGAAACCAACTTAAAGCGGAACTCAAGAACCTGGAAGATGGTCTAAGATACTCGACAAAATTTCTCAGAACGTACGACCGAGAAAAATTAAAGATTTTCCTTGATTTAATTGAGAACAATCTTCGGATTGTTACGGGGTTTTTAACATGACACTGTCTCCTCAACGAACACCTCGGTAGATTGAAGTTATGAAATAGCGGCGAATGCAAATTATTTGGGAAAAAATGGGGAAACTCATCACTGACCATCAACCAATCCGTAATAAAATTTGATACGACTGATATCGACTTCTGTGAAGCCGTCTCAGATACTGGCTTTTGTCAAAACCCTGAGATACAGTCTATATCCTCTAATAGTCTAAGAGCTAGCAACGTTTTCGAGAAAGTATTTTAAGACGTCTGGCTCTTTGATATATCTTTTACTATGCTCTCTGGAACAGCATGCGGTCCGTCTGGCTGCCGATACTCGTTGCGTTTACTACTGCGCATCGGAAGAAGATCCTATATTTTTTATTAATTTAGTCCTATAAATTCTAGTAATGAATATAAATCGAACATGTCTCTATAGCGCAGTGCGTAGAGTTTCCGACCACGAACCGAAGATTCAGAGTTCAAATCCGGGTCAGGCCAAAGAGTTTTTTATTTTATTTTCGTTTATATTCTGATAGTAAAGTATTAAATAATTCTGGTAATTAAATAAAATTAAAAAAAAAACAAATATGGAATCTTCGGTTCGTGTTCGGAAACTCTACGCACTGCGCTATGGAGACATGTTCGATTTATATTCAATTCTAGAATTTAAAGGACTAATAAAAATATAGGATCTTCTTTCAATGCGCAGTAGGGAACGCAACGTTTCCCGGCAGCCAGACGGGCCGCATGCTGTTCTAGAGAGCATAGTAAAAGATGTATCAAAGAGCTAGACGTCTTAAAATACTTGTTATCCCGACGTTGCTAGCTCTCGTACTACTCGTATAAGATTGGCATTAGAAAGGCTGTCTTCACATGACATTATCATACCCTCATTATTACACTTATAAAGGGTTCAATAGATTTGTCTTTTATTTAAATAAAATAAAACGATTTAAAATCTGTAAATACAACTATCATAGAACACTCCAGTTCTTTTCAACAGCTACGTCTATAAAAACCGTTAACATTCTGTTAATGTAATGTCATTTTAACAGAACGTTAATGGTTTTTATAGATGTATCTGTTGAAAAAAACTAAAATGTCCTTGAATAGTTGTATTTATATATTTTAAATAGTTTTTTCCTTAGTTCTTTGTGTTTTTTGCTTCCGACTATGCGAAGAGATATACTTCCCGAAAAGTTAAGCATTTTTTGTCTGTTAGACAAATTTCCTTATTAGTAAATCACTGCTGACAAGTTGGTCTCCTTTGATTTGACCCAGCAGTGCTTACAAAAAAAAATAACTATTTTATTTTGTAGATTTTCTTACAGGGGCGAAATACGCATCGGTCTTATTTGAAGTATGTCATACTTATAACACAATGCCATGGTTGATGATTTGACGCCAAGACATTAGAATAGATTAAACCGCTTATTTCCGTTTAATATATAGGAGAAACAAATGATCGCAAGGCGCAACGAGCTATAAAAGACACAAAGCCAAGGGTCAATCTGGCACAGGCAGTGCCAGCGCCATCTGCTGGCATATCGCCGAATCTAATGGCGTCCATTTGTACGACCGAAGGACCGCAATGACTTTTATCGTTCAAAGGGAGAGTAAGCAGAAATATTGCTCGCTTTTATAATAAAGTTCTTTACTATAATAAATTTATTTACGGGAAAAAAAAAGATTTCCCCAATGTAGTATATAAAATACCCATGATAAATCACATATACCTTACCTATACCTTTGTAGCGGGTTTATTTCTTGAAAAGAGTTTTTCGCCATTACAAGAAAATCCACAATTCTATTATTACAGTTTCAAGAATTTCGTTACAAACCAAATTTTAGCTTTCAATATGCCAAATTTATAATTTAACCAATGCTTATTCAAGATCATGTTTTTTTGTCAATTTTACATATGTTTTATTTTTTACCTCGAAAACTATTAGAAATTGGTATAGGTTAGTATAACAGAAAAATTTTGAGTTATGGAAGTAGTTTCGAAAAATAAAATATACTGGGTTTTCCATTTAAAATAACAAAGATGCTACCATTTTTAGTATGAAGTGGCAACACTGTAATGCTGAAAATAATTTAGACAGATGGAGTAGGTGCAAATATACAAATTTTCAAAAAAAATCCTCTAGCCGGTTTTCCATAAACGTCTAACGTGCCATGGCCTTGAATCACCCTGTATACCCATATACCTCGAGCGAAAAACAGAAATAATTTGTATTTATGACATGTATATTTGTCTCCTTTAAGTTAGATGGCTTTAGTAAAATCAAATAACATTTTTAAACAATGTTTAAAAATAGAAACACTCGATAAATTTTCCTTGTTTCAAAACGAACAAAAATGTCAAAACAGGTTTCGAACAGAGAGCAAAACGTTATTTTATTCCATGCGATAACGATCCGACAACCCCGAAAAAAATCGTTTGATGTACTGCAAACGATACCGGCGGACGGACAGGTTCAATTACTGCACACAGAGAGAGAGCCTAAAAATAAAAATTAAATCAAAACAAATCGAACGTCGGTCTGTGTCGGTCGGTAGGGCCGAGCACTCGCACTAATTAAATTCACTAACTAATTACGGGGAAAATTGATTGACTCCCCACGAAACTACTCGAAACAACGGACGGCCCTTGGATGGATGGGCCCTGCGCCCTTGTGCGGCGCGCGCCATTTTAACCACCCACCCCCCGTCAAAACGACTGTTTAATTTCATTATCTGTGGTTCGGTTTCGTACTTACACAATTATTAACAGTGAAAAACAATATCTCGCATATTTTCAGTACGAATTTCTTTATTTTTCACACTTTCTTTAGTTTGAATTAAAGTGAGACAAATATTCCCTATGATGGAATGTATTATGCTTTGTGGAACAAAAATAAACACCTAACCCGGACCCCCGATACATATTTTTTTTAGATTCTACACCTATTACAAGACACCTACAGCTCTTACAAAACATATACCTGGACATACGAGACTTTCGGCCTTAAGCTGAACATCGACAAAACTAAAATCATGTGCACTCCCCCGGAAGATCATAGCAATGGTATAAAAATCGGAGAAGAACTATTGGATTATGTAGCGGAATTCAATTACCTCGGTAGTTTGATTTTGGAAAAGGCCAATATCGACTCTAAAATTCAGCGCAGGATTAGCAGCGCCTCAAGAGCATTCTGGAAATTAGAAGACAGGGTTTTCTACAATTATGACTTGAGCACAAAAACGAAACTTGCAGTGTACCGAGCAATAATAATCCCCACCATATTATATGGAAGCGAAACCTTGGTTCCGTACCTCCGACACATGGACGCACTAAATAAGTTACAACGTAGGCACCTTAGAAAATTCTCAAGAATCAAATGGTTCCACCATATTTCAAAGGTATCGGTCCTTGGAAAAGCTAGCTGCGAGAGTCATGAAGTCATGATTACAAAATCCCGCTTAAGATGGATGGGCTGGTCACTTATGCAGAATGCAAGAAATCCGCCTATCAAAATATCTGCTTTACGGTGAGCTTGTAGACTGTAAGAAGAAACCGGATGGATAACTCAAAAGGTACAAGGATATTTTTCATGAAAACTTAAAGCGGATTAACATGCAGAATGTGTGGGAAGAAGCAGTCCACAATAGAACGCAATGGAGAAGAATTGTAAACTCAATTAACAACGGCAACCAAAGAGTAAAGAGGCAACAAAGCAATGAGATTTTTGAATGTGCGGTAGAGAGATAACATCACGTATCGGTTTTCAGTCACAGAAAAGCTCATGAAAGAAAACGTTGCGCAACCATCTTCTGATGCGTGTCAAATACTCGTCAGCGAGTAATGGCAATATGTATGTAGATATGTTTAGATTCTAGTTTGTGTATGAACAATCATAAAAGGCTAATCATCAGTAGAGGAAAGTAACTAGATAATATTATCCCTACCATGAAATACCGTACCTAATAAAACCTACTATAAAATACCGCCATTTCTCGTAATCGAACGCGTAATCGCAAAAGACAGTGATTCTTGATCTCCTTCCATCATTATGCTCATATGCAGGTTTTGCCTTCTCATTCAAACGGGCTTTGTAGCAACGAACGGTGAGAGTGTTTTTTTACCCTATTGGAAAAGTTTACTCAGGTATTCAGAGAGTTAAGTATTTCTTGATACGTGATTGCAAATAATCAAAAAGCTTCCCACATGATCAAAATGCTCGTTACATAATCAAAAAGTGAAATAGACATATACTATGAGTATGCTTTTCTTAACCAACTAGTGATTAAATCTTTTATGAACATCTTCTAAAATTATAGTTAAGTACCTTTAAAAAATGTTGTTATAGCCGAAATAGCCCCAATTTTGTCCCCACCTAGCAAAACCGGTGCATAAAACTATGCTCGCTACAGTTGAACTCAACCAATTTTTTTAGCTGGAATAACAAATTATAATACAAGTTAGACCTTCTGAAGGTATCAAAATATTTTTTATTTTTATTTATAGAATTTTCACAAATTATACTTCCTAACACTTTTAGAATAATTATATCATATATTTTTTTCGTATACTTGCTATTTAAACCCGCGTATTTGTATATATACCAGTTGATTACGATATTCTCCGATGGAGGCAGCACCGGCGGAGAATGCACCAAGCTTACACGTTTTGATTAGTTTGAAGTGTTTCTTTTATAGTGGCCCATATTTGGCTACTAATTCCATATTTAAGTTGCTTTATGTTCAGTTTGTTTTTATAACTTTTTAATAGTTATTTACAGTACAAGTGTGTTTATGAACATGATTACAACAACGAGTGTGAACGATTAGAACGACGAGGTCGTAAACCGAGTCGTTCTAATCACACGAGTGTTGTAATCATGTTTAAACGCACGTGTCATGTACAACGTTTTATCTACAACCGAAAAATAAGAAAATACTGTTTTAATTTTCGTTTATTAGTCGCCCATCTTTAACACCTTTGACTATGACATTTGTCACATTTATGCTGAAAAGTCAGTTTGCCCTGTCAAGTAAACGCGAGCACTTTTTGCACAGAAAAATCATTTTAAGAATTACGATGAGCGATTCCGAAAGTCTCCCTTCAGATGTAGAACTTGCCGCAGTACGTGCCACGGAATCATTATTGTCGAAAAGTTAATATATTTAGATGTTGGTAGTTGTTTTTCATTATTATAGCAACTAGTTGTGTTATAGATTCATAACACCACTAGTTGTGTTCTGAATCTCATAACGTAACTGAAATACTAATAAATAAAAATAGTGATGTAAAAACGTTATAACTAAACGGTTGTAGATAAATTAATATATGTAACAGAAAACAGTTATATATGTAACAGTTATTAAATTATGTGCACCTGTATGACCGATAAAAAATAAAAATATTTTTTTTACACAGTTTGTACAATACCTTTCTTTATATAACTACTTGGTTAATTTCCTCTATTATTTTTTACGAGTACTCTCACTGAAATAATTGCTAGTCAGTATTACTGGATGCCAGATTATCATGTATCCGAAATAAAGTTACACTGCTTTATAAAACTAATAAAAAGTAATTACCAACCACAAATATTTCATTTCCGGCAATACGGCATGTAGTCATCTATTTACAGAACATATATATCACACGAAAACCTGATAATGGGCTACGAAAAGGTGGGCGTGTAACACGACACAGACAGCGGCGCCGAATCTCTTTTTCGAGCCCATTAAAATGCATTAAATTTTTTCGTCACGTCTAACAAGCCCCGACGACACATGTTGGAACAAGCCTAATGAATATTTCATGTGTCGTGTGTGTGTGCGTCGCCGGGGCCGTGAAAAATATAGGGGGCGAGTTCGGAATTCGTGGGAGTGGGAGGGGGAAAACGGAAGAGAGAGGGGGAAGGAAATAAGGGCGCAAAGGAAATTCGCTGCGTCGCGTCGCATCGGAGATAATATGGAAGAAAAATCAGATTCGATGGACTTCCGTCCTTTTAAGTTCGATTAATTTCCAATTTTTCGACGCTTTTTGATTTTATCTTCTCGAATTTATTTAACAATAATGTCACTTAACCCAAGTAGCATTTTTGGACACATTTTAGTAATGTTTCTAATAATGTTGTCTGTTTCTTGCTACAAAATGGAGACGGTATGCCACAAATAAGAAACATTTTCGAAACCTATATGTTTAATATGGCTTTATTACATGTGTTTCCAATGTGGTGGCACGCTTCCTGAAATGTTTTGATGCGGAATCAAAACTTTTAGAGGAAATGTTTCGAAACACTTTCTGCAATTTGTGTCCAAGATGTTCCCGTTTTCAGCAGACACTGTTTCTAAATGTAAAGAAACAAAATACCAAACTAAAATAGTCTATGTCTGTGTGTGGATTTCAAAATGAAAACAACCATTAACGATATCGACCTCCACCATAATTTTTCTTTGTCGTCTTAAAATCTTTGTTTTTCGGTTTTCTCACACAAAAAATGCTTGGCAAAAGCAAATTCATCGTTTAATTTAATAATGTACTTTCATATTTTTAATGCCCCTTCTTTATTATTTGTTGCTAAAAAATATTTTTTTTGTTTGATTCCGATTTTTTTTGTTTGAAATATAGATTTTTATATTTATTTCTATATCAAGGTCCTGAAAATAAAAATATATAAATCAATGTAAGTAGCTCGCGTTCTTATGAGTTTAAAAGCTCAACAGCCGATAAAAATATATATTTTTAGCTAAAAACGCTATGACTAGCCAACATGGCGGAATTTTAATTCATTATTTTATAAAATTGTCACGAAGTCGGACACAAGTCATTTACATCACCTATATCATATTTGTGTCTAAAAAGAGAGAAACTCGTGTTTCGAAAACGAATCAATATTAAATGTTTCGATTTAGCGCTACCCATATAGGAGTCCCCGTAGTTTGACAACGGGGCCCAGTCGCGGGAAACCAGACTTCGGCGCACTAAGATTGGTCCAAAGCTGGGTAACTCAGGCTTGGCCAATCCTATGTTCACCTTATATTGGGCCACGGCTGGGAAATCAAGTCTTAGCCATCTGTTAATTCACCCAATTTTGGTCCAACGCTGGGAATCTCAGCTCCGGCCATGCTACAGCGACCCAGCTTTGAACCAGAATTGGTTAACCAAGCCTGTACCACTTTTTGGTGTTTTGGACTTGGCCCAATACTGGGAAATCGAGTCTCTTAATTCGCTAAGCTTTGGCCACACACTGGGAATCTCAGCTCTGGCCATGCTACGGCTACCCAACTTTGAACCAGAGTTGGTCAACCAAGCCTGGGCCATTTTTTGGTGATTTAGACTTGGCCCAATACTAGGATGCCCATCTCTTAATTCACCCAACTGTGGTCCAACACTGGGGATCTCAGTTCTGGCCATGTTACGGCGGGCCAGCTTTGAGCCAGAGTTAGTCAATTAAGCGTGGGCCATTTTTTGGTGTTTTAGACTTGGTCCAATGCTGGTAAATCGAGTCTTGGCCTTAATTCACCCAACTTTAAGCCAGCACTGGGAAACTGAACACTACGTAGTTAAGCTCATTCATTAAACAAAAATTTACTCATAATAAATAAAAAATTGTTTAAAAAAAATATTTTTATTTATGTTTTATAATCTTGTTTGTAAACAAATGCTTCATAGCATTGATAATATTTGAATTAACGTCAATAGAGGCATTAAATCATACGATTTTAGTTGCACGATGACCGCTAGATGGCGCCTTTGTTAAGAACTCACCATAGACATGTACTGTAACGTACCTGACGTGTATTTTCTGTTTAGAGCTTATCAACTCGAGGTAGACTACCAAAGTCATGGTACAAAGAATACAAGGTATGATCGATAGCGGCTCCAATTTCGTTCAGTTCGCGCATACCACCTGTGACGTCACTATGAAAATAATGAATAAATAAAAAATAAAGAAAGTTGACAGGAGATCTGCATTTTTTGGGGTTATGGTTAAGAATTGTTTATTTTTAAGACTTTTTAGTTGTTAATGCTTTTCTCAAATCTAATCTAAATATATGAATGTAATTATTTGTGTGTTAACTTTATTCCAAATGCTGGGTTCAAAAACAATTGTTTTTTTGCTGCTGGATCAAACTCGACAATTAAACCAGGGGGGTGACAGTAAACTGGAAAATTGGAAACAGTTGTGGCGCGGTTCTACCCAGGCAGAAAGCATGGCCTTCTAGACTGTCCTAGACAAAAATCTGAATATTTCTATATGATTTCTGTCAATTTCTGCTACAGAACATTTTTATGCACGTCGGCGTCCTGTTCTTTTGTCTTTTGTCTGTGTGTCAGCGTCAGCTCCCGAGGCCTCTGGCAAGATCGGGCGCCATTTTAATTTTTGCCGTTTAGATTTGATTGGAAGTTTGTTTCTGATATTTCGGCTGAAATTTATAAGTACAAAGACGTTTTTTGATATAAAGTACCTTGTTAACACTTTAATAAACTATATATGATATTAATTACATGAAGAAAATGATGAAATCGACGTTTCTGCTTGTAGTAGGTATGGGCCATATTATATGTAAAAATATGTAATATATTAACTGTTTTTATATTTTTTTAGCTTTAAACCCAAGGATCTTGGGATTTTCTTTGCCAAGGATTTTTCCGTATCTCTACTTTAAAGACTGATCGGTGATTTTGAGCAATTGAAAGCAAGTTATACAAGGTAAATTATGATTATTGAACTATTATTAGCCTACATTAATTTTCTACAACATGAACAGAAATACGTAATTACATATCACATAGGTACCTGTTATGTATTTTCATAGCAATAATGCTATAAATCTATGTATGTAGATTATTTTTAAAATACAAATGTGGTATTAGATGTATATGTATTATATTTTTTATTCATTTTATTTGCATTCAAGTCCTCTTTGATTTAATTCACAAAAGTCTTATGTACCTATATTTATGTTTTTTACATATTTTTTTTGATTCCAGGTTTTGTGTGGGTTCCGGTTGCCTTTTTCCTGCTTCCAGTTATTTAGTTTTATGCCCGTGAAGCTGTTAAAACATTTATTTATCTTCAAGTTTCTGTAAGTCAATGCACTGTTACTTTACTAATTCACTTTAACGCAGCATCTCTGATATTATTTAAATATTTGATATTGATACAGTAGTTTATTGGATTATAGCTCTTTAATTGTGTTGATTTGCATATTTACATTGTTCTAAATTTCAAATAAATATTTTTGAGTAATTTTGTTGTATTATTTACTACTAGAAAGAGTAAAAAGTACATTAACCGTCATTTAAACCTCCTGAACAGCCCGCCATTAAAAACCGGAAACGGAAATAAATTTCATAAAATTCAAATTGTCATGTCTATGTCATGTCAAATGTCCCAGCCGCCATATCTGAAAATTAGTTACCCAGGCAGCCACGCTGTTTCCATAATTTAACATTGACTTGACACTTCTTCTTGTATTTATTATTTTATGAATTAAACTCTCGGCTATGGCTTGATCTTGGCATTCAAGGCAGGGCCAGCCCATACCCATCAGCCTTGACGATCAGTGATGGCCCAACGTCGGATTCAAAGCTTGGCCCGATGTTTTAATTCGACAACCACAATAGCACCACAGTAATAGCACTATATAACCACAGTCGGGCCAAAACTGGTATACAAATATGGCTCAGTAGGGGTGATTAAACTTGGCCTAGCCTTGGGGATCAAAATTGGCCTAGTGTTGGTGATTAAGTTTGGTCCAAGAAACTAAGCATATGATGTTATCATTCCAGGTTATTCCCAAAGTTGGGCCAAGACTGGTATGCATAGTTGGCACAGATCTTTACAGTACTGAACCAGTCCTGTACCAAGACTGGGCCGATGGTTTGATCCTGTATGGGTATCTGTGTAGAAATTACGAACTAGTCACCTGTCAACCACGCCAATCAAAACTTCTTTTCAAAATAATTAAAATATTTTTATTTTTTGTTTTCACTCTTGGCTTTAGGGCGTTGGGGTTGCAAAGATGTTTCTAGATTTTGTTCATTATTTTTTTTATTTTATGACGGCGTTTCGACAGTATATGTCTTTTTCAAGCCTCTATAATGTCCAAAAACAACTAAAACAATAGTTAATATGTGTTATTGTGTTGTCCAGTTTTAACAAATTTTAACTCTGTAAGAATCTACGTTCAAGAGGCTTGAAAAAGACATATACTGTCGAAACGTCGTCATAAAATAAAAAAATAATGAACAAAATCCTAAACGTCCAACGACCTAAAGCCAAGAGTGAAAACAAAAAAAATATATAGTATACAGGTCAAAGAAAAGAAACAAAAAAAAAATATTTTTATTTAGTTATAACACAATTAAAACATAAAAACATGTATTCCATTGTGGAAGAAAAAGAGAAAAAAACGCTTGCTGGTAACATTTTTCTTTGGCCTCGTATTGGGTATGGGCAGTGGCTGTTATTACATTTATTCCTAAAACAAATCATCTCTGTAATGCGTCTACAAAAAGATTTATGTTACGAAACATATGTATCTGACGAAAATATATGTATCTGAAACACATGAAGCTGTTTCGCAATATTTCTAAATATTATCAGAGTATCTAAATATGTGAGCGAGGCTACACTATAATTGGAAATGGTTGAATAAGCTGAAGATGATGATGACGACTTGGACCACACATGGTTTGAAATATCTTCAAAGTTAAAGAGGCCAGTCCAAGAAAATATTTTATTTCGTAGTTCGTGAATTTGTATTATTTCCAAACTAATAACGTTTTTCAAGTTTAGCTAGGGAGTTGTTAAGTGTTGCTTTCTGTCACCCGTGGTATTAGTTCGAAAAATACTTTAATTTTTAATAATTATGCAAATCAAAATAAATAACACCCTCAGTCCCTTAGTCCCTTAACACCTCAGAGACCCAGTATGCAAATACCAGTCCAAAAACAAGCAGGCCATCGCACATAAACAACTAAATGTATAAATCGAATTCCCTCGATATATCGGCGCCCCCCGATACATATTCGATTTCGCCTAAAAGCCTAATTCTGTTTATCTAAATAATTTAACAATCAAAATAAATAGGCGAGGGCCGAGCCGCGGCCTGCTCGATCCGAAATTAGTTTTTAAATGGCGTCGGACGTCGCCGGCCCCGGCCGCCCTATTTAATTTTAATTAATTTTGAATTATTTAATCGGCCGGCCACCCGATCCCGAATAATAAATAAACCGTCTGATTTATTTTCTGAATTTGGGCTGGGGGGATCACCCGCGTACACAGTGGCGTTACTAGAGCAACTGACTCTGTTTTTTTATTTTACTTAAGAGTCTATTACGCTGTACTTGTTCTGGTCGCTCTCAGGGGTCGGGTAAAGCGGGTGTGTGGCCGAAGGAAATATATATTATATTTCAGAAATCTGCCTAACGCTTAGCCCGATCCTGGCGTGTTAAGCCACACCCAAAATGCCAAACACACGTGCTTTGATTAAGGCTTGATTACGGTTTGCAGAGCTTCAGCATTTGGCATAAAATAGCGAGCAATTTATTACAAAACCATATAAATTATATAAAACTGTAATTACAAAACTTCAATCTATTTCCGTATTGTAACGAAATGTTAAATTATGTGTATATTTTCGAGAAAATTTGCTCCAAACATAAGGAATACTTTGTTAATGTTTGACCATTAAAATCTTAAAAATACAGAAGTTGCAAAAAATGTGCTACAATACGGATATAGTATAATCCTCTATCTTTAATTTCCTTCTTCATTTGTGTAAATATACCTAGCCAGTTTTGCATAAAACGTTAAATGCCGAACGCTTATTTTGCTACTTTTTCGGACTAGTGAAATGGACTGTTAACGCTCCGGGAATTTCATAAGCGTATCAGTGATTAAAAACAAACTGTTTAATAACTCGGCTAAAATTAAATAATTTCTGATGCAAAATGAAACACTAAATCAACAATTAAAACTCAGTTTTAATCATCTGCTGATGATGCTAACATGGTTAGCGAAACGCGCGTCCAGTGTAAAAGTAAAAGTGTTTTGGTGTATTGTGGTGATTTATTGTTTTATTTTGCTGTGTAACACCAAAGGTTCCAACCCCCAACTGTAATTTCTGATGATTCAAAATTCATTTAAAAGGTAGAATAAACAGCTATCACGTTTTGAAACTTGTTTGAATTTTGTCATGTTTTATAAATAAAAAAACAGGCAAACATTCCTTAACCCAAACATTTTCAGATTTTTACAAACTTATTCATATTTTCACTAGCAATAGCTTATTTGTCAAGATTTTTTTTTTGTGGATGCCATATATCACAAGCATCGTCATACACAATTTTATAAGTCATGTTCCACAGCTCCTAGACCATCAAGGAGTGTAGATGCTAATGGTGAAGGTAGTCCATTATATCCGGGAAGAACAATATACTCTGAAAGAGTTGCAAGATATTGCAGGTAATTTTGAAATTTATCAGTGATTTCCAACTCCTCACTGATGTTTGTTACTTATAAAGTAATAACTTTATAAGGAACAAACATCAGTGAGTCAAATTGCATAATAATGCAATTTTCTTTTCTTTACGAAACTTTTCGGAAATTCCAAAAAAAAAGAGGAAAAAGCCACTCACGAATAGTTGTCTTTTATTAAAATGTGATTAAACAAATACTTCAAAGATTCTGAGTTTGCTTAAAGAGAAATCTTGACAGCACAACTAACTAAAATTATTAATTTGACTTAGACCTTGATTAGAAACGCCACTGGTACGGAAACGACAATAGGACTAGCGTCATACGATATTTTGTAATAATTCATAATGTTTTTAAACGACAATTTGTTATATAGTCAGTTTATATTTATCGAGATATGGCATTAAAATTTATAATTTCGAATCGTTTTATATTTATAACCATCGAGGATTACCGCATATCTTAGTTGCATACGCAGCCATTGTACTTATAACTATAAAATTCTATCTTTTCAATTAATTCTTTCTTGTTTTACAGATACATACACCTTATAAATAATTATTAATAGTATTTTTAAAAATAAGATACTTAATTCAAGAAAAACTCTTGGAAATCATTATTTATGTCATACGCCTTCGTCAATAATTAAAAATTAACAGATAAAAATCGCAAGACGATCATCATCAAGCTATTTACTTACAAAATTAATAATTACTAACTTAACTTATGTTTTCAAAATATTACATCTATGTATTTTGAAAATAGCAGTATTTTTTAAACCGTTTTCAATTTTGTTGGAAATATACTTCAATGTTTCTTTCTCCATGCGGAAATATTCGTAAAATTTTTGATAGTGAGCTGTGAGTTGTGGATATCATAGTACGTTATCTATGATATTTACCAAATTCAAAATGAGACGGACTAATTTCTTGAACGCGAATAGTACTTATTTATTATTTGTATCAGTTTAATAAGAATCAGACAAAGGAAGCTCGAATTGCAGGTCTTAAGATCAACCAGTCGGTACCAAAAACGTCGCTCCCTTGATTATTGGAACAACACTTATAGAGGAGGTAAATAATTTTACTTTCCTAGGTAGTATAATCTCAACCAACGGAGGCACAGAGCAAAATATCATAAATAGAATAAACAAAGCCAAAATAACATTTGGAATGCAACAATATTTAGAGATCTAGAAAGCACTTTCAACTCACTAAACTTAAAATGTTCAATTCGAATGTCAAGTCAGTATTTTTGTATGCTGCAGAGACTTGGAAAATTACATCGCCATTAATTAAAAAACTCCAAGTTTTCATAAACCGCTGTCTGTGAAAAATTGTAGGACTATTCTGGCCAAATACTATCAGAAATGAAGATTTATGGAGATTGACCAATCAGAGGCAGGTGTATAACGAAATAAAACTTAGGAAATGGAGGTGGATTGGTCACACTTTAAGGCGAAGCGGCAACAACATTGCTGGTAGAGCTATTGAGATCCACAAGGCAGTAGAAGAACTGGTCGTCCAAGACATACACGCAAAAGAACAATTAAAAAGGAGATCGAAGCAGTAAACCGATCATGGCGAGATGTCAAACCAATTTCCAAAAACTGAACCCGCTGGAGAGCGTTGATTGGAGCCCTATGCTCCACGTAGGAGTAAAGGACAAAATTAATGAATCATCAATTTAATAATAAAAACTTAATAGATCCCCAGGGAATAGCTCCATTGTGCCAAATAACATTCCCACTTCCTACAAGCAGCTGTTAATATCCACTACCAGCTTCAATGGCGCAGGTTCAGAATCCAGTACACTTTGGACGTACATACCTTTAGCCATTCACAGTTTATATTCGAATTGTTAACAGCTGTGAATTATAACTAGGTAGTGATTTCTTGCCCATCTCTACTAGAAACCCCTTCAAAATTTTAATGAAAACAGAACTCTTCTGGAAAAAAGCGAACATAAACGACGTCCCCTTTTAAAAAATACTAGATTCGGTTCTGATAAAAAAACAGAGTGGGGGTTTCTCATTACGCTGACAACACAACACAGTGAAGAGGGGATCTATTCAAGGAAGGGGGGTATTTTAAATGGGGAGCAGTTCTTTTCAGCCTCCATCACTAACGTTTTGCAATTAATCTCATCTGGTTTTTTCCTAAATTAAAAGAATTGAAAAATATCGCGCTCGCTATGGCAACGCAAAAAAAAGAGCGGGGTGAAGGCTTAAAAAAAAGGATCGGGAGCATAGGCAGAGATCTATTTACCAAACGACCGGATATATATGGCGACGATTCATTACGTGATGCACTCGAGCCGGAAGAAATATTTTCTGTGTAAATTAAAAAGCGGGAAGCACTTATTTGCTCGCTTTTTTTTCAGGAGACGTATCGTAAACAGATGCGTTTTATTCGGTAGAAGGTATTTGCAGTGTCTTTGGAAAACATAGCGAATGAAAGCTGATGTAAATAAAAATGGTTATTACGGGAGATGTACGGGTAAAAATTATATCCAGAGTATTCAAAAAGAAAATTACGTATACTGATCAGAGAATACACCTGGCAAATGTTTCGTTCCCGTTCATTGGCAGATACATATTTTCTCTTTCTATCCCAAGTAGCATTTTTAGACACAAAATAACAACAAAACCTTTGCTGAGAAATATTGCGAAACAGTTTCGTCACATTTTTGATACATATATTTATATATATATATATATATATATATATATATATATATATATATATATATATATATATATATATATATATATATATATATATATATATATATATATATATATATATATATATATATATATATGAAGATGACATTATTGTATATAAATAGAACAAAGATGACATTACTAAAAATCTTAGGCATAGCCCACACAGGAATACTATATATGAATAAACTACCCGCACGTCAGTGCGGGAGGACCAAGTGGATAGAAGACCTGACACTACCATGAGGAAACACACATATATAAAAAACAAGGAGCGCGGGTAGTTTATTCATATATAGTATTCCTGTGTGGGCTATGCCTAAGATTTTTTAGTTTGGTTGTTCTATTTCCCACAATAATGTCATCTTCATTGTTTTATTTAACCTCAGGCAAAGGTATGCTCGCAGCGGGGTACGTTAGGGTGCCTCCGTAGCGATATTGGTAGTGATGCCCACGACTGGTGGGTCGCTGCTATATAGCGAAGCTGCAAATTGGTGCCTTGTGCCTCGTTTGCGCTCCTTGTTTTTTATATATGTGTGTTTCCTCATGGTAGTGTCAGGTCTTCTATCCACTTGGTCCTCCCGCACTGACGTGCGGGTAGTTTATTCATATATAGTATTCCTGTGTGGGCTATGCCTAAGATTTTTTAGTTTGGTTATATATATATATATATATATATATATATATATATATATATATATATATATATATATATATATATATATATATATATATATATATATATATATATATATATATATATATATATATATGAAATGAACAAAATTCTTACAGTTTTAGTGTATATTAATAAATAATATTTTCTTGCCTTTAGCTGTGTATTTTTTCTAATTTCGAAAAATCGAAAGTAGAGAAAAAATTAAAAAAAATATATAAAAAGTAAAAAGAAAATTGTTTTGCTTGTCGTAAAGGGGGGAACCAAGCTCCACTCCCACAACCAGTTTCTGGGCCTACCCTTCATCAGGTGGGCTGACCAGGGGCTGGTTCTCACCGATACGGCAAGCAAAACTTCTTCTATATCAACAGACGATGTCGTAAAAACTTTACGACATCGCAACAAATAATGATATATATAGACGGGACATTAAAAATGTAAAAGTACATTATTAAATTAAACGATAAATTTGCTTTTGCTAGAGGTATTTTTTGTGCGAGAAAACTTAAAAACCAAGATCTTAAAACAAACTAATTTTAGCGGAGGTATGTCAAATGCGAATAAAACAATAAAAAATGTCAATGTTACGTGAATTTCATAACCTATTGTTGAGTTATGCCATTTCAATCTATTTCTCTATGGATATGTCATTATTCTTATTATACGAGGGAATGTTGAATACGCTTCTCAGCATTTTCGATGTTTCGAATCATATTTATAGCTGCCAAGTCGTAAATTATCAATTACTTATTGAGCAATTTATAAAAGCAGAAGTAGTTTTCACTAAAGAGCAAGAGACCGCACAAAATCACCATTTTTTTCTATTGTTACTGACAGTTCGATAAGCAAAACGATCCTTTAAGGTAAGCGCGCATTTATTCGCATCGCACGGACGTATCGGACACACGGAATGGACGAAAATTATTATTTGCCTTATTTTAAAAGAGATAACGCACATACATACGTATCGGACGCATCGTAGACACGGAAATCCGTTCAGAATAATTAGAAAAGAATTAAATCCGTATATACGATGCGTGCGGATGCCGTCATTCGTAAATTCGATCAAATGCGCGATGTAAACAGGAATCGACTTGCAGAATTTGATTGTCGTCTCTAAATTTTTCATAGGTCATCCAAAACTATTGGAAAAATTTTGCTTCATCTCTTATCAAGTTTTCAAAGAAGGTTGAAATTCATATACAATATATGAATATATACGGGATGGTCCGAATTGTATTCCGGAAACTTCTGCAGCATATTCTGCAGATAAAAATAAGTAAAAAAGTTCGTATAAATGTATGTCCTAAAATGCTTAGTTTCGGAGATACAGGGTGTAGAAATTTCATTTTTACTTCGATTTTTTCCAAATAATTTCTGAAGTTACGTCAATATTTGGATGAAAAATGGTGTCTGGGAGTTTTTTGACATGAGAAATTTGATTTTGATGTCATTATGACTCCTATTAGTAGAGGACGCCACCTACATATCTTTTAACTTGTTTGAAGAGTAATAACTTTTCGTCCGTACCTGTATAAAACTACTGAGTAAAAAAATATACACTTACGACGTTTTTTACGTGAAAAAGGTCTCTTGGTAAAAATCGCTACGAGTAATGGTTTTCGAAATATTTGGAATTGAAATCATCAATACCTGTAAACATTGGCATAAATGACATGTTGACTAAACAGTTATTAGTCTGAAATGATTCTTATGACGTTATTAGTCTGATTTGAAATGTTTTTATACAAAAAGTTCAACAGAAACTGTTTTATCATCATTTTTTGCAGAAAAATTTATGATTAATTTAAAAAAAAATCCTAAATTTATTATTTCAGTGAAATAACTATCTACTCAACGTGTTTATTGCTTATTTTTCATCGATATAATGACATCTATTGTCTATTTTCATGCTAAATATCTTAAGAACGGTTGCTCGTAGCGATTTTTACAAAGAGATATTTTTTACGTAAAAAGTCTCAGAGGTGTATATTTTTTAGCTCAGTAGTTTTATACAGGTACGAACAAAAAGTTATTACGCTTCAAAACAGTTAATACACATGTATGTGGCGCCCTCTACTAGTAGGATTTATATTGACACCAAAAACAAATTTCTCATGTCAAAAAACTACCAGACACCAATTTTCATCCACATATTGACGTTACTTCAGAAATTATTTAGAAAGAATCGAAATAAAAATGAAATTTCTATACCCTGTATCTCTGAAAGTAAGCATTTTAGGACATACATTTATACGAACTTTTTTACTTATTTTTATTTGCAGAATATGCTGCCGAAGTTTCCGGAATACAGTTCGGAGCACCCTGTATACAATTTCCTCTTCAGATTTACATTATGGACCCAAATTCGTATTTTTTTTCTTGTTCCTTTGCTCTTCCTCTTCAAATGCACATGCAATTGCAAATAATTATTCATCAGAACTACTACCTACTCATTTTAAATTTGGGAAGCGAACGTGAAAACAGAAATTTCGTACTAGCACGCTTCAAGGATTGCACTAAAATGAAAATGCGGGAAGAAAACCCGAATATAATATGCGATGATAACAAATATATTGCGATTCGTCCGATACGTCCGTTGCGTCTGGTGCGAACAAATGCGCGCTTACCTTTAAGGCTTACCTTAAAGCACACTAATCAGAGCCTTTCAATGAAGGTGCGCACACTAGCCAGAGCCGCATGAATCGCATCGACGAAAATGCGGCCAGCATTGTTGGGCCAGAATGATTTTCGATAAATGCGGCTAGTGCTGCTGACGTCACACGCAATTCCTTCCACTCTACGTAGGTAGCCGAAGAGGAGATTAGAAATTCAATATGCTAAGAAAGTTCGCAAATTTTTCATGGCTCATATTGAAAAATTTTTAGTTCATCCTCAATTAAATATGGAAATAATGTGTATTTTTGCAAATATTGTGAACCTATAACTTTCGATTCTTTCTCGTGATTTCTCCTTCTTTTATTAGCAAGGAGCTTATAATTATTTCTTGTTCGTTGTCATTCATTGTCGAGAAATATTAAAAAACACGCTTATCACCGCATACAGGACTCCGGAAGCGACTGATGAGAAATTCGATTGGCAAATACGGATGTATTAGGGGCAAAAAGAAACAAAATAGCAAATAATGCGGCGCGTGCGGTGCGGCTCAGTGTGCGCGACAAGAAAAAAAGTGCGACTCGTGCGGCGCGTGCGGCGAGTGCGGCTCTGGTCAGTGTGCGCGTACCTTAAGGTAGCTGTTTTCGAATCGCTTAGCACAATCAGTAAAGACGCTAAGCGCGTCAGATAAGAATACCCAAATCGGTAGTAAAGTGCGCGCCTCGGCGCGCGCTATGCGAAAATTAACGTCATATACGTTGAGAGTCTAAAAGTGCATAGCTAAGTTACAGAATTCGGGCCCTGGGAAGGTTTCTAGCCGGTTTTCTCGGCCAATTAAAATACTTGCACTTATTTCTGCGACACCCTGTATCTTCGCTAGAGAAACGATTCAAACACTGCTCTCCATGCTCTCCAAGTAGTAATATCACGGCGAAACTTCACCTCTTTTACGTCCGCATGGGGATTGAGGCTATCACCGATCGGATTTTATATTTCGGCAATAAAATGCCGGCGGAAATTGATTGAAAATCGCGCAGCTTGAGCTCCTTCTCTCTTTTATTTAACCGTTCAATCAAAATTTCCAAGCGAAATTTAACGCCTTATGGGATATTGTTACGGGCCATCAACTCGCTGCTGCGAAAAATACCGACCGGATTTATGGGTTGCGGCGAGGCCGGTGCAAGTTTGCAGACTCTCACTCGTTTTTCAATACTTTGTTAGATTAGTTTTAAATACTACGGTATTGTATACAGGGAAATAAGTAATTTATCCAACTGGCAAAGGATCACGACAGGGAGACGCGATATCCCCAAAACTGTTTACATCAACACTAGAAAAAATCTTCCGCCAACTGGACTGGAACAAAAAATTATTAAAAATAGATGGAAAATGTCTTAATCATCTAAGTTTCGCTGATAACATAGTCCTATAATTGCCAATAGTCCTGAAAAACTACAAGCACAAATTAATGAACTAAATAGAGCCAGCAATAAGGTGGGTCGCAAAATGAATTTAGCAAAAACTAAAGTAATGTACAATGTCTCTACTACCAGAAATCAACAGAAGAATTAGAGTACATATCGAAGAAACTCAATTATATTCAAATCTAGAATGCCACTATATCTAAAGAAAAAAACATTCGACCAATGTGTGTTATGTTCTCTCAAGGAGAGCGGATACAACCTCAACCGTTCCCAGCCCCATTTGCGAGATGTTTAGTTCAAGAACCGAGAGATAGCGGCATTTACTTTGAGTTTAGTCACGTACTCATTTTTATAAACAGATATCTAGCTTTGTAGCTTTCATGTTTAAAACAGATTCATATTTGTTCAGATGTGCTTATACTTTCGACCTGTAAACATATTACCATCAAAATAAAGTCCGATTTAAAAAATTCCAAGTTCTTTATTTACAATTTCCAGTCATGATCTTTGCATGCGAAACCTGGACACTTAAAACGGTTCAATGAAACGAAATATGCTGGGAATAACAGTTAGACAGTAAAAGGATAGAGTGGATACGACAAAAGGCCCAGGTAATAAATGTCATCCACAGAATGCTATCACCGATTCAAGTCCCTCAAAAGGCAATGGACAGGACACCTGGCAAGAAGAACGGACAACAGATTGACCACAAATATTTCAGCATGGTACCCACGAGGAATTAAGAGACTTAGAACAAGACCGAATTGTGTTCAATTGTTGTCAATTGTTGGCTATGCGAGCCCAAGTTAATTCCTCGTGGGTACCATGCTGTAATTTTTGTAATCCATCTGTTGTCCGTTCTTCTTGCCAGGTGTCCTGCCCATTACCATTTAAGAGATTTGAGTCTGTGGATGACATCTATTACCTGAGTCTTTTATCCTATCCACTCTATTCTTTTACAGTCTTTCTTGGTTATTGCCAGCATACTTCGTTTCATTGAGCATTGTGCGACCTGTAGTTTCCTTATAATGTCCGTTTAAGTGTCCAGGTTTCGCATGCATAACTCATAACTGGTAATACACATTGGTTGAATGTTTTCTTCTTTAGATAGTGGGGCATTCTAGATTTAAATATGACTGAGTTATAAATAATATAATAGTTATGTATAATACTCCATGCTAACTTAATTCTTCTGTTGATTTGTGGTAGTAGAGATCCCGAGCTGTGCATTAGTTGTCTCAAATATACAGACCGGACCACCGTAGTAGTAACATAGGCAGAACCGGATGAATTAGCGTTTACCCGTCCGCCGGATAAAAAGCAGGCGAAAAATGCGATAAAATAAAAATAGGTAGATATGCGATAAGAATGTTTCTTTGTATTTATTCGTGTTTTAATAGCCAAAACGAATACATAGATTCTCGCGACAGTTCTCGTGTAAAACTTATATTTTAAGTAAAATAATGGATGTTTATGAACTTCGTGAGAAAATTCAAATTGTAAAATGGTATTTCCAAAATAGGTCGTATTGGGATATACAAACAATTTTTCCACAAACTTTTGTAAACATGCCAATTCCATCTTTACCTACTATATCAAGAGTTATTAATAATTTTGAAACACATGGGTGCGTGTCCCCACAAAAACACAAAAAGCCTGATGTGTTCATTAATGAAAAACAAGAGTTAAAGCAAGTGTTCATTTGAGCTACCGCGAATCAAAATCCCACGTTTTCAAGTAATCAAATTGCTGAGGTAACAGATTCTTCAAATAGCACGGGTAAAAGAGTCCTTAAAAAGAATGGATACCGGTCGTATAAAGCGCGCAAAACTCAAGAAATTTTCCATGAAGACCAATTACGGCGTATGGCGTTTTGTGAATCTGTAATGGAAAAGGCCAATTTAGATGAAAACTTTATTCGGCGTATAGTTTCCACCGACGAATCAAGTTTTCCTTTATTGAGTCGTCATAACCCTACACAAGTACGATATTGGTCTCGGGAAAATTTGCACAGATATTTTGAGATACGCACGCACTATCCTCAAAAACTAAATGTTTGGGGTGGTTTTGTAGGGGAGCATATGATTGATCCATTTTTTATAGAGGGTAATTTAACTGTTGCAAAGTATTTGGACTTGTTACAGCAGCAGATTGTCCCTAGAATTCGTGAGTTGTTGGGAGAAAGATTCCACAATGTCTGATTTCAACAAGGTGGTTGTCCTGCCCACAATGCCCGTATTGTTCAAGAATATTTGAACAATACTTTTCCCAACCGTTTAATTAGTGGATATGGAACTATTTTGTGGCCCACCAGATCTTTCTCCCAATGATTTCTTTTTGTGGGGTTATGTAAAATCCAAAGTGTATGGTCATAATAGGACTACGAATCGAATAAGAGCTTCCAGTGAAAATACGAAAAGCTTTCCAAACTATTAGCCCTAATATGTTAGCCAATGCCAGACGGGGATTTTACGACCGCCTAGGCTTCTGTCTAGCACAAGAAGGTGGTCTTTTTGAACACTTGTTATAACATTTTTTATTTAGAGTAATATTTTAGTTTTTTTGGTGTTTAGAGAATTCATTTATTTTTAGTTTTGGCTTGTAAACACACTCTAATAATAAATATTTATTTTTTTTATTTTAAATGTTACCTTAAGTGAAGATAAACACTTAAAATGAAAATAATAAATACTCGGCACTCCTCGCGTCGTATTCCTAGTCTGTCACGACCGACCCGCCCAAGCACAAGTGCAACTGCGTACTGCCTGACCAGCCGACTAGCCAGCAGTGAATCTCGAGTATGAACGCAAATTGGGTAAACGTAAATTCGTCCGGCAACTTGCTATGTTACTAGTAGCCTGGTCTTCTCTGTATATATTCTTCTACTATTTGCAGTGTTGTGTTATTTATTAGAATGTCTTTTCTTCCCACTTCTCTCTGGATAAAAACAGAAATATATTGATGTTCTGTTTTATTTCAACACCAACAAAAAGAACGACAAATCGACAAAGAAGTACGAAGGTCTTTTCGCCTGTGATTCTTCGGGTCTCGCTTTATTAGAAATGCAAATGGCGCTTTGAGTTGCAAATCGTCGGTGGAGATGTAGTATGTTAATTGGCGCCGACAAAAGGTTGTCTCTGGCGAGGCTCTTTTTAATGCTAATGGAGGCCCCGGGATTGAATGCGTTTAGCGAAACAAACACAACCGCGCTGCGAACATGCCGAAACAGAACTAACTTTTGATATATTCCGGTCTGTATGGACCGAAATCCTTTGCTAGGAGATAAAATCTGGAGTAGTGAGTGTATTGTTATACGGGAAGATCAAATAAACATACCGATATAATTGAATCTCATGTTTGAAAGAGATTTCTCCGAGTATAATGACAAATTAGAATTTGTAGATCTCGTAGTAGAATACAGGCAAATGCAAATCAATTAAGAATAATCGGTACATATTTATTACTATACAGGGTATTTCAAAAAATATGTGTCATCTCTCGTGGGGAGATTCCTCAAGTAAAAATAAGATTTATTTTTTATATGAACGTAGGTCCAATTCTGCTTTGTTTCGTAGCTACAGGGTGTAAAAGTCTTAATATTTTTTCGATTTATTACAATTTTCTTCCAAGTATTTTTGGCGGTTCGAATGAAATTTTGGCGGTAAAAGTTACCACAAATGCGACATATTTTACAGCTAAAAAAGTGTCGACATATTCACCAGGGACGTGCAATATTTTTCTAAAAAAATCATGTACGCCACTGACTTTTTTCTTTTGTTAGCGAAATTGTGTAAGCTGTTTAATGCCGATTAAAAGTTGTCTCTTGATATATTGTCGATTTCGGCCTCCTTGATGAGATAAACGCAATTTTATTAATTTGCCTAAAAAAATTAATATTATTAACTTGAGAAAGTTTTAAATAAGTACTCATTGATTCCTCATCAAGAAATATGAAAAAAAGTTCCTATAAACATGGGTATGGAAATGCAGAGTTTTAGAGATATAGGATGTTAAAACTTTTTAAAATTAGATTTTTTGTAATTATCTTAAATACCATTATTTTTTATTTGAAATTGTTCTAGGCTGGACTAATAGTAAAAATAACTAATAGTAATAATATTTAATAATAAATTACGTAAAATATTTAATTTATTAATTTTATTTTTATTTTACTTTTATTAATTAACAAAATTGCGTTTATCTCATCAAGGAGGCCGTATTCGACAAAATATCAAGAGATAACTTTGAATTGGCACTAAAAGGCCTACACAATTTTGATATCTAAAGAAAAAAGTCAGTGGCGCACACGACGGGTTCCAGTGATAACCCATATGCACGTCCTTGATAAGTTTATCGACACTTTTTTAGCACTAAAATATGCAGCACTACGAAACAAAGCAGAATCAGACCTATGTTGATGTAAAAAATAAATCTTATTTTTACGTGAGAAATCCCCCCACGAGAGATGGCACATGTTTTTTGAAACATCCTGTTAATATAATAATATAATAATATACAGGGTGTCCCGATAATCCGTGGACATAGAATTACTACGTATTTTTGTAATCAAAATGAGTTCATTGGACTCAGTAATTTACCTCTATACAAAAGTGCTTCGTTTGTCCGTTAGAGAGCATCAAACTTCATCATCAAAAAAAAACACATATTTTTCAGATATTTTAAGAACAGTTTATTCCAATTTGAATGAGATTTTGGTAGTCTATGTTTTGCGAAGTGCTTTAATCTTTGACTTTCACAAAAATCAAGAAAAAGTAAGGGAAGGGTGAAAACTACCCCCACCCCTACATAAATTTTAGTATAAATATTTTCCGCCTAAATTGACGACCGGTTTTTTTTTTCGTAAAATGGTACTTCTTGTAATTACTACATTTTTTATCTCTTGTAAAAAACGCCACCGCGCACACTTTTTGAGGAAAAAAATATTTTTCCAAAGATATACAGGGTGCTACAAATTCGAGGTACGAGCATTGGTATCTCGGAAACCGTAAGAGATACGAAGATGGTTAAATTGGGGCAAAGTTGCGCCTTGGGATGTTCACCAAGATGCCATCAAAAAAAATTTGAAAATTTCAAGGATTGCTGAGTTTTTTGGGAAAAACGGAATTTTTTGAAAATCAATTTAATTTTTTCCTGTCGTTATTTTTTAGAAAATCAAAAAACCAGTGCATATTCTCATAGCCACTTTATTAGGGCTAACTGATAGCATTTTTAGATTTTTAAATTACCTGATAATTTGTGGGATACAGAGGCCAACTTGATTTTTTTAAATACGGACCTGCATTTTTTATTTCAGATTTTGAAAGAACTCGGTCTCCTAGGTACAATGATATGCCACACTTAATATTTTTTTTGTTTCGGACATTTGAACATAATTTAATTAAACTAATTTCAAGTCCGGCTCTGGTTTTTTAAATATTTAATCTATTCATCGTTACAATATTGATAAGCTTTCAAACTTAACAATGATGTGGGGTAAAAAATTGAATACGGAAAATCAAATGGAATAAAATAATATAAAATTATTGGGCATTACTTGACGTCATTTTTAAGAGTGATATCAATACATTTCAATATTTACAATAAAGAGCACAGAATGCATTCGGAAGTATAAGAAGAAGATATGTTAAAGAGCTATAAATAAGATTGAACGAAAAATACATTTGTGCATTAGGGACGGTGATAACCCTTTCGAACCTGTAGAGCATTGGCAACTAGTTTGTAAAAGTTGATTTATTTATAATAACTACGATTAATATTATGCATATTATTAGATCGTACACGGAGATTTCAAATTCACAATTACAAATTAAAAATAATATTTTCAAATTGCTGACCTGGATATTATTTATTTGAATCTTTTAATTGGCTAGATTTTCCTTATTCAATGTTAATTAGCGCTGATCCATATTGATGAGATGAATATAATCAAATTAAATAATTTAAAAAAACAGAGTCGGGCTTGAAATTATTTTAAATAATAATTAAATAGTTTTGTTATTCTTAAGGTACCTAAAACAAAAAAAGAGTATCAAGTGTGGCATATCATTGTATTCAGGAGACCGAGTTCTTTCAAAACTTGGAATAAAAAAATGCAGGTCCGTATTTAAAAAACATTAAGTTGGCCTCTGTATCTGACAAATTATCAGCTAATTTGAAAATATAAAAATACTATCAGATAACCTTAATGAAGAAGCCATGAGAATATGCAATTAGTTTTTTGATTTTCTAAAAAGTGACGCCAGGAAAAAATAAAATTGATTTTCAAAAAAATCCGTTTTTTCCAAAAAACTCAGCAATCCTTGAAATTTTTAAAACTTTTTTGATGGCATCTTGGTGAACATCCTAAAGCGCAACTTTACCCCAATTTAACCATCTTCGTATCTCTTACGGTTTCCGAGATACCAATGCTCGTACCTCGAATTTGTAGCACCCTGTACATATATAAAATATAATTTGTGATGTCGTTTTCATTCGATGAATATTTTATATGATACATCAAAAGCATTGCACAAATACCCTGACTATACATAACTAAATTGAGAAAAAATAGTAATTGTCTCTTTTAGGGTGTGGAATAACCACGCGCCCTCTACCTTCGGGAAAATTTCCTCTTTAGCACGTACGTCACGCGTGCTTGATCCGATTTTCTTTTGTTCGACGGCCAATTTGACGGTCTGTTACTCCCCGATGCAAATCCGTATTTAAATTCAAAAATTAAGCTTTGCCAAGTGTGAAAATGGCTTTTTCCATCGCCATGCCCGAGTCTATATAACGTCAAATAAGGTAAAGCATCCTAACAACAACACATTATACCGAAACCCTTCAAAATCATAAAAAAGTACGTTTTAAAAAATGTTGGTATTTTTCCATTGAGGAGTATGTATGTAAGGGCAGTAACTTTTAAAAATGACTGATTTTGATGAGTGAAAATGGTATCTGTCCTTGTTAGCGGTGTTTCGTAACAATCGCTAGCAGCGCCATACAACGGATGCGATCCAAAGCATTAATAAGTTTTAGCGGGAAGCCAAGCATTCGAATCTAAATTTATTTTCTTTTTTTATCGTTCTGATAGACTGATACTGCTTAAGTTCAAACAATCATCAGGTAAAAAATTAACAATTTCTACCTGATGACGGTTAATGACAGACAATACGAAGCCAAACAAGATCATGCATAGGCATAGGTCCTTCTGCAGCCCTGCAAATGCAGTCACAAGAATAGCCACAAAACAGTGGCTGGCCAACAAATTGGCCAAGAAATTCACCAGGGCTGTCAAAATTTTCTGTAGACCTGATAAATAAAGAGAGAAAGACTGTCAAAGCTGTAGTGAGTCTACTAACAGGACATTGTAAGCTTAATAGACATCTAAAGTTAAAAACAAATTAGGCAATGATAAGCCATCAACAAAGAGCTATTTGGAGGGTTTAGTATCCAAGTTGCTAGCCTTTTTGAATAGGATTGGTCTTAACTGAACCTATAGATGAGAAGAAGAACACAACAGGAACACGCCGATAGCCACCTTAATAATATATCTATTTAATAAGATAAGAATTAAAAAATATAAAAAATGTAGTAAAAGAACGTTAATCAAAGAACTTTTGTAGAATAATGAAGAAATACGGTTAAGCAGCTAATAAAAAAATAGTATTATATTACCAATCTTCTGTATTTTTTGTGATTCCATATTTTTAATTTTGTTTTTCAGGGCGTGCAATACAAAAATAAAGTAATAAATCTTTTTTTTTCACTAGTTTTTCGTTGGAAATCTGAACCGAGACTCTACGCCGTAATGAAGGACGAAGTTCTTCGTCAACTAAATCGGAATAATCGCTTTAGCGAGCAATTAAGTGCCCCATACAAAATTATTTTAATTCCCGACGAGACCAAGGACTGGCTCGTAGGATAGAGTAAAAATAGATACTAGAGATGGGTCCTTATTTAATAATCGATTTTATTTAACGTTGAACAACTGTTATCTCGAATACAGTTGCAGTAAGGTTCCAACTCACCTGTATTATGACACTAGTTCACCACAAGATACCAAGTCACATTACTTTTAACACTGAACGCGCGTTTTAAATCAGTTGATGATGCTAATCATGCAGATGCTACCCATGTTAGTACAATCATGTGATTATAGCAATACGCCTTCATTAGTTAATAAAATGATCAGAAACATCAGATATAAGTTCCTTCTTCGAAGTTGCTTTTCTGCGAAGTTGATTTTTCTAGTATAGATTTCAGAAAGATACGTCAAGAGAGTTATCCCATAGCCTAAAAAGAATTATTAAGAATGTTAATTATAGAATTTTGCATAGCGCTATTAATAAATTACAGCAAGTATTATGTAATCTCTGTGTAATCCTAAAGATAGTACACATCCATTAGAAAGGTCCGATATTTAAGAAATGTTAATATATTAACAATATTATTATATAATATATTTTTTTGTCTTCTTCTTACAGTGCCATATTCTATACAGAGCTTCGGCTACCTCTCGCATGTACTTGTGATGTGTGTCATTATAACAAGTACACGGGGCCTACAGTTTATCGCCGAATCCGAACGCCACTATTTGAAAGGCTGATGTACAAGAATACAATGTACAAGGTAAGGTGTCATTGCCTTCCTTGAGGTGGCGGCTCGCTGATCGCTCCATTTAGATAAATCAATATTTTTATTTAAATAAATAAAGCGACCGTACTGGCTGAGGATCGAACCCAGTACCATCCCTCGCACCGCAGATCGACACACTACTGCTTGCGCTACGGCCGGCCACTTACATTTTTTTGTAATTTTCTGTAAATTTAATCTACTACCTATGTTGCCATATTATCAAGATATTATGTATTTTAACTGAAAATTAAAAAATTCTTTTTTCGAGAACTACAAAATTTTGAACAATTTTTTTGGCGAAATAAAAATAATTGACGCGTTCATGAGTACTACCCCTAAAAATATTTGCACTTTGTAAATATCACCGTGTACAGTTTTGTGTAATCAAATATTAACCAAAGACATCGACAGTCAAGCTGCTCTAAAAATACTTCATAGAGAAAAAATCCATATAAACAATCATAATCTTGATATAGTTTTGACTTACCTTGACCTTATTGTTTTTGTTAGACTAAAATTCAACTATATTTAGATGTTTTTTTTTTATTTTCCCTAAAACTATTGTATTGAAACTTAGAAAAGTATAAACGAGATTAACCATTATTTAAAAACAAGCCAAATTTTTTATGAAGAATGATTTTTTCTCAAAATGTCAATAATAAATAAATAAATGCCTTTTATATTTAGATGTTTTTTTTTAATTTTCTCTAAAACTATTATATTGAAATTTAGAAAAGTATAAACGAGATCAACCATTTAAGAAGAAGCAAAATTTTTTATGAAGAATGAATTTTTCTCAAAATGTAAATAAATAATAAAAAAGTGTTTCCTCTTAAGGCCCCAGTACACGTTTGGCCAACTAGTTGGGCCAATGAGTTGGGCCAACGTGTACAGAACCACTTGGCGTTAATTGGTGATTGGCAGCCAGCGTTGGTTTACAAACCGAACGTTGTCGGTTTTTCGTGAACACATCAAAGAACCTTGGCGCGATATATCAAACAGAGTTTACACGTTGGTCGTTGGTTGAGACTTGTTTGTGTTTCGAGTTGCTATCGGAAGGAAGTACAGTACAGTACGTCTGCCGGATCTGTGCCTATGAAAGAAATGCGGACAAAAAACATTTAAATAAACAGCAATATATTTTATACGTCGACTTGACGACTACGTCACCGCAAATCGCTCCGCCCACTCATTTTATTGGCTACTTGCAAATTTGTCGAAATTTTATTGATGGGACGCGTCGTCTAATTTTTTACGAAAAACATCGAGATAATATAGTTTCCCCTCTCACGGATACCCCGTAGCTACAGAATGGACAGACGTACTGTATATTTAGTGTTCAATTTTTGTGGAGAAAAATTCGATGGCCACTACGATGGCGGTTTGGAATAGCGAAGAAATTTTAAGGTTTATAGATTTGTACCAAAATGAACCAATAATATGGAATCCTAAACATGAACAACATAAACTTCTTTTACGCCATTTTTTTTTAATCACTTTCGTTTGGTGCACCTTTCTATAAAAATTGAAAGCACTGTACAAATAAATTGCCGTGGCTGCGATGGTTCCCACATCCATCCTTCTCGCCTCGGTTTTGGCAATTCCAGCCATCATCAGACCTTTGTCAAAAACAGCTGTTCGTTTGACTTTGTTTTTTTCGTTTAACTTTATGTATGAAGTATTTTTCAATTACATCTTTTGCCCATCACTAGTTAGGTTTAAGTCTCCCAGTTTCGTAGGCGGGAGAGTCCGCAGCGTCCCCAGGATCCTCTCTTCCGTTTCATTTTAATTTCCTTCCTTTTTCCTTATTTAAGTCGAATAATATTTTCAGGTTCTTTTTCTTCTCGTCCCGATTCCACTTTTTATTATGCTAATGAGACGACTTGTTGTTTTAAATTAACAAAAAGTATATTCTTCAAGTACTTTTTTTAATTATTAAGGATGCTAGTTATAAACTAAAATGGGGTAGGGCTTGACCCAAATAGTACTAATAATATTTTGTCGTTTATGAAAAATAACTAAATTTCGAGGATTATAAAAAATATTTTTATGTATCAGTTACTCTTTTGTTTACATCTTGCAATGTTGTCAAGTATAAATGAAATATCAGTCGAATAGAAATGTAATTACATAAACATATTTTTATCTGCAGAATATGCTGCCGAAGTTTCCGACATACAATTCGGACCACCCTGTATATTTTTTGAATTCTGCATCTTTGTTATCTTCGTTTTGTACAATAAGGTTGGTCTATTAATATTATTTATCAGGGAAATTTACTTTGTCACAATGTAAATCAAGAAGAATGCACATTCTCTGTTTTTTTCCTGTCTATTATGACTATAAGACATGAAAAAAACACACAATTTGCTCCCCACCACAATTAGTTTCGTTGTCGTCGAAAACAGCAAAGGGTTGGCATAAAGAAAAAAAACGTAGATTTATCTGTGGGCATTTCCGAGACGCCTCGCCGGTATTGTGTTTGAGAAATAACGACGCCGCGACGCCATGGCGTCGTTTTAACAACTGACGTGTTTGTTTAAAGGAACGAGCAGCGCCTTTAACGACCTGACAGATAACACACCGACTCTTTCGCTGTTTTATCTGCTTCGAGATTATTGAGGACTGCCAGCGACACTTATTGCGCTGTCTGGCTGTTTTTTATTTGTGTTGCTCGTAACTTTGGTTAATTTGGACAATTTCTTTAGTTTCTTAGTATACAATTTTGTCATAAAGTATATGGATTTCGCTATATTGATTATTATACGAAGAGTAGAGAGGTATGACTACCTGGGTACAAGTGTCGACTGCACCGCTGATTATTGTTCAGAAATAATAAATAAATAAATAAATGCCTTTATTGTCAAAAAATTTTTCAATTTGTAGACAAAGGTAAACTAACAAACAAAGTAGAAAAAAAACAAGGTACACAAACAAACAAACAAAAGATAATACAAAACATTATATAAATAATATTGTCAGTCTTATTGTTAAAATAAACATTTATAAATGTTTACAATGTCAAAGAACAAAACATTTAAAATAATATTCAAAAATATTTAGCCAGTTTATAGCAAAATATCAATGACCTCTAAATAAATTAATTTCGATGTCATTAGTAAA
The DNA here is from genome assembly GCF_002938485.1 of Sitophilus oryzae. Classification (NCBI taxonomy): domain Eukaryota; kingdom Metazoa; phylum Arthropoda; class Insecta; order Coleoptera; family Curculionidae; genus Sitophilus; species Sitophilus oryzae. The sequence goes on from NW_022146803.1 coordinate 525,628, forward strand.
TATAGCAATAGCAAACATTAGACCAGTGTTTTCAAGATCAAATTCGATTTTCAATTCAAATATAATTCATTTACGGCGTAGAAAGCCTTGTCTAGTAAATAAGAGTTCAATGCTTTGCGAAATGAAAAAAATGATGTTATGGATTTGATTTCAAATGGCAGGTGATTGTGCATTTTTTTCGAGTTGTATAATATTGAACTTTTAACTAACTCTGAGCGTGGGGTAGGTAGATAAAGATCTTGCTCCGCGTTCCTGAGTGGATAAGTGTGAGATGGCCTTTCTTGAGAAGCTGATACATGTTTACGTATTAGGCAAACGGATTCAAATATAAATAAGGAAGGAAGAGTCAATATTTTTAATTCTCTAAAAAAGCCCCGGCAATGAGTTCTGCTGTTTAGTCCCAGTGAATATCGAACAGCTCTCTTCTGGAGCTTGAAAATGCGGTCAAATTGAGCCGCACAACACGTACCCCAGAATGGAAGGGCATACCTGAGGTGCGACTCAAAAAGTGCATAATAAACAGTTCTAGCCACTGACAAGTTAAGCTCCTTAGAAACAGACCTTAATGCAAAACAGGCAGAGCTCAATTTTTTCGACAAAGCTTCGATATGTATGTCCCATTTCAGAGATTGTCCACAACAAGCCCTAAAAATTTTACAGATTTTACGACGTCAATGGTGGTGTTGTTAAGTACAAAAGGCTGCAACGAGTTTTTATACGACAAAGCTTTAGTTTTAGAAATGTTGAGACTCAGGAGGTTCGAATCGCACCAAGATTTAATGGTGATTAAGTCATTTGATATAATCCTATGAAGTGCCGTGATGTCCTTGTTGCTCCAAATGAAGCTAGTGTCGTCCGCAAAAAGACATATTTTGCCACTGATGTTTATGTTAGCAATGTCCTTAATAAAAAGAAGAAACAATATAGAAGAAACAACAGAATAAAGATTCGCAATGAGAAGGCCCGTGCATCCTTTGTGAAGACTAAGAAGCTGCTCTGTAGCCGCGATTTGAGCCTAGATCTGAGAACTCGTATGCTCAAATGTTATGTATTCCCATTCCTTTTGTATGGTATGGAAGCTTGGACTCTCAATGAGCTTTGTAGCTTGTAGGATGTTGAGAATACCATGGACAGAACCTGTAACCAACGTGGAGGTTCTGAGAAGAATGAGGAAGCGCGTAGAGATCCTCAAGGAAGTAAAAAAAAGAAAATTGCAATAACTCGGCCATATCATGAAAGGTCCAAGGTATGAGATTTTGCAACTCATAATCCAGGGAAAATTGTAGGAAAAAGATCTGTTGGAAGGAGAAGGATATCCTAGCTCAGAAACCTGCGAAAATGGTTTAATGTCACATCATCTGACCTATTTAGGGCCGCAGTTTCCAAGGTCAAAATAGCAATGATGATAGCCAACCTCCGATATGGAGACGGTACATGAAGAAGAAGAAGATTATTATACCATATGATCGAATAAAAACAGCGTCCAGTTGGCTTGGAAATGACGATCTATGACATTCCCCATATAATTTTACATATAAAATGACAGCTATCTTTATTTTCTCGCTTATCCATCGCTGACACCGTTTTTTTTCGATCATATTGTATACCAACATCATCATCACTTTCAGCTTTTTCAATCATTTCCAATTATGCTGTAGCCTCCCTTACATACTCTCTTTGTAGTTGAGCCATTGCATTGTTGTCCATTGTTGGCTATATATGCGGGCCCAAGTTATCCCTGCTAATTTCCTAATATCATGGTCCTATCTCAAGTCTCTTAATGCTTCGTGAGTACCATCCTGTAATTTTTGTGGTTCATCTGTTATCCATTCTTCTTGTCAGGTGTCCTGCCCATTGCCATTTGAGGGATTTGACTCTGTGGATGACATCTATTACCTGGGTCTTTTGTCGTATCTACTCTATTCTTGGTTATTCCCATCATATTTCGTTCCATTGAACGTTGTGCGACCTGCAGTTTCTTTATGATGTCCGTTTTAAGTATCCAGGTTTCGCATGCATGGGTCATGACAAGTAGTACATATTGGTCGAATATTTTCTTCTTTAGATAGAGTGGCATTCTAGATTTGAAAATGAATGAGTTTTGTCCATAAATATTCCATGCTAACTTAACACTTCTGTTGATTTCTGGTAGTAGAGATCTCGAGTAATAGTTGTCCCAAATATATATACTCTTCTACTATTTCCAGTGTTGTGTTATTTATTAGAATGTCTTTTCTTTCCACTTGTTCTTTGTACAGTTTGGTCGAAATTGGTCTGTTTTAACAGAGAAAACCTATTTTCTGACTAGACAGAGCAAAACCGACATAGATGTCATGGGCTCGATTTCTGAGACACGTTTAATGGCATAAACCGCCTGTTGATCTTTTCACTGCCAACTGAGATACGGGGTCTTTTTGATTTTTTTACCATTTTGAAAATTGCCCACAACTTTTTTAATTCGCGGAATAATAAAATTCTGTAAAGACGTTCTTAATGCACTTTTTTAAGCACAATCCAGTGGCGTAGTCTGTCTTTTTCTATACCTGCTCTTTTGGTCAGAAATAATAAAAAATATAATTATTTAAATGAAAATCATAGTTGGCTACGAACTTAAAAAATGCTGATGTTTAACCCTTTGCAACGATATAAAGTTATGGGTATTTATTTCTAACAATGAGAGAAATATTAGGGCTTTTTATTTTTGTATCGAAGCGGGCCTTGATTTTGTGTTGACCTGCTTGCCTAATTATTTTTTAATGCAATTTAATATTCTATATTATTATTTATCTGCAAAATTAAAGACTTGAAAAGATAAATCAACATTTTATATTAGATTTACCAATTACAATTAAAACGCCATTAAATGGAGAATTTAGAAAGAATCGGATTGGAGCAAGGGACCCCATATCTTGGCCTGCTAGGTCCTGTGATTTAACTTCTTTCGATTTTTTTATGGGAAAAATTAAAAGGTGGTTACAGGGTGGTCCGAATTGTATTTCGGAAACTTCGGCAGCATATTCTGCAGATAAAAATAAGTAAAAAAGTTCGTATAAATGTATGTCCTAAAATGCTTAGTTTCGGAGATACAGGGTTTAGAAGTTTCATTTTTATTTCGATTTTTTCCAAATAATCTCTAAAGAAAGGTCAATATTTGGATGAAAGTTAGTGGATGGGTGTTTTTTGACATGAGAAATTTGATTTTGATGTCAATATGACTCCCATTTGTAGGTGGCGCCACCTACATGTGTTTTAACTGTTTTGAAGAGTAATAACTTTTTTTCGGTACCTGTATAAAACTACTGAGTAAAAAAATATACATTTGCAACTTTTTTTACATAAAAAAGGTCTCTTGGTAAAAATCGCTACGAGTAATGGTTCTCGAGATATTTGGAATCGAAATTATCAATACCTGTCATCATTGACATAAATTAAACATGTTGACTAAATAGTAATTAGACTGAAATCATAAATTTGAAATCTTTTTGTGTCAAAAGTTCAAAAGAAATGGTTTAATCATCATTTTTTCGCAGAAAAACTTATGATTAATTTAAAAAAATAAAAAATTATTATTTCAGTCAAATAACTATACTCAACGTGTGCTTATTTTTTGTCAATAATGACATGTATTGAGTATTTCCATTCTAAATATCTTGAGAACGGTTGCTCGTAGCGATTTTTACCAAGAGACATTTTTTACATAAAAGGTCATGAAAATGTATATTTTTTAGTCAGTGGTTTTAGACAGGTACGGTCGAAAAGTTATTACTCTGCAAAACAGTTAAAACACATGTAGGTGGCGCCCCCTACAAATAGGAGTAATTTTGACATCAAAATCAAATTTCTCGTGTCACAATACTCCCAGATACCAATTTTCATCCAAATATTGACGTTATTTCAGAAATTATTTGGAAAAAATCGAAATAAAAATGAAACTTCTACACCCTGTATCTCCGAAACTAAGCATTTTAGGACATACATTTATACGAACTTTTTTACTTATTTTTATCTGCAGAATATGCTGTTGAAGTTTCCGGAATACAATTCGGACCACCCTGTATATAAGGGAAGAACCATTGGGACGAGAGAACAATTGCAGAAGGCTACTAGGCAAGCTTTTGGATTTATTACACCAGTTCGCCTAATAAATCGCTGTAACTCTGTGCGCAAAAGATGTTTATTATGTATTCAACAAGGAGGTGCTCAGTTTGAACATCTTAGATAATTTTTTAAAAATAACAAAGCAAAAAATACGTTTCTTAGCTTTGTTCTTTGTTTATTGTATCGATTTCAATTGTAATTACTAAAACTAATATAGAATATTAATTTACCTTTTCAAAAGTCTCTAATTATGCAGATAAATAATAATATAGAATATTAAATTGCGATAAAAAATAATTACACAACTAGGTCAATACAAAATCAAGGCACACTTCGATACAAATATGAAAAACCTATATAAGTAATATTCCTCTCATTCTTAGAAATAGGTACCCATAACTTTATATCGTTCGAAATGGTTAAACGTCAGCATTTTTTAAAGTTTATAGCCAACTATGATTTCCTTTTAAAAAATTATATTTTTTATTATTTCTGACAAAACGAGCAAGCATAGAAAAAAACTCACTACGCCACTGGATTGTGCTTAAAAAAGTCCCTTAAGAACATCTTTGCAGAATTTTATTATTCCGCGAATTAAAAAAGTTATGGGCAATTTTCAAAATGGTAAAAAAATCAAAAAGACCCCGTATCGCAGTTAGCAGTGAAAAAATATCAACAGGCGGTTTATGGCATTAAAAGTGCCTCAGAAATCGAGCCCATGACATATCTAGTCAGGAAATCGGTTCTCTGTTAAAACAGACCAATTTCGACCACCCTGTACATTACTTTAGTTTTCGCTAAATTCACTTGAGACCCACTTTATTGCTGGCTGTTGTTTTGTATAGTTGTAATAGTCTGGTATTTTAAATATCTAAATACAACTAACAATTTTTTTTCAAACGTCGCAAAAGTATTAATTTTTGCGACGTGATTGACGTGGTGAATATAAAAAAGTAATTTTAACGCCTAGGCATAAAAGTAAAGCACTTTTACGCCTAAGCACAAAAGTACAAAAATATGTTAATAAACTGACATAAAGTGTCAAATTCAACGAGCGTAACCATAGTTTCTCGATATATACTTACATACAAGGTATTACTTTGAAATATTTTTATATTATTTGAAAAAAAATAGCATGTTCTATTTGGAGTAAAAATGACTTTTTGTGCCTCGCCTGTATGTCGGACTCGCTAACGCTCGTTATTCAAACGTACAGCCTTACCACAAAACGTATCATTTTTACTCCTTAGTAAACTTTCTAATTCAATAGTAAACGTTTTGTTAAAATGAAAAGAACCCCAAACAAAGTTTAGACATTATTAAATATATGATAGCAAATAAAAATAATTACCACCTTAGAAAAAAAGCATTTCAACAAAGAATTCAACACCATTTAAGCATAATAAAACCCTATTTTCTTTCAAGGTTGAGCCCCTAACTGCGGTCAACAATTCTTCCAAAGAAAAATTAAAGTCTTATCGACACCGCCATCTACATCGACCCTCCGTTAAGCCGGGGCCGCACAGGCCCATAAAAGATCACGCACGGTGTGTGTCTCTGGGCACCCCGAAAGAAATAAATTCTTATCGCCCGCACCATTAACTTTGACGTGTTCGACAATGGTCCCAAAGCACACACACACAAACCGCTACCCGCTCTTTTGTCAGTCAGAAAAGTTTTCGTGTGTCGAACAGTAAAAATAAGCTTATAACTGTTTTTTACTTCGTTCCGTTAAGGTCAGTGTGGGATTAACGTTTATTTAGTGCTGCGTAAATAAATAATTCTGATTTTTTTGTAGTTGGCTGAAAATTGGTACACTTATGTGTGGTTAAAAAAGAAACAACTTTTTCAAATAACGTTTTTCGAAATTCAACCCGGAAATCCATATTTTAGCCATTTTACTTTAAATGTCAAATTTAGGAGATACCTGAAGGCAACAAGTATTCAAACTACATTAAAATCGAACATTAAAAAACTACATTAAAATCGAATACCTGAAAGAACAAGTATTCAAACTACATTAATTGACTGTTTGCCTTGATTAAAGCTTGATTTTCATGCATCCGTTGTCCGATGATACGGTGATACGATATTAATTTTATTGGTAGAATTTAAAGACTTTGATTGATTAGAAAATAACGCAGTTTTTAAATTTATTGCATTTTCATGCCTCCGTTTATGGGATATACGTTGGTGTTATTTTATATTTTCGTTTCCATAACGATTTTGCTATTTTACTTATATTTTTATTAAGGTTAGATTAAATTTGTCAAAAAAGTGTCAAAACGTCCGTTGTCGTATGAACGGGTCCGTTGACGGGCTGAAGTAAAATATTTACGGTTGAAAAGTGGCGCGAGCGAAAACGCTATGACCAATCTGAGCACCGTCGGACCAACGTATCATATAACGGATGCATGAAAATCAAGCTTAATAATAATTGCTCCAAATACAAAAGAAACTGAATTTTGTATGTGTATCAGACATTGTGGTAAAAAGCATAAAATAATAAATACAAGAAGAAGTGTCAAGTCAATGTTAAATTATGGAAACAGCGTGGCTGCCTGGGTAACTAATTTTCAGATATGGCGGCTGGGACATTTGACATGACATAGACATGACAATTTCAATTTTATGAAATTTATTTCCGTTTCCGGTTTTTAATGGCGGGCTGTTCAGGAGATTTAAATGAGGGTTAATATACTTTTTACTCTTTCTAGTAGTAAATAATATAACAAAATTACTCAAAAATATTTATTTGGAATTTAGAACAATGTAAATTTGCAAATCAACACAATTAAAGAGCTATAAACCAATAAACTACTGTATCAATATCAAATATTTAAATAATATCAGAGATGCTGTGTTAAAGTGAGTTAGTAAAGTAACAGTGCATTGACTTATAGAAACTTGAAGATAAATAAATGTTTTCACAGCTTCACGGATAAATAACTGGAAGCAGGAAAAAGGCAACCGGAACCCACACAAAACCTGGAATCAAAAAAAATATGTAAAAAATATAAATATAGGTACCTACATAAGACTTTTGTGAATTAAATCAAACAGGACTTGAATGAAAATAAAATGAATAAAAAATATGATACATATACATCTAATACCTCATTTGTATTTTAAAAATAATCTACATACATAGATTTATAGCATTATTGCTATGAAAATACATAATAGGTACCTATGTGATATGTAATTACGCATTTCTGTTCATCTTGTAGAAATTTAACGTAGGCTAATAATAGTTCAATAATCATAATTTACCTTGTATAACTTGCTTTCAATTGCTCAAAATCACCGATCAGTCTTTAAAGTAGAGATACGGAAAAATCCTTGAAAGAATATCCCAAGATCCTTGGGTTTAAAGCTAAAAAAATATAAAAACAGTTAATATATTACCTATTTTTACCTATAATATGGCCCATACCTGCTACACGCCGAAACGTCGATTTCATCATTTTCTTCATGTAATTAATATCATATATACTTTATTAAAGTGTTAACAAGGAACTTTATATCAAAAAACATCTTTGTACTTATAAATTTCAGCCGAAATATCAGAAACAAACTTCCAATCAAATCTAAACGGCAAAAATTAAAATGGCGCCCGACCTTGCCAGAGGCCTCAGAGCTGACGCTGACACACAGACAAAAGACAAAAGAACAGGACGCCGACGTGCATAAAAATGTTCCGTAGCAGAAATTGACAGAAATCATATAGAAATATTCAGATTTTTGTCTAGGACAGTCTAGAAGGCCATGCTTTCTGCCTGGGTAGAATCGCGCCACAACTGTTTCCAATTTTCCGGTTTACTGTCACCCCCCTGGTAAAAAGTAACACTTTAAAAATTTTATTTAATTTTTTGACGAATTCTTATTTATAACAAAAGAGACGTTCGTTTTCATAACTTATAGTTATATTGATTTCTGGTTCAAATCCACATTTATTTAGGATAATTTATTAACTGTCACAATTAAATATGTAATTATTTAATATTTGGGTGGAAATAATAGTGGTGTATTTAATTAATGGTATACTCTTTTATAAAGATTTAAATAGTTTTCTTTTTGTATACAAATAGGCTAGTAATATATTGTTTGTAACACATGTACATTTTGTACAGGGTGAGTCAACGATAAAGTCCATTATCTCATTTGTTTCGAGGTTTACAAAAAAATGTTAAATACATAAGTTATAGGGAAGATTAAGATACACATTTTAAAATTATTACAGAGTATACAGGGTGCTTCAAAAAAGTGTGGCGGATATAACATATGTTTTTTAAAGGCAACAACCTATTTTTTATTTCATTTTTAGATTCTGCGTAAAATTCTATAACTTTTTTATATATAATGTTATATACCTAAAATTAATAGTTTTTGTAATATTTAAATTTGTTTATACAAATGTTAAATTGCAATGTGGTAAAAAATTTTCAGTGGTACCATTGTTTCTGAAGTTGTAATACCAAAATTTGGTATGAGAGTTCTATAGAGATTAGAAAGAAGATATATGTTAAGATATTTTAGTTAAATACTACAGGGTGTTCAAAATATATTTATAAATTTCAACTACATAAAATTAAAAAATCTAAAATTTTTTAAATGGTACATCCTATATATTTTGATTTTTTCTGATAGATTTTGCAAAGCTCTTCAACTTTTATTAAGTATGTCATATACCTATTTTCAATAATTTGCGATTTATTCCAATTTTTTATATTTTTACCCATATCTTTAATACAATTACGCTATAACATCATAGTTACCATGACAAAAAATAATAATTATTATCAAAATTTCATATGTCTGTTAAGGAAGTTAAGAACAAAAGGTCAATTTTAGTTTAATTTGTTGTAATAAGTATAAATGTTAGAGGTAGAGGTAATAGTTTCAGATTTTCCTGAAAATGGATTAGTCAATCTGACTGATATACACGAACAAGCCAAAATAAACATATTTTTTGGTTCAGTACTATATATTATATAGTACTTTGCAATAAGTACTACAAGAATAGATGTAGATTATCTAGAAAACATTTTCATATTATATTATATTATTATATTTTCAGTGTGTAATGGGACGGTTTTGTGGCAGTAGTAATATTGGCTTTACGAAATGAATTATAAACCAGAATTACTACGAGAACAAAAACTTTACTGTATGTCGGAGAAAATTTCAATATCAGTAGTCGTCAACAATTAAGTAATCTAGTTAGCATTACCATAATCTGTGGCTGTTCGGCCCGACGGAAAATCCAAATGTCAATCTTTCATAATATAGAAATACACCAAGAAATTCACGACTACGATTTTAGTTTATTTGAGTAAAGTTAGTTAATTTTGACTAATAATAACAATTGTAACTAATTATTAAACTACTTATTAAAAATAAGTAATAAATATGTTTGTTTTGTTACGGTAACTATGATGTTATAGCGTAATTGTATTAAAAATTAGGGTAAAAATAGAAAAAAATGGAATAAATCGCAAACTATTAAAAATAGGTATATGACATACTTAATAAAAGTTGAAGAGATTTTCAAAATCTATCAGAAAAAATGAAAATTTATAGGGTGTGCCATTTAAAAAATTTGAGATTTTTTAATTTTAAGTAGTTGAAATTCATAAATATATTTTGAACACCCTGTAGCATTTAACTAAAATATCTTAACATATATCTTCTTTTTAATCTCTATAGAACTCTCATACCAAATTTTGGTATTCCAACTTCAGAAACAATGGTACAACTGACAATTTTTTACCACATTGCAATTTAACATTTGTATAAACAAATTTAAATATTACAAAAACTATTAATTTTAGGTATATAACATTATATATAAGAAAGTTATAGAATTTTACGCAGAATCTAAAAATAAAATAAAATATAGGGTGTTGCATTTAAAAAAAACATATGTTATATCCGCCACACATTTTTGAAGGACCCTGTATACTCTATAATAATTTTAAAATGTGTATCTTAACCTTCCCTATAACTTTTGTATTTAACATTTTTTTGTAAACCTCGAAACAAATGAGATAATGGACTTTACTCTATCGTTGACTCCACCTGTACATTTGTTGTTCTTTAAAAACAATCTAAAATATCAGTATTCCATGGGTATATTGATAAATAAGCTCTAAATTATAAGAAAATGAATTTTCTAAGAGAACTTGAAGGGATCGGTGAAAACTGGTATAAGACAATTAAATCGTGGATCTGATTGTCCTAAAATATACAGGGTGTTCTATTTAAATTAAACAAGTTATTGCCGTTAAAAGCCAGAAATTATTTAGAATAAATTTTTAGACACTCTGTATGAGGTAGTCTTATTTTTATTATTGCAACACAATAACTGATCAACAAATAAACTTCATACCCTTGGAGAAATGAAGCCTTAAAATTTTTACTGCAGCTTGACAAAATTGAAAATTATTAAATCAATCAAAAACGGTAATGTTTAACTATGATAAACCTTAATCAAATTTACCTTTATTTTAATCATAGAAACTAAAAATGTAATAATATACAGGGTGTTCCATATTTATTTGGGACACTCTGTATCGTGTAAAAATATTCTTAAATTCTAGTTCTAATAGTCCTTCAACGAACCCAACAGCAACCCTAACAATGTATATTTTGTACTTTCTAAACCGTATAAAATTGTGATTACTTTGGAAATACGTGCACATTTTAATGCCCATGCGCAAAGTAAGGTTCTCGGAAAAGACAAACCTACTGAACGTTTCATAAGCGCAATAAAGAAGGTTTGAAAATGGCATGTCGTGATCTTGAAGACATCGTTTTTAATGCTTATCGTATGGCGTTTATTTGCATTCACGTAAGTATATAGTATGATCTAGGCATATACCATAAAAGTCATCGATGTCTCAGCAGCATAATTACAGTACGTCTGTTAGTTCTGTAGCTAAGGGGTATCCGTGAGAGGGGAAACGATATTCTCTCGATGTTTTTCGTAAAAAATAGATGACGCCTCCCATCAATAAAAATTCGAGAAATTTGCAAGTAGCCAATAAAATGAGTGGGCGGAGCGATTTGCGGTGACGTACTCGTTAAGTCGACGTATAAAATAAATTGCTGTTTATTTAAATATTTTTTGTCCGCATTCCTTTCATAGACACAGATCCAGCAGATGTACTGTATTTCCATGTTCTCTCCTTATTAATTATGAACATAAATTAGGTGTAGACATCCGTGTGGATTCTTATAAACAACAATTTAAAGATCTTATATACCTAAATAACGATTGATACATAAAACAAGACTTTGTAAGGCCGCAAATATCTCAATTTCGCCCTGTATATCTTTTCCATTAACCCCATACGTCATTCCGGCTAATACATTGTCATTTTTACGTGCGCGTATTTATTATTTCGTAGCAGAGCAGAGATTCGATGGCGTGGGGGGCATAAAATTTTATGCGCCTCCGTAATATGACGGTGACGCTAAAATTCAGTTACGTTTATGACCGGGGAACGGATCACTGTACAACGTCAATTTTAACGCAAAAAGAAAATTTTACCGTTGTGTTTTGTTCCATTTTTACCCTCAAAAAATACCGTAGGATTGGAGATTACCTGCAAAAGTATGGGTCCTGTTTTATTTATGCATTGGCGAAACCATTTTAACTTTTCTTTGAATGTGGTAGACGATGATTCAGTATTAAGCCTAAAAGAATTTCGGACTTCCATTGTCTTTATTTATTTTAACGTTTCGGTCAGATGTATAATTGACCGTTATCAAGTGTGAACTAATAGTCTAAGAGCTAGCAACGTTTTCGAGAAAGTATTTTAAGACGTCTGCCTCTTTGATATATATTTTACTATGCTCTCTGGAACAGCATGCGGCCCGTCTGGCTGCCGATACTCGTTGCGTTCACTACTGCGCGTCGAAAGAAGATCCTATATTTTTTTATTAATTTAGTCCTATAAATTCTAGTATTGAATATACATCGAACATGTCTCCATAGCGCAGTGCGTAGAGTTTCCGACCACGAACCGAAGATTGAGAGTTCGAATCCGGGTCAGGTCAAAGACTTTTTTATTTTATTTTCGTTTATATTATGATAGTAAAGTATTAAAAAATAATTATGGTGATTCAAAAACAAATATTTAATACTTTACTATCAGAATATAAACGAAAATAAAATAAAAAAGTCTTTGACCTCACCCGGATTCGAATTCTCAATTTTCGGTTCGAGGTCGGAATCTCTACGCACTGCGTTATGGAGACATGTTCGATTAATATTCAATACTAGAATTTAAAGGACTAATAAAAATATAGGATCTTCTTTCGGCGCAGTAGTGAACGCAACGGGTATCGGTGAACAAGACATAGGGCCGTAAGACAAGACAAAGGGCCGTATGCTGTTCTAGAGAGCATAGTAAAAGATATATCAAAGAGCCAGACGTCTTAAAATACTTGTTTTTCCGACGTTGCTAGCTCTCGTACTCTTATCTAAATACTAAAACTACTGAGCTTATACAGGGTGTTTCAAAAAACATGTGCCATCTCTCGTGGGAAGATTCCTCACGAAAAAATAAGATTTGTTTTTCATATCAACATAGGTCCGAGTCTGCTTTCTTTCGTAGCTACAAGGTGTTAAGTCTTAATAGTTTTTCGATTTATTTTAATTTTCTTTCAAGTACTTTTAGCGTTCCGAATAAAATTTTGAGGGTAAAAGTTACTATAAGTACCACATATTTCAATGCTAAAAAAGTGTCGATAAATTCATCAGGGACGTGCATATGGGTAATCACTGGAATATTTTTCCACAAAAAACATGTTCACCACTGACTTTTTTTCTTCTCATATCAAAATTGTGTAGGCCGTTTAATGCCAATTGAAAATTATCTCTTAATATTTGGTCGAATTCGACCTCATTGGTGAGAAAAACGCAATTAATAAAATTAAACTGAAAATAAAATTAATTAATTATAATAATTACCTAATTAATTATTAAGTATTACTATCAGTTATTACTATTAATCCAACCTACAGCAATTTCAAATAAAAAATTATGGTATTTAAGATAATTACAAAAAACGCAATTTTAAAAAATTTTAACATTGCAAAATTCAGTGTCGCCAGCTCCCTGTAAAGAGAACTACCTGTTTATCTTCCTACAATGTATAGTGTATTAAACGGAACCTCCAATCCGAAACCCTGTCTTTTTTGCCTTTATCCGGTTGCCTGTACGTCCGGAAATCCGGATTAAAGACGTACGATAAATCTCCAGATGCGAGGGATGTTAATTCCGCATCGGAAAAGATGACAAATTGTCGCGCTCGCGCATACATATATTCCCCGAGGACGGGGAGGAAGGAACGTTTCAGATTTATAGGTTGCAGTCGCGAGAGCGCTCTGCCTTGTTTGTCGATTTCGTAAAAATGCACACACCTGTGCAGATAGGGGGTGTTCAAAACACTCCGTGGCCAACGTTAATAGGAGATAATTAGTTATACAGTAACATAACCTCGATTTGGTACGCCAAAAACGACGCAAATGCCAAAAACAATTCAATATTCAAATTATTTATCATCTTCCAAAACGTAGGTTAAACCACAAATTATAACCTATATACTGGCACAAGACTCAAAAATCTTAAGTCGAGTCCATACGCATCTGCGTCCGTGCATCGTTCATCGTTCCGTCACTCCAATAATATTGAAATATAATGTACTAGCATGTACCCGCGGCTTCATTCGCGTCGAATTAAAAAAAGCAAGAATTTCCATTAACATACAAACTGGATAATTTTTTCTCACATTTATGTCAACATGAGAAAAAACAATATGGCGATATTATTATATAACTTGGTAATATTTGAGGGATAGTTTCATCTCGTTGGAATTTGACTTTCGAAAAATCCGTTTGCCAAAAATAAGCTTTTTGCGTCAAGCAGTTTAAGCAGAATCGTGGTTAATCAATTACCCAACTTTTTGGAAAACCCTGTATGATTTTTTAAATAAATTCAAAATATGTCAACAAAAACAAAATAAATTATGCGTGTCCAAGCGTTTTCCCGAAAGACAAACCGTTTTTTAAATAACAAATATTGTAATATTTGAGGGGCGTTTTCACCCTCTTGGAATTTGAGATTCGAGAAACCCCTCCTTATCGAACCTCTACACCCCACAGTCAATCCGTTTGCCAAAAATCAGCTTTAAATGTCAAGCGGTTTAAGCAGAATCGTGATTACTCAATGGTCATATTTTATGAAACACCCTGTATAAATTTCTAGAAAATCTTAAAATATGTAAAACAACAAAATAAAATGTACGTGTTAAAGAGTTTTTCCGAAAAACTTACCGGTTTTTAAATAAAAAGTATTATAATATTTGGGGGGTGGTTTCAACCCCTTAAAATCCGAGTTTCGAAAAATTCCTTCTTATCGAACCTCTACCAAACCAAACCCTAAAGTCAATCCGTTTTCCAAAAATCAGCTGTTTACGTCAAGCGCTATAAGCAGGATCGTGATTAATCAATGACCAGATTTTTCGAAAAACCCTGCATACATTTTTAAAAAATCTTAAAATATGTAAAAAAACAAAATAAAATATACGTGCTTAAGCGTTTTTTCGGAAACTTGACCGTTTTTTAAAAACAAAATATTGTAATATTTGAGGGGTGGTTTCACCCCTTTGGAACCGGAATTTCGAAAAATCCCTTCTTATCGAACCTCTACACCCTAGAATCAACCTGTATGCCAAAATTGAGTTTCTTACGTTGAGTGATTTGAGCAGGATCGTGATTAATCAGTGAGTCGTTACTTAAGGATTTTATATATTAGTATAAATTATTTTTTAAATAAACCAATAAAAATGGTTAAAGACAAGAGGCGACGCATGGCGGATTTATATCCATAGTTAACTTTAAAAATATTAGAAACTTTTGTTAGTCAAATAAATAGATTGATGTAAACATCACCTGCTTTTTTTCTGTCATCGTCTGTCGAAATCTTAATCTTTGAGTAATAAAACAGAGTATAGAGCTGTTGTTCTGTACATTGAACCGTATTGCAGAACCGTATTACAGTCTGTTTTTATTCAAAACAATGTTCAGTCAATCGAACATTGAAATACCAACGGTTTGGAAAACTTTCCTAAAGGAAAGCAATGTTGGATTCCTTTTGGCACAATTTATGACCCATATAATAGTTGCTTTGGCTATTTAATATTAGTCCCTACTTAATAATGGAAAATGATGAAATATGTAGTTGTGCAAATCAACATCTATATTTTAAATACACTGCTCATCCAAGCCGGTTTGAGGCCGCATGAGATCGGATATCTCGTAGGTAAGAGTCGATTTGGGCACTGGCCAAGTCGGTAGGCCATTGACGATGATATGGCCGAGGACCGCGGCTCGGATTCCGCGTAAAAAAAGTAGGCCCCGTCCAGATTAACTTTTATAAATATTAGTTTCAATAATAATAAAATATCAATAAATTAAACAAAGTCGGAGTAGTTAACCTATTTATAACTGAGGAAAGGCTGGATCGATTTTAATAATTTCTGATTTGTTGGATTCTTCTCCATTCCAAATAGCAAAATAACTATTCAAAAATAGGAAAAATTCACAAAAAAATCATGCAGAAAATTAATTTTTAAATATATTAGGTTTGGAACTCTTTCATCTTCTGCAATTGACAGCTATTTGTAATAATTCATGTCCACTGCAAATCAGGTACATACTAGACATCATAGAATAGAAATGCAACGGAAAATAGTTGAAAAATAGCATATTCAAATCTAAAAAGATATTGAAATACATAATATACAGAATTAGACATAAATATGTGCAAATTTTTTCACAGGGCTGGTAGGTCTCGATAAAAGAAACATATTTTCTTTTTACCGTTTTTCAAATAAGTCTAAAATAACCGAATTATTTCACTATGATTTTAATTATTAAATTTAAAAATAGTATATTATTCAACGAGCATATAATGGTGGTTGTTATTTACGCGGATGAAGTTAATGACACGAGCCGCAGGCCAAAAATCTTATAGAATCTTATAGAATACTATACTTTATCCAGGACTATCAAAACAATTTAGATAATATTAATATAAGTTTTTATTTTTAATGTCAAAAAAATATTGAACGAGTATAACGAGTAAGTAACATGGAAACAAAACATTGAAATTTTCTTTATTTTGTGCGTACAATCGCATTTCAAGCCGGTTTGGATCGAGCACAGCTCTTGTTTGGAGTTTGGATCGAGATATCCGTGGAAGCGGTGAATAATGAAACCATTATTCACTAGTGAATAATGAATATTATTATTATTTCATAAACAAATGTATAATAATCAATTTATAGACGAGTCGTGGATAAAATGATTTTTGGATTAAATTTTGAGAACCACTGGATCTTTTCAAGGTTTTCTTGCTTGTATATTTAATCTACTACCTAATGTTCCCATATTGTAAATCAGGAAAATATATTTTTAACTACAAATTAAAATACATTCCAAAGTCAAATTGATTGTTCCTAATCATTCTAGATGAATTAATCAATCAGTCAGATTGAAAAAAAATATCACTATTTTTAAGAAACCACCTCAGATACAAATTGCTATCCTCGATGTTCGACAAACTCTCCGCTCTTCAGGACAAAATGTTCGAGAAAAGCAAGCCCTTTACTGGACCCCCCTTTACATATCTATTTTTAAAAGACAACGCTATCACAATCCACCTCCACTCACCTCTCCTGCTTGCCTCCACTTGTAAAGGGGTGGAGGAGGGATCGGTTGCTCCTAATAATTAATTACGTCATATTTCATCCCTTAATCTCGGCATTATCCCTCTAATTAATAGCGGTAATTTGGATGTAGCGAATTTAATTTTCAGATTCCGCTGCCGCGGCGGCGGATGGATCTCTATCCGTATGGCAAAATAAAAATGTTGCAACAAAGACGAACGACCGGGCGAAGAACGATTAATAATTTCGAACGGACGGATAATCTCGGCCGATATTAATCTTGGAAAAGATAATAAACGTCCTAAAGGATTGGAAAACAAGGAGAAAAAAATCGCTAGCCTTTGAAAAACAATGCCTAGGTAATTTACATATTTTGTTTGAAAGGGACGGATAATGAATTATCTTGAAATAAATTATCCTTTTGGACTGATATGAGATAGTTTGGAATGTTGAGAAATCAACACACAGTACAATGGTTGAAAATTAAAATAACTATTACGATGCTGTACTGGTTATACAGGGTGGCCCAAAATGTAATCGGGAAACTTCGGTAACGTATTTTGCAGGTAAAAATAATATAATAAAAAGTTTATGTATGTGCTAAAATGTTTCGCTTCGCAAATATACAGGATGAGTTTCCTACAATGTCCTCTATGGGTATCTCGGAAACTACTGGAGATAGAGAGTCGGTTAAATGGGGAAAGAATTGCAGTTTTGTGGGTTCATAAATACGCGCCTTTCAGATTTTTGAAAAAGTTCAAGGCTTATTAGATTAGAGGTGTGAAGTTCGTGAACGAACTAGTTCCAATGAACTATTCCGACCCCGGAATGAAAGGAACTAGTTCTTTGAGAAACCAGGACCCATTCCGGGATCGAGACTGTGACCGATATAGAATAATATGCGACGGCGACAGATCGGCTAGCGCGCGTAGCCCAATGGTAGGCAGGAGTGGGGAGTGCCAGCCGTACGTTATCGGATCCGGACCTAGAGGAACTAGAGGAACTAAATAAAAGACTAGTTTACGTATGGATCAGCCAGCGCGATTGATGCTAGGCAGGCGTGGGGAGCGCCAGCCGTATGTTATCGGATCCGGACATAGAGGAAGTAATAAAAGACTAGTTCACGGAAATCTATTCAGTCGGCAGATCTGAGATATTATACAAGGCGACGACGATGGATTCGGCCTTGTCTATTGCCACAGCCGGCGCAGCGTAATTACCACAGAAATTTGTCGTGGATACTGTTTTTGATTTTTAGTTTGTTTTTTAAATATTTTATGGGAATGTTTCACTTTAGGTCCCTAAAATTAAGAAATATCTTATAAAACGAAGTAGATATTCTGAACTTTTAGACAAAAACAAAAAGCTTGAAGTGAGGAAAAATAAAATTTTTCGTAAAATTTTTGTAATATTTGCTCCAATTGATTTGTGATATAGTTTTTTAAATTCTGATTTGAGTTTTTTTTTTATTTTTTTTTTATTTGCAATAAAACTTACCTATATATTTTTAACATACACAATTACACGTCCCGTTATATCTCCATACATTATAAAAATTATACAGATCATACTGTGAATAGTTCTGACTGACAACGAAACGCATTAGCAAGCAAGGGGGATGTCAATATTAGTCGGGTACTATTGTGAACTAAAGACCTAGTTCAAGGAACTATTCCTGTGGAGGAACTAGAACTAAGAAACTAGTTCCTCCCAAGGAACTAGAATTCTCACCTCTATATTAGATATTTCGAAAAGACAAATTTTGGCTATTTTAAAAATTGTCCCTAATTCCATTATAATGTATTTTTACAAAAAGTTTTCAGGCAAAAGTTGTAGATAATTACATCTTTAATGAGTTTGCGTTCTCCAATTTTTTCTAAAGCCTGTCATTTTTGGCATATGACACAAACATATGTTTTTTTTAAATGGAAATTGACTATGATCTGATAAAAAGCGCCATTTTTTTAAGCTTTTCAGCGGTATAAGAAAAGAAACATTTTTGCATACGCTCAAACTAATTCTAGAATCATTTTTCCACTGTAAAGCTGATATCGTAGAAACATGGTTTTGAAAGTCTTCAACAACTTCTTTAAGTGATGAAAATCGCTGTCCGCGCATCTTTTGTTTGACAGTGGGGAACAAAAAAAAGCCATCAAGCGATTAATCGGTTGAATAAAGACAATGAGACATTAATTCGATGTTTCTCTCCTTCAAATATTCAGTTGTTTGACCTGCTTTATGGGAGCTGGCATTGTCGTGATGAAGAATGATGACGTTTTTTGTTCTTTTTCCTTTTTTTTTTTCATCAAAGACCATTGGCATACAAATTGTTGTATACCATTTGGCATTAACAGTTCTTCGATCCTCTAATGGAATAGTTGCGAGGTGTCCAGTACAACCGAAGAAACATTTTTTCCCTATGCATCGATAACCAGGAGCCATATACAACTCGTTATTGTTAACGATGCAATTACAGGGATCTATCTCAATATCCTCAAGGGGTTACATTGACATAAACATTTCAAGTTGAGTGACAAAATGATCAAAATAACTAATCACAAAAAATAGAGAATACAAAAAACAAACAACAAGAAAAATAGGTAATTATTTACATCACAGTATCACAGTCGGATTAGAGTATCACAGGCGAGTATCACAGTTGGTGGTATATAAAAATATCATTCATAAATTTCAAAATATTTTTAATTCTTTCCTCCTCAGTTAAATTTTCACGAATTTCAACACGTATATAAAATCTGTTACTTTCTACTATATATTGAGGTAATTCACATATAATGTGAGTTACTGTCAAATCAGCATCGCAGACTATGCACATTAGAGGTATTTCTCTATTAAGCAGATATGCATGAGTCACCGCAGTATGCCCGATACGAAGACGATGCAGTCTGGATTCATTCGCTCGTCCTAGTGCAAGACGTAAGGATGGGGTTGACGGATCTTGTTTTATTGCGCAAAGCTTTGAAGGTTTACCTGCCCACTTATCCTGCCATTCCCTTTCTGTTCTTTTATGCAGTAGTACTTTAAGATCACATTTACTAATATAAGGGAAATCAATGGTATCTCTTCTAGCAGCTTGCTGAGCAGCTTCATCTGCCATTGTGTTGCCAAGTATAGAACCAGAAAAAAAAAAGAAAATATACCAAGACTATATACCAACTTAAAGCAACTTACGTATGAGTTCAATTTCATGTGACCTATTTTTCTAAACAAATCTTATAAAGTCTAGACACTCTAAATTGAAGAACATAAATTAAACACGATAAATAAAACATTTCACTTTTATTTCTCCCCTCGAAATAAATTCGCAAACGACAAAAAGAGGTTTTGATTAATCTACCCCGCATGCGTGTAATCATTTTTTTTCTCGTCCCCGACTAAGATAAGAAAACATATCTGGATCTTTGTCGTAAAACCGTCGGGGCATAAAACCATAAAAGCGACCGGATTAATTCGGACGGGATGGAAAACGTCGACGTTTTTAAAACGGAGACGTTATCCTTAGCGGCAAGATTAATATCTCTAGATTATGCCTCGGTTTGCCGTAAATTATTAATTATAATAACAGTATTTTATATTATGCCGAGCGGAAAAACGATATTAAAGAGTAAAGTTGGTGAAAATTAATTTTATCTCACCCAGAAAAAAATATTTTATTAAATTTCTGAATTAAAAAATAAATTGTATATATTAAACTACGTCTACTGAATATGTGTCTATGAATGGAATTTCAAGAATGAAGACACGATATTGGAGTATGATCAATTTACTACAAAATACATTTAAATAAACAGCAATATATTTTATAGATCGCTAGCTATATTCACGCGCATATTGACCAGTATGTCACCGCGAAACACACTCATTTCATTGGCTACTTGTAAATTTGTCGAATTTTCACTAATTCGTGACGAGAAAGATCGACATATACTATACTACATATACACACATATATTAAAACGGTAGTAGACCGAGCTTGAGAAAAGTGCAGTCGTTGTCGGTAAAATAGTTGCGTGACTTCATATTTTTGAAGTGAAACTTCTTTACGTGCGATGGGAGTAAAAATTCAAGACTGTGACGCACCATGGTCTTGACCGTTCTTTGACGCACGAGCTAGTGAGAAAAAAAGAGTGGTAAGGATCGATCGCGCAGACTCCAAAAAAACATTTGATTTAAGGCTAAGAAAAGCATTATAATAAACTTGATACTGTGCCTGGATACCAATATCCTCTAGTTGTGTGCTAGGTACTAAATTTTCATGCATACTTTCATCGACAGGTTTTTGGCTTCTAGATAATGGTCTAGGTAAAGCATTTAGCTCATTTGCTAACTCAAAATCAGAATTATTAAAGTTAAGCAACTCGCATTTTCATTGGAGGACATCGTTATATTTATTTCAAACCAATAATCAACGAGAATATTCGTATAATTTAAGAAAACTTCTGTAAACCACTATAAATACGAATTGTTGGTTAGGTTCAACATTTTTTCTCTTCTTAAATAAATTTAAGCGTTAACATTATTAGGTATTTGCATAAAAGTGTGTATTTTGGGTGGTATTCCACAAAATTTGCAGGCTATTAAGGAAACAGAAAATGAAAAGATTGCAGAAATAAATTGAAAATAACTTTTACATTAAAACAGTATTATAATATGTCACTTTTTCAAACATGTCCTTCAAATCCTTCAATTTAATAGCTGTTAGTAAGAAATTAAGTAATTGACCAGATCTGCATTGATATATTTAATTTATTAGGGTCATAAACTTATGTTGATCACGGCAGATGTCTTTATTGAGTACACACTTTAGCAGACAACAAAATCTGAACTGCTATCGGATCAGATGTATATTTATGATGTTCCCTGTTTCACATCAATATGATTTACTCTATCACTGTATTTATAGAAATTAATATTTAATTTTGTCAACAATATACTAAAACATATAAAGCTGATGATAAAAAATAAATATATTTTGAAAAAATTTCAAATATCTAGGTATAACAGTCAGCAAATAATCATTCAAATATTTATTTGATTTTCTTCTTTTTAAAAAAGGATATTTAAAACAAAATTTGAAAAAAATGAATTAAAAACGTGAATCATGCACGCATTATAAAATAAATTTTTTTTTTATCAATTTGAATTTCTATTCATCGTCATCGGAATCATGTTTTTCCTGGTGTGACTCGTCTTCATCGTCTATTGAATCGGAATCTGTAAAAATAAAACGTAAATTATGAAATAAAAGTAATTTGTAAATTGATCCGAACATAGTCGATAAAGAATTGATTTCTATGAATTTACCAGGGACTTGGGTAATTACCCAAGCAGCATTTGGACGTCGAGACAACGTTGTGTCACGCGACCAAACGTCGCGTCGGGGCGCAACGTCGGCACAACCTCGTGCACAACCCTAGTCTGCACTAGTTTGGGGAATAATTTTTAGGTCGAAACGACGTTGGATACCTACGTTAGCTAGCAGCCTAATTTAGTACAAACTGCAACATTGTTTAAAATCCTAATTCACAGAAATACAAAACTATAAAAATATGGTGTCTAAGTCGCGTTTTATCCTAAATTGGGATAATTATAATAAAAATATTATTTTTATGATTTAGTTAGAGACATATGCCAGATGGCAGTAAAGGAAAACAAAACAAAAGTATTTAAGTGTGGAAGATGTTTGAAGATCATAATTATTGAAACACTTTAACCGACTCTGTAACTCGTTACCCAAGGCAAAAAAGTTAAACGCAAACAACTTTATTGATAAATATATTGTTTCTACTTTGAAAAATACTAATGGGCCTTAAAATTAAAGGAGTTTTAAAAAATTTCTTGAAATTTTTTTTATTCTGAATAATTTATTCGCAGTCAAAAAAAAAATTGTTTCCGCGTGTTGTTTAGGGTCAAATATTTCAAGTTAATGTATTCAAAAAGCAGGAATTGCTATTTTAGGAACGAAACATTTTCTTATTCAACAACATGGCGGCTTTCACTTTGTTGTTTTGGAGATTAAGATAGAGTAGTTCGAGTAGCCGCATACTGGACTAATAAAGTCGGAGTTCAGCCTTAACAGGTAGTACACTAGTCGCAAGATTGCCTAATTTAGTCATCCTAGAGTCTAGCTTGTGCTGCCCTCTATATTCTAAATAAACGAGGGAGTGGATAAAGTATCGGTAATATGTCGATGTATATTTAAATTTAGTTTTATATGTGCCTTTCTTACGTCCCATTTTAATTAAGTTTTTTTTTATAAAAACAAAAACAGCACTGAACTGTCTGACTGAACAGAACAGTGAAGTGAAAATTTAAGATTTAAGGTTATGGTTCAATACAGTTGCAAAAAGGTAGTGGCTCGACGTCCTACCAACGTAAGAATAAGGAAATCTAAACAACGTCGGAATTAGTCAAACAGATGACGTTTGCATAACGTTGGAATAGGTCCTGAAGGTGACGTCGGAAAACTCTTTATTGCCCAATATTGTAACTACGTTGTCCGAATCACCTAAAGATCACTTAAGCAAAAAAGGTTACAAGACAACATTTATTCGACGTCACAGAAGCTTTTACTTTGTTGTAGTACTAGTTCATCGTCGGCACAACATTTCAACAACGTTTACATTTATTTTAATACCCAAGGTACGGAGCTAACTATTTTTTGTAACTAATCCAACGTTGTGTTTAGTAAACATGTGGTCGCAAGTCGTGAAAATGCTATTTGGGTAAGTCACTCACAACTTACAAGGGTTGGAAGTTGATCTCCGGACGACATTGGACCCATTAGAGTATGAGCCTCACTGTACAAAACCCTAGGTCTGGTCAAATACATACAAGTAGCCTTTCACTGGCTCTTAGACTATTACGTATGCCCCGTAGCTACAGAACGGATTGACGTACTTACTGTAGATTACAGCTAAGACTGAAGTGCAGTTATAATTTGTTTATCAATTATGTGGTACGGATAACTGATTGATCTGGAATGATTGAGACCAATCAGTTTGACAATTTTTGTCATTTTTTCTCTATAGTTACATTTCGATTCAATATATTATATTAATTTATAGATTTAATATATTTCAATATTATATAGAGATGACATATAAAAGAAAACCTCTAATTTATTAGACATAAAAAACTGCCACTGTCCTGTATCCTCTTGTTGGACAGACTATATAGTGAGAATGCAGTATGAAATTAGACGAAAATCTTAAGAAGCAAAAAAAACTTGGAGAAAGAGCTTGTTTCTTTGACCACTTAAGAAACGGAAGTACCTCTTCCGAATGGAGAAAATAACAGTTAAAAGAAGAAGAAGAAACGTGAAAAAGCGGCGACCGAGACGAAACTTTAATGGCGGCGCACGCGAAAAACTTTTAATGCACTTTGTCCGCCGCCTCGGAATTAGGACCGTAAATGGGCTAATATGCGATCCGTATCGGCCGCCATGAAAATTTTATATTTTCCGAAGAAAAACGTAGGCTAGAACCAGTGCCGGCACGTGGCTCAATGCTTTAGGGGTATATAATCTTAAAAAAACTAATTGTCACGCGACCAGCACGGTCAAAAAAGACAATTAGACACTTTTTCGGCAATCTATGACTGCAAATTATAGGATCTGATTCTATTAAAAAAATGAACACTAATAAAATTTATAAATATTGCCCGCTAATACCAATCCAACGGTGACACCTCCATTCTAGTGATTCTACGGCATTACGATTCTTTTTAGTGAGTCGAATCGCACGATTCAATTTCTCATATTGAATCGACTCCTACGATTCGTTCATTTGAACGAACCACATGCATAATTTAAGTTTCATAAAACCGCCACTGGGCTAGAAGGGTCAGACATATCTGGTCGCGCAGTCTGGATAAGAAAATACACGTTTCTTGGTCGACGTATTACGAGAAATTTCTATTTTATAATTTCCTTGTTTAGTTTTTGACGGCCGTTTATTTATGAACCTCATTTAGATTAGGAGATAAGTTTTAATTGAAATATTAGTAAATTTCTTAGCTAGTTTCGTAGAAGAGCAATAGGCGATTATATTCTTAAAAGCAAGTCAGTTCATACTTGGTTTTTTGGAAAAAATCAACATTATTTGGAAAAATTCTCCATCTGATTACTCAGTTACAAAGTCAATACGATTCACTTTAAGATTTCATTTTTTTTAAGGTGGCAACATAATTTTTTCCTGTTTTTTTTTCTGTTAATATATCAAGGGTTAATCTCATTTAAATATTCTTCTACAAATTATACTACTAAAAAATAATGCAAATTTGGCAAAAAATAGTCACCCTAATCTGGGTGCCAGCCCACCAAAAAATAGAAAGAAGGTACTAATCTGCAATTACTCGAACAGAACAGTTCTGTCTTCCAAGTGGAAACCAGCTTAAAGCAGAACTCAAGCCTCTGGAATACTCCATCCCTAATCTAGAATGGAAATCCTCCAATGGTGTAAGACACTCAGAGAAAGTTCTCAAGACTTACGACCGAGAAAAATCGAAGATTTTCCGAGATTTAAGTATGAACAATGTGGATTGTCAAGGGAGCTTTAACAGGACACTGTCTCCTCAATGAACATCACAGCGGATTGAAGCTAAGAACAAAGAGCATATTCAGATTCTGTGGAGAAAATGTGGAAACGCCAGAACACCTCATCACTGAGTGCACCGAGACGACAACCATTCGTGCTATGAGTGCGCACGACTGATATTGGAGAAATTTTCTTCTTTAGTGCAAATCCATTAATGGATGTTTACGATAACATTTTCTATAGCTTCTCTGTTCCTGTCGGTGTATATTAACAATTGTACATCGTGTAGGTCTGTCCACTGTCTAATATTCCACAGCCAAGACATTTTCTACCTTTCCATACCCCTCCGGCCTTCAATCTTGCCTTCGATCGACAGATGCAAGGATTGATATTTAAGATTTCGAATTATGTGCCCCAGGTATGCGGTTTTTTTCTTTTTAATTAATTCAAGGATTCTTTTTAATCTTCAGGATTCTGCGATATGGCCACATCTGGAAAGCCTCTAGTTTGTTAATGACGGCTGCTTTCAAAGTCCAACCTTTCATACCATACAGGAGCACCGACCACACGTAACACTTTACGAATCTCAATCTAAGGTTAAGGTCAAAATCAGAAGAAACAAGTACTTTTCGAAACCTCAAGAATGCCTGCCGAGCTTGTTGGATGCGATATTTAATTTCCTTGTCTGAATCTTTGGAGAGCCAGATGCCCAAGTGCTTAAATTTATCTACTTTTTCTATGGGCCTTGTGTTAAATGTTATGATGGAGTTTTTAAACTAGAGAACTAACCTTTGTAAAACCGTCTCAGATACTAGCTTTTGTCAAACCCCTAAGACTGTATGATGAGTTATAATTCTGAGATGAGTTATAACTCAAGAAAGGGGGACACAACAAATCTATAAGGCCACGATGACCCCCCTCCTATACTTTCTACATCTACTACCAATATAAGCAAAGACAATATATGAAACAAATAGAAAGAAGTAACTAAAATAGAAAGTTCCGTGGTGAAATATAAATGGAAATAACGCGACTGGTTATTTGAAAGAAACGGAAAAATACACCGTGGCATTTTTTCTGGATCGATTTCTATTTAGAGTGGAAACGAAACACGGTCGGCCCGGGGCGCTTATGTAAATCGAGCGCAGCATATTTCTCGACGGAAAACGGCATCGGGATCGGTAGACGGTCGCCCGCTTTATATTACTTTGCCGATTTTTAAGTGTGTCGCCGGCATATGTCGCCGCGCAAAAGATTCATACATATATGCATTCCACCGTTAATATCTGGAAAATATAATCCGATATTCACCATCTCTCTAAATGGACAAGCTAAGAAATACACTGAGCGATAAAGAAAGGAAAATAACTATAAGATTCGATATTTTTTGCTGGCTGCCGTGTAGGTTGTAGATTGTATGGGAGGGGCAAGTTAATCACCACGACCTTATAGATCTACTTTGTTCCCCTTTCTTGAATTATAACTCATTATACAGTCTCAGTGTTTCGACAAAAGCCGTTATCTGAGACGGTTTTACAGAGGCTAGTTCTCCATCTCCTATATCAGCCGTACAAAAGTGTATGGCACGAATGGTTGTTGTCTCGGCGCACTCAGTAATGAGGTGTTCTGCTGTTTCCTCATTTTCCCCACAGAATCTGCATTCGCCGTTGTTTTGTTTGGTTTGGGTTGGGATCTATTGTGATGCTCGAGGTTATATCGATTGATTAAAAGAATTGGGAAGATACGCAACCTAATGGATGAATTCGTGAAAAGGCTTATTTGATTTCCCCTTACGTCTCAAGTTCTGTACGGTGGAGACACCAATCGTTCTGCGGTCAACGCATAAAACCATAGACTTAAAATAAAATATAGACTGAGCATCTCATTCATAAATAGCTGGAACATGCGGTCAGACACTGTCTTGTTATTGTTGTGTTATTGTTTTAGGTTATAACGAGTGCGACACGAGCGATAGATAGGTTGTCTCTGTCGTAACGGTCGTTCCCTGACGACTCTGCCGAGAAACACAACACTGTCTTTCGTTTCTCAAGTACACCTGAACTCTCCGTATCATAGCCGGGTAATTTTTTTATTTTAATGAAGCTATAATTAAATTAAAAATATATCGTATTTAAACTTTTTATGTTTTATTAAGATTTAGGATAGGTTTTTAAATAAAAAGTTTAGAAAAAACGTCTTAGAGTCCAAAAGGATAAAAATATTAAAATACACGTTATAGAAGAAATTTTATAATCGAAATTACGTAATTTTTGAAATTAATAATAAATTATTAATTTTAGTCAAACATTTACAACCCCTAATATTAATCAAAACAGGATCTATTCCACAGATATAATAGAATCGGCGACAGGGGAGAGAAAAAAAAATATGATTGTTGTAATTTTTTTTTTTTCTGGTTAAGTGATGTCTTATGTAAATTAGAGAAAACATAAATCTGTTCCATTAAAGCAAGGAAGGTGATAAGAAGTGGATAAAATGAAAACTACATTTATTTAACTCGGTACTGTCTTTATTATACCGGGTGCGTCCCAAAGTGGCTCATCCCCCATAATTTTTTATATTTTCAAATAAAAAACAAGATTTAGTATGTTAGTACATGACATAAATTAGGATTGATTGACGCATTCAATTGTTTTTGGTCACTTCCTGTTTCACCGGAAATGACTATAACTTTTAATTTTTAAACGGCACCCTTGGTATATTTCTACTTTATTCGATAGAAAATCACACTCTGAATAGAATGACACATCATATGTCAACTTTTGACATTCTCGCATATGGTTTAATTGTAATTGTAACACGCGGTTCATAACGACAATTTGACTCGAAATACCAAGTGTCTGGTATCAATATATACATAAAAAAAATGCTTTTTCCAAATATGCTAATGAGTCCCTTGTTCCCTTGTTCCATTTGAAAAAATTGACATATGTATAATTAAAAATACGATTTGTACATCTTTTAACCGGCCTAGACAAGACACGAAACCCATTAGACGATCAAAACTATTTTTCCAAGGCTCCTTGATTAAAACTTAGTGTTTTTAACAACACTATGGCACCCTGGATTGAAATTTAAAATACGAGCGAAAATTAAAATTTAAGCGACAATGTCAAAAGTTGACATATGATATGTCATTCTATTCAGAGTATCATTTTTTATCGAATAAAGTAACAATATACCGAGGGTGCCTTTAAAAATCAAAAGATGTAATCATTTCGGTGAAACAGGAAGAGACCAAAAACAATTGAATACGTCAATAAATCCTAATTTATGTCATATACCTACTAACATACAAATCTGTTTTTCTTTATCTGAAAAAATAAAAAAGTTATAGGGGGTGAGCCACTTTTGAGACGACCCGGTATATTAAAAAATATTGTTTTATAATGTAATATCATTTTAAAATTCTTGTATGTTATTTTAGATTCTGAAGATAATTTTAGAATAAACCGGAATATATTTTTAATAAAAACATTATTAATTATTAACAGGGTTATAATTATGATTGTTACAATGTAAGTAAGTAAATAATGTAATGTAAGAGAAAAAATTCAGATTTTATATTTTACTAAAATATTATCTAAATGAGCGCCTTTCTACAACAACGCCACTGACTCCCAATGGGTAAATTGAGAGTTGCCTACCGGTCAAAAGTCGTTTCAAGACTTAAATGGATTATTTAAGTCAAATTTCTTGCAAATTTGGCACTGGCGAACCATATTTTATAGTTCTTGAACAGAAAAAGTCAATAAAATAAACACTTAAGCAGTACAAGCTAAGAAAATGCGTTAATACAGCCGGGGAGATAGCGGCAACAAAGCTTTACCGCACACGTGCGACACGTACTACAAGGTAATAAATGAATGAATAGGCTCCCTCGCCTCTAATCGGTGTTGTCATATTGTAAAGGACTTATCCTTTTTAAACAGTATCCGACTTATAATTTAGTAGTATAAGGACTATTTAATACATCTCTGGAATATTAAAACCTACTTTATTAAACTGTAGTATTAATATCTCAATATATGTGTATAACAAGAAAAAAAATATTGATAATATTAAAGACGTGACAACATAGGCTGGATTAGGAAGGCTCGGTCGACTGTACCCAGAAGTAAACATGTGTACAAAAAATATTGTCTGTCCGCGTTGAGATGTAAATAGTGTAGTCTATATTTTATTTTAAGTCTATGCATAAAACACTTACTTTCTCTAATTCGGCCTGCGAAGGCATATCAAAGACGGTGTGGATCTGAAAGCGGCAGTGTTGCCATACATAAAATGTGTAATGTCTGTAATACGTTTGACGAGAATATCTTTAGATGAAAAATTCGCGTTTATGTATTGAAAACTTATTCGTGTTAAACATAAAATAATCAACAAAAATAAAAATTCTTTTATAGGTACTGAATGTGTCGTATGATTGCTTGGAAATGACGATTATTGACATTTACCATAATATTTTACATATTATGAAAAAAAAAGCGAACTTCATCTCCAATCCAACTCTGACGCCGGCGCCGTTCTTTGTTTAATCATGTAATATTATATTAAATTGTTTAATGGTACAAAATCCGTAAATCTACGGATTAATCAGTCGTTATGACAACACTCTGTCGACTAAAAGCAGAACTACGGTACAGTATTCTTTATCCGCTGCGCTGTAAACGACATCAGCGCGCACAGGCGCAGAGCTAAACTTAATCTCGGAATTCTCGGACAGGCTGATGGTAACGCCAGCTACATCTCGGACAGGTTTTGTGCCACGAAATCACCCATAAGGTTGCGCATCTTCTTATTTCTTCAATAGTAGAGGTAGCTAAGAACATGTAAAATAGGCTAATAAACAAGAATAAACAGGTTTAAACAGGAAACAACAGCTTTTGAACTGCTTTGAACCGCTTTTTAGCTTAAAACAACAGACCTGTTCATTTTTTGTTCAAACCCGTTTATTTCTGTTTTAAAGCTATTGTTTCCTGTTTAAACCTGTTTATTCTTGTTTATTAGCCTATTTTACATGTTCTTAGCTGATTTGCTCCTTGCTCCTCCTCCTCCTGGCGTAGAATCGGCCATCTACCTCTACTTTCACTTAACGGCTATATCCTCCAGTCCCATCCTTTTTTAATGTATTTTGGTGAATTAGTGTTTTATTTCATTATAACACCAAAGATTCCAATTTCTATAATTATTGTACTCTTGAATAAAAAAAAATCCGAAAAAATCGACTTCAATTTGATGTCACTAAATGTTTTCAGTTATTGTCAACTCCAGGGTGTATCTCAAAACCTGAAATAAAATTTTCTGCTTTTCGATGAAAAAATTAATAAGTAATAATATAAAATCAAATTATTTATAAAAGGTCATAAGTATATGTATTCGTGAACAAAGCTGCAAGCTCACAAAAAACTTAAGTCTTTTTTTGATTTAAACCATTTTAATGACTTAAGTCATCTGATTTTAAGTCATTTTTTGAAAGCTGACTTAAGACTTAAAATGATCAAAATGTTTGTGATTCAAATCTTTATTCCGAAACAGAAAAAGATTAAAAAGATCTTCTTTTTATAAAAGGTAGATTTTATAAAATTTTATTTAACAGCAGTTGTTAGGCGGCAGCCAAGCAGCAGAAAAAAAAACAATGCTCAATACCACTAGCAAATAAAACGTTAGTTTTTCGGAACCGGTTTTGATTATTTGTCATATTAGGCGTGCGTAGTGAGTTTGTTGTCAAGTGAATCCTCGACTCCGTTATGTAGCCCGAAAGACGAACGAAAGAACTTTATCTCGAATATGAAGAGTACCTTAAAATCCATCAGCCCTTAGTTTATGCCATCGATATATTACATAGTGATCAAAACACATCACCACTTTTTAATAGACATGTATTCGACATCTAAACAACTGCAATAGATACATATAAAGTACTACAAAATTGGTTAAATTATATAAAAAAAAAACATATTTTTGTGTTTGTAATTAGTCTGAAAATTAACCGTTTTATTTTATGTGGTTTTAGTCTCATCTGTACCTACAATAAACTAATATTATGATACTTAAGAATAAAATGGTTCCATCACGTCTCAAACGTATCGGTCCTTAAAAAAGCTAACTGCGAGAGTATTGAAGTCATGATTACAAAGTCCCGCTTAAGATGGGCTGGTCACGTATGCAGAATGCAAGAAAACCGCATACCAAAATCTCTGCTTTACGGTGAGCTTGTAAACGGTAAGAGAAGGCCGGGTAGACAACTCAAAAGGTTCAAGGATATTTTCCACGAAAACTTAAAGGGAATTAACAAGCAGAATGAGTGGGAAGAGGCAGCTCACAATAGAACGGAATGGAGAAGAATTGTAAAGTCAGTTAAGAGCGACAACCAAAAAGTAAAGAGGCAACAAAGCAATGAGATTTTTGAATGTCTGCGGAGTGCGGTAGACAGATAACATCACGTATCCGGCTTTTCAGTCACAGAAAAGCTCATGAAAGAAAACGCCTTGCGTGACCATCTTCTGATGCGTGTCAAATACTCGTCAGCGAGTAATGGCGGTATGTATTATGATACTTAGTAAGACAATCACTAATTGGTAATCCAAGGAAATTAATATTAACATTTAAAAAAGGCACTGGTCTGGTTGTCTTAACTTGAGGGTACTTGTATTAATTTAAGTAATTTTACTGAACTAACTTGCAGATCATCATGATTTAAGTCAAATATATAGCTTATGTCATAAAAACGACTCAAATAACGTTATATTGATTTAAGTCTTTACAAAAATGACTTGACTTGAAATTAAATGTTTTAAGTCAAAGACTTAAGACTTCAATCATTTGAATTTTATGTTGAATTTGACCTAAGACTTAAAACTTAGGTCTTTTTAAAACTGACTTGTTGCAGCTCTATTCGTGAAGAATTAAGCTACAATTTGTAAAAAAATGTCTGTAAATCGAGAAGAAATTGATGTTAAACTTAGTGAAAACTGTCCCCCTTCCCCTAATTGTGCCGCTCTGTGCAGTAGTCCTCTAAAAATAGAAAATCAGATAGAATAAAACCGCAAGAAACAAAAACTATTTCCCCATTCCAATTTATTTATCCAATCGCCGCTGAACCGGCTCCGAAACCCCGAAAATTGCTTTTAAAATTTCGCCGCAGAAATTTCTGGTTTAATCGAAACGGGGTATTGTAGAATTGTCCCGCGGAAAGGAATTCCTGGAGCGGCGGTAATTGGTTCCGATATTTCCAGGTCGGAGTGATAAAAGCGCCCTCCAAAACGAATAATTACTGTAAAAACCATTGTGATCTTACAAGCAACCGCATTCGCGGAGGAAAAAGGGAATAATTGTGCGACGGATTGTAGAAATGAATAGGAGATTTGTCTATAGAATTATATTTAATCAGGGTTTTTACGTTCTATCAATCCCTTATCCTTTCTATACAGATTTTGTATGGATTTAACATTAATATAAATTTCAAATTATATACGATTTTGAAATTAAACTTTTATTTTGATGTTGAAAGGAGATTGTTGTCTCTAGAGTCATGTATAAAAGATAGATGAACTATACCGGGTGTTTCTTAAAAGAGGCTCACCCCTTAATATCAGAACTCAAGAACCTGAAAGACTCCATCCCTAACCTGGAATGGGAATCCTTCAACGGTCGAAACCCACGGCTACACAGAAAGCGATTTTTGCGTGAAGCGTCTTTTGCGCCTAAAACAAAATAACAGAATTGTATAGGAGTGGCCCGACCAAAAGCGTGTAGCGTTCAGCGTGTCTCGCAAAAAAACGCAAATGAAAACAAATCAGTTTGTTTTCTGTAGCGTCTGTAGCGATTTCGAAAATGAGAACTCCTCATAGGTGAACATAATAATACAATAAAAATAAATTAAATAGTATGATTTTTTTTCATTTTAGGGTATTATCTAAAAATATTTTTATCGAGAACATCTACTGTTTAGGAAGATTCTATTAAATTGAAGGCTTTGAAGGACATATATGAAAAAATGTAGTTTAAAATGTTGAAAAAGTAATAAACTAAATATTAGTTCTAATTAGAGTTTCTTATTAACAAATAGTTGTATACAGGTAAAAAATAGTTTTTAAGGGCAACAAATAGTTTTATACGCGTAAAAAATTGTCTTTTACGTGTAAATAATAGTTTTTTGCGTGTGACAGTTTTATTCGCGTAAAATAATAAAAATAGTTGTTTTACGTGTAGGCTGCTCACAAATACACGTCGCGTCACTACGTATTTCTAAGCCGTTAGCACGTTTCGTTATCACTAGCTCGTGTGTCAGGGCCGTCTCGCTAGCTCGTATGTCACGGCCTTGATTTAAGCCTTAATCTTTAGTAAAGACTTACAACCGAGAAAAATCAAAGATTTTCTTTAATAGCCACCTCAAAAATCTAATCCAAAGCATATATATATATATATATATATATATATATATATATATATATATATATATATATATATATAACCAAACTAAAAAATCTTAGGCATAGCCCACACCAGGAATACTATATATTCATATACTAATATTACTAATATTAATAATATATATATAATAATTAATATAAAAAAATTAATAAATAAATATAAATTAATATATTAATAATATATATAATAATACTATATATTCATATATAGTATTCCTGGTGTGGGCTATGCCTAAGATTTTTTAGTTTGGTTGTTCTATTTCCCACAATAATGTCATCTTCATTGTTATATATATATATATATATATATATATATATATATATATATATATATATATATATATATATATATATATATATATATATATATATATATATATATATATATATATATATACGCTAAATTGACTGTATGTTGTAATTTTTTTTTTAAAAAATTCCAAATTTTCATAAAAAAAATTCTCGAAAAAAATTCAAAATACGCCCAAACTTGACTGTATGTCTACTACATTCAAAGAGACGTTGAAAATTCAGGAGTTTCAGTTTGAACTACCTGACCAAACCTCCGCGTTCTCCAGATTTATATCCAACCGACTTCTTCTTCTTGTCCAAGCTGAAAACGGCGCTGGGAGAACAGAAAAAAAAACTGAACGAGAAAAAGAAATAAACGAGTCCCATTATTTCATAAGTAACCTCTTTCTTTCCGGACGAGAGCCAGAATAGCGATACAATCTGTCCTAAATTCCCACCGACAAAGTGACTTTTTTTAACGTATTTCTTTTTGTTTCTCTAGCAGGACACGCCCATCACTTTAGCCCGTAAATCCTGCCGCCGTTGCAGGGGCAGAGGTTTCTCGTTGCAGCGGCATCTAGGTACGAGATATTTCCGCGATGTATTTTTGCCCTAATTGATGTACGACGCACCGGAGACTCGCTACGGTCTCGCCTCCGGCACATCCGCCTTAAATATTGATCTACGATTCAATTTCCAAGTCCGGCGACGCGACGGTCTTCCCAGCCTGGTACTGTGTATTGTGTCGGTGTTTTTTTGTGTATTTCCATACTCGCAAAGATATTCATTCTCGTTTGCATGTTTTGTTTCGACTATTGACAGTATAGTTTTGCGTTCTACGGGAATTGTACGTTATGATCAATATCGACCATGTTTGAAAGTGCTATATGTTTACTTTAGAGGAGCAACTAGTTTATAAAAGTTTATTTTTTTTTCTTTTTCTTAAACCTTTAGAATTATATCCATATATTTTTCCTTTTCTTGGGTATGAGGTTTTTTTATTAATTGAAAATGGGAACTTTTTTTATGCGACGTTTCGCTCCATCATAGTGGGCTTTCTCAGGCACTTTATTCTAAAAATTTGAAGCCGCAGCCGTCTTGCTACCACCAGTCTATATAGATGAGTGTTAGATAGTGCTAGTTTATAAATAATGACGATACAACAAACTTCTTTTAGAACTGATTTTAATAAGTTTTTAAAGAAAATGTCATCCTTAATTTCACCCTCCTAGTATGAATTTTAAGTGCTTTTTAGAGCACAATTAAGTCATTTAAGAAACCTTTGTGCAAAATGTTATACATGCAATAATTGTGCAAAGTGTTATACAAGGGAAGTTTTAAGTAAGTGCAATTTTTTTCAGGGCAGGAAGATCTCGATAAAGGAGACATATTTTCTCTTTAACAGTTTTGAAATATCTGCAAAATAACCAAGTTATTTTACTTAAAAAATTTAAGAAAAAAATGAATTTTTGGTTAAATTTTGAGAACCACTGTATCTTTTCTGTTTTTTTTATCTTTTTTTTAATCTACTAATTTTAATCTACTGCTTATGATGCCATATTATGAAGATATGATTTTAACTTAAAATTTAAAAAATTTCAAAATTTTTTTTCAAAAAATTCAAAATTTCCAAAATAAAAAATTTCGTGAAAAAAACTCAAAATACGCAAACCTGACTGTATGTCTACTACATTCAAAGACACGTTGAAAATTCAGGAGTTTCTGTTTGAACTCTCTGACCAAACCTCCGCATTCTCCAGATTTATATCCAACCAACTTTTTCTTGTCCAAACTGAAAACGGCGCTCGGAGAACAGAAATAAAACTGTACGGCGTATATACACGAGAAAAAGAAATAAACGAGTCCCATTATTTCATAAGTAACCTCTTTCTTTCCGGACGAGAGCCAGAATAGCGATACAATCTGTCCTAAATTCCCACCGACAAAGTGACTTTTTGCAACGTATTTCTTTCGGTTCTCTAGCAGGACACGCCCATCACTTTAGCCCGTAAATCCTGCCACCGTTGCTGCAGGGGCAGAGGTTTTTCGTTGCAGCGGCATCTAGGTACGAGATATTTTCGCGATGTATTTTTGCCCTAATTGATGTACGACGCACCGAAGACTCGCTACGGTCTAGCCTCCGGCACATCCGCCTTAAATATTGATCTACGATTCAATTTCCAAGTCCGGCGACGGCGTTCCCAGCCCGGTACTGTGTATTGTGTCGGTTTTTTTTGTGTATTTCAGTACTCGCAAAGGTATTCATTCTCGTTTGCATGTTTTATTTCGACTGTTGACAGTATAGTTTTACGTTCTACGGGAATTGTACGTTATGAGGGATATCGACCAAGTTTGAAAGTGCTATATGTTTATTTTAGATGAGCAACTGGTTTATAAATATTGACGGTACAAGAAACTACTTTTAGAACTGGTTTTAACAGATTTTTGTACAAAATGTCATCCTTGATTTCATCCTCCTAGGTATGGATTTCTAAAAATAGGTTTTTAGTGCACAATTAAGTCACTTAAGAATCCTCCGTGCCAAATTTTATACTTCTACAAGGCGAATGTTAAATAAGTGCAAATATTTTTCAGGGTTGGTAGATCTCGATAAATGAAACATATTTTCTCTTTACCATTTTTCAAATAACCATTTTTCAAATAACCAAGTTATTTTACTTTAAAAATTTAAGAAAAAAAATGATTTTTTGGTTAAATTTTGAGAACCACTGTATCTTTTCTTTTTTTCATTCTACTAATTTTAAAACTACTCCTTATGTTTCCAAATTATGAAGATATTATGATTTTTAACTTAAAATTAAAAACATTTCAAAAAATTCCAAATTTTCAAAAAAAAAAAATTGCGAAAAAACTCAAAAACGTGTTCTTGGGGGAAACAAATTTTGATTGCATCAAAGCTCAATTATAATGAATATTCAGGTGCAAATATTAAAAATTATAACATACGATTAAAAAAAACGGCGTCAAAGACGGTTAGGATATGACAATCGATGATAGTTTTGACGAGATCAGGCCCTAGATCATTACATTTCCAGCAATCTTTTTTTTTATTTTTTAATGTCTTAATGGTACTTACTGCCAGTTAGCTTTAAAAAGGTTGTAACTTATTTTTATATTGAGTAAAAATGATTTTTAGATGGTGTAGTTTAAAATTCGAGAATTTTTTTTTGAAACGTTCTATCCTTTTTTTGATATAATTTCTATAATTAGCGTCAATTTTTGACAAGTTGAGAGATTGACCCTGCCAAAATTATTATCCATTATTATTAAATTATCATCGACATTCTCTCTTTTTTTTTTCGCCGATTTTTTTCGATCATACGGTATACAGGGTGAGTCTTAAATAAGTGCTAATACTTTCAGGCCTTGTAAATATCGTTAAAAGAAACATATTTTCTCGTTACCGTTTTTTAAATAAGTCCAAAATAACCAAGTTATTTTACTTTGAAGATTAAAAAAAATATTTTTTGCTTAAATTTTGAGAACCACTGGAACTTTTCTGGGTTTTCTTTCTTGTAAATTTAATCTACTACCTATGTTGCCATATTATCAAGAAATTATGTTTTTTAACTTGAAAGTAAAACTATTTAAAAAAAAATCACAACGAAACCTCATAGACGTGTTTCTGGGACCGAAATATGCTATCCCTAAAAATATTTGCCCTTTTTTAAGACTCACTCTGTATATACGACAGTTTACATTCTATAAAAAATCATATTTCTCACTAAATTGAAACAGAAAAGGAACAGATTTTGCGCAAAATGAAATGTCATCTCATGCCTCGCGCACAAAAGAGATTTACAGGGAATTTACTTAAAATTTAATTTAGGCCGATTTACACCGTGCACCCCCGCATTTTCTCCCCCTCCCTCCCACCTACTGCCCCTTTTGTCATCCGAAACAGATTCATTAACGCAGTCTGGATTTTATTACGCCTCAAAGTTGTCCCATCGCCTTCACCCACTTAATTATAAACCGGCTTATAGAAACGTTCTCAGTCTTAATAATGGAGTCTGTGGCATTTCCCTCCTTCGTTTCCTCAACCCTCTGTACAGTAGCGCATCAAAGAAGGTTTTTTTGTGGAATTCTAAGTTTCCAAAATAGTAATAATATTTTAATTAATTACATAATATTAACATAACAAAATGTATTCTTTCCAAAGTCATAATCATCATCATTTTCAGCTTATTCAACCATTTCCAATTATGATTGAGTAGCCTCCCTTACATACTCTCTTTGTAGATGGGCCCACTGTTGTCTATTTTTAGCTATGCGGGCCCAAGTTATCCCTGCTAATTTCTTAATATCATGGTCCCATCTCAGATTTGGTCTTCTTCTAGGTCTCTTAATTCCATGCTCTAATTTTTATGGTCGATCTGTTGTCTTTGATGCTAAACTCAGGTGTATGTAAAGAAAAAATGTGAAGAACTGAAATTAAAGTACAGGAAAATGTACTGGTTACTAGGGCGACATTCAACCCTGTCAATATATAATAAGCTTTTGCTTTATCAACAAATCCTGAAACCAATATGTACTTATGGTATTCAAAAAAAACTTTGGGGATGTACCAAACAAAACAACCGAAATACTATCCAAAGATTCCAAAACAAGGTACTACAAGGTATTGTTGAGGTATTGAGGTATTTCAGTGTCCAGGTTTCGCATGCATAGGTCATGATTGGTATTCTGAGTATTCATAACAGTTCACAACAGCCGGTTCCTCATACACTGTAAAATTATGATAAAAATAATTGTATTTATAACTTTCTTTATTTATAACCACATACTATGTAATATTAACATTACTGACTCTTCAAACATGAAGGAAGTATCACACTATTTTATTTAGACCCAATTGTACAGAGTGTCTGAGTTTCGTGTGTTTTATCGGATTTCTCGTTTATGAATAGAGACACAAAGATGCGGTTTTCACTTCACTGTTCTACTTTTTTATGAAACTGAAGATGCTACACACAAATTTTAGAGGTAGGGTAATTTATCGGATTTCTCATTTATGAATAGAGACACAAAGATGCGGTTTTCACATCACTGTTCTACTTTTTTATGAAACTGAAGATGCTACACACAAATTTTAGACGTATGGTAATTTTAGAGTTAAAACAAGGAGTTGTTTTAGAGTTAAAACAACAAGTTAGCTCCTTGCATTAAAGCCTTGCTATTCTCTGCCCCTGTCTGTTTCTCCAGTGAACATTCTGCTTTTCCCTGGTCCAGAGTTATACTGTACTACGAGTTATACATTTGGGTATTCCCAGTGATGGCTCTGGTTCAAGATATGATTCCAATGAGTCTTGTATTGCTGGTATAAAGTGATTGGGCTAACGTTTAAAATACAATAAATGATATAAGATTCTTGCCTTGAACTGCTGATATAGAAATTTAATTCCACACTGTGTTCGTCATAATGTGGGTCGACCTGCTTTCACTACCGGTTTCGGAGCCCTACTCCATCATCAGGTGAGTCTGGGTCGATTCCACAAAATGACAAACATTGCGCAGAGTACCTAATTCCGTACCTAACTTAATATAATTTCTATATCAGCATTTATGATACTGCTAATATAGAAATATAATATCTATATCAGCAGTTCAAGGCAAGCATCTTATATAATTTATTATATACCTATACTGCAAGAAATTTGTTTTGCAGTTTAAAATACACATACAAGTTTCACACAAAATCAAAAAAACCGCAAAATAAAAAAATAACAACAATTTTTTTCGGTAAATCGAACAAATCAGTTCGAGGTTATTTTTTTAATAGGATTACGCGGGTTTTTTAAATTTCAAATAATTTTTATCGCGGTCGGTTGCAGCAAAGCTCACAAAATGATTTAAAAGGTTTTTTATATATGGATATACGATATGTCGTATATTGATATATATATAGAGAGATATGTATTTCCTTTTATATTAATATTTTAAAACGGTTCGAAATACATATACACAAATAGAGAAATGTGATTTTTGCGTGCAACTTTCGAAGTTGAAATAAAACGCAACAAATAATACAGAGAGGCGGGCAGATAATGAAAATTTAAACGAAACGCTATACGACTATAAATTTATTTTGTCAAAAATGTTTAATATTCTATTTTGGTTTTGTTTTACCGGTAATATATATTTTTAGTTAGAATTTTGTTTTCATTTTGAGTTTTTTGATTTACAATAAATTTTACATGGTGCTTAAGCATAAGTGGTTGCCGTGTGTATTATATTTTCCAAATCCAGTTCTATTGCATTTGATTTCAAAAGATATTATTGGTGCCTTTGTATAAAAACGGATTCTTTAAATTTACGCTTTTTCCAATAAGGTTCCTTTTGGATAACCTGGAACTCCGAAAAAAATCAGATAAATATATTTTGTCAATTTTTTGAGTTTCATATTCTTGCAGTCATATTTCTGCAAAATAAAACACTAAATTACCACGATACACCAAAACACTTTACTTTTGCACTGGACACGCGTTGCACCATGTTAGCATTATTAGCAGATGATTAAAACTTATTAGTTTTAATCATTGTGGTTTTGGTGGATTGTGGTGATATAGTGTTTTATTTTGCTGGCAGAAAATTTGAATATACCATACTCTATTATTTTTATGTAAGTTGTTTGAAATGTAGATAAAAAACAATCAGATTATCAGAAATCAGTATAAAAACTTATTTTCTTACATCTGATTGTCGCTGACTGGTTCGTTACTATTCTGGGAACAAAGAAAATAATCAATAAATGGTAGGTATTATATAAAAGATGTTAAAATATTGTAGAGGTGTCAAATGGTTCCATCACACATTTTACAATACAGATAAAAATCAATTCAAACTATAAGATAGGTATTTATTAATAAAACTAATATAAATAACCTACTTTGAAATAGTTTCTTGGAAAAAACTTCCTCGAAATAGTTTTATACTCGTGCATTATTTTTCAAAAATTTAAGAGTAACTTAAATATTTATAAAAATAGAAGTATTTACAAAAATTATTGAAATACAAAACTGGGCAAATCTTGTCATAAAATACGTAGATACCTAAAACAATTTAATTTTAAATAAACAATGTTTTCAAATTACTAACTCGGTTTATGAAAATAATGTTTTTTTGTTAAAAACTACTTCCTCACCTGTTGCAATAAAGATCTAAAATCACAAATCCAATGAAAAAACACATTAATTACAACAATAAAGATCGAAAGTTCAGAAATAATAATAAACAGCTGATGCATATGATTGACCGGTACCAAATTTGGAAAAGTGTGGTTTAGATCAAGTTTAGATCCAATGACCAAGAATATAAGGACATGTAACGCCCATATACGGGCTGCAGCAGAATTTGTGACCTTAGACGCCATTTTTTTGATGGCAACGAATGAGTCATCAGCTGGTCATCGCGACAATTTTAGCGATCTTTAATAGTTTGTATATAGTAAACTTTGATAAACTTTATTACAATGGCGATTAGTTTTTCAGCTTGCAAGTGTAAAAGCCCCAGCGATAAGAAAGAGCCAGGAGTTACGTTTGATAGGTAAATAAACATTTCGCTCCACCTTTTCAGCGTTTTCTTAGTTTTCTTATTGAATTCGATAATTATTTTTCTGATATTAGATGTACTTGATGTGTGCTATATGTCGATACTAGTTTTGTACCTTTTGTTAACATTTTAATATGTTTTTTCGCAATTAATTAGTATGATACCACCGTATACACCATAGGCGTAGTCAAAACAATTATCAAAAAATATAAATATCTCTTCAAACACCTAAGTTAAGAAAAATATGTGCCAAGGCACTGTTTGGTGACGTCGTAGCAATTTGCTTTCGGGTGTTATTTGTCCTTGAATTATTTAGTCATTGTTTATATTAGTAGAAAAAAAAAACTATAAAGACTTATACGCCATCTAGCGTGCTAAGAAATTACTATCTCAATAATTATCAGATCGTGCAAGGTCGTATATCTCAGTTGACTGGCCCTGATTTACTTAGATAACTATAAATAATTTCAAACGCATTAACTATGTATTTTAACGAAAATGATACACCTACACATACATTCAGTACGCTGTTTCTGTAGGTACTCAAAAAACATTAATTACAATCATCACATTCATTCATGACAATCCGTAGATTTAACGCAATCCGCAGAAATTTGTCACCGTCTTTAAGTTAGATGTCTTTAGCCAATCCTGCGTATTTGTCATCTACTTGTCAAACCACTGTTGTCAACCTACTGGATTTGTAAGTCAACCTACTGGATTTGTAAGTCGCACCTCAGATATGCCCTTCCACGTGTTGTGCGACTCAATTTGACCGCATTTTCAAGGTCCAGAAGAGAGTTGTTCGATATTTACTGGGACTAAACAGCAGAACTCATTGCCATGACTTTTTTAAAAAATTAAAAATATTAACTCTCCCTTCCTTATTTATATTTGAATCCGTTTGCCTAATATGTAAGCATGTATCTGCTTCTCAAGAAAGACCATCTCACACTTATCCACTTAGGAACGCGGAGCAAGATCTTTATCTCCCTACCCCACGCTCAGATTTAGTTAAAAGTTCAATATTATACAATTCCAAAAAATGCACAATCACCTGCCATTTGAAATCAAATCCATAACATCATTTTCTTCATTTCGCAAAGCATTGAAATCTTATTTACTAGACAAGACTTTCTACGCCTTAAATGACTTATATTTTGATAATCGAATTTGATCTTGTAAACACTGGTCTAATATTTGCCATTACTCTATTTACTATAAACTTAGTAAATATTTTTGAATCTTATTTTTATTTTTTATTCTTTGACATTGTAAATATTTATAAATGTTTATTTTAAAGAATCAGACTGACAATGTAATTTGTATACTTGTTTTGTATTCTCTTTTGTTTGTTTACTTTACCTTTGTCTACAAATTGTACAATTTTTTTGACAATAAAGGCATTTATTTATTTACTTATTTAAATAGAAACTATCGACTCCGTAATTTTTTTATTATTTCGTCAAATTTCAACTAAACTGATGGGATATTATTTAACATTTAAAATTCGGCGTAATACTATGAAAAAAATAACCTCAAACTGATTTCATTTCGATTTACCGAAAATAATTTGTTATTATTCTTTTTATTTCGCGTTTGGTTTTATTGTGAAACACGCATGTGTATTTTAAACGTGGCAATTTCAATATTAGCACCCGTCTTTTGCAAAATAATTATTTGTATTTGTGTTGGGCGCGATGTATTTTTGAAAATGAGTGTGCGCTATCCGGCGGGAATTATCGTGATTTCGATTTTACATTAATATATTTAATAAAAATACGAGCGGGATTTTCCGGTAATTGCGATATATTTAGCCATTTTACGTACCGGAATGTAATATTTCTCGATAAACGAAGACTCGTTTTCCAATTTTAGACATTTCAAATGCAGTTTCGAACATATTTTATATAAAATGAATTAAAAAATAAATAATTTCAAAAAAATATGAAATGACTGTATCCGTGTTATTTTATTATTATTAAGAAGAGCCTTGAGCCTTTATAGACTTCGAGAAGGCTTTTGATATCGAGTCGAAAGCAAAGTCCTAAAGCAATAATAGAAGCCCTATGAAAAGGAGTACAACAGGGAGACGCGATATCCCAAAAGCTGTTTAAGCAACACTAGAAGAAATCTTCCATCCGCTAGAGTGGATCACCAAAATATTAAAAATATATAGACACCTGGCAAGAAGGATGGACAAAATGAACCACAAAAATTACAGCATGGTACCCACAAGGAATTAAGAGACCTAGAAGAAGACCAAACCTGAGATGGGACAATGATATTAGTAAATTAACAGGGATAACTTTGGCCCGCATAGCCAACAATAGACAACAATGGGCTCAACTACAAAGAGAGTATGTAAGGGAGGCTACACCATAATTGAACATGATTAAATAAGCTGAAAATGACGATGACTAATCACAATCCTTACATGATACCACATAAATACGCAAGCTTTCCATTTAAGAAAAAAACTTGTTATATTTATTTATAAAAATAAAGAAATGTATATCAGGCACGTACAAATTATGC
Organism: Sitophilus oryzae; assembly: GCF_002938485.1. Lineage (NCBI taxonomy): Eukaryota > Metazoa > Arthropoda > Insecta > Coleoptera > Curculionidae > Sitophilus > Sitophilus oryzae. The sequence goes on from NW_022146803.1 coordinate 569,881, forward strand.
AACAGTAAACCTTTTTTGGGATTTTAAATGCAATTAAACATACTTATAAAATTCTCCGACACAGCAGCAACGGCATGGACTACAGCACTGGAAGCTGTAGAAGAATATATTATATATTTGGGACAACAAATACACAGTTCGGGACCCCTACTACCTACTACTAGAAATCAATAGAAGAATTAGAACGTAGTACATAATGTATGAAACTCAATTATATTCAATTCTGGAATGCCACTCTATCTAATGAAGAGAACATTTGAATCATCCCATAATATGTAAATATATGAGATGCATTATATTTCCCGAATCTTTAGAATTTCTTATAATCCCCAAAATAAACATTCAACATATTTAATATAACTTATTTTTTTATAAACAAATTTTATAAATAGAATATCTATTTCCATAACGTACCCCAAATTAAAGATAACGAGCGGATTTCTTATTATTTCAAATGCTACATCCACCTTTTGTAGCGAAACATTTTTACAAAAGTTTCATTCTAAAGTTAACAATTCTATTTGAAAAGGGCGATGCTGATTATGGACAGGCGCTTTCTCCTAAGAAAACTCCCTGCGAAACAGCCGAGAATAAGAAAGTATTTCACAAAAGGGCATTACGTCGATTTCGATGCTTTTGAAAATATTGAACGTATTGAAACTCAGAAGCAAGAAATTCGACACATAAAAGATTTTTACTAACAAAAGAAAGGGCAGCGGGTAAAAAATATTCGAAGAATTCACGTGTAATGCGTGTAAAATATAAATTTATTAATTCAAAGAGATCTTAATATTAGTTAGAAGAAATACATAATGTCTATATAAAGTGTATATCTCTCCAAAAAAGTCCTATGGGTATTTCGCTACTGTAAGAAAATCTACGAAATAAAATAGTCATTTTTGTAAACACTGCTGCGTTGATCCAACTGAGACTAATTGTCAGAAGTTACTTACTAATAAACAAATTTTCCTAACGGACAAAAAAATGTTTAACGTTTCGGAAAGTATACCTCTTTCCGTCGTCGGAAGCAAAAAATACAAAGAACAAAGAAAAAACACTATTTAAAATATCCAAATGCAACTATTCGAGAACACTTTATTTTTTTTTTTAAACAGATACGTCTACAAAAACCTTTGACGTTCTGTTAAAATGACATTACATCAAGTTAAACTTCCAAATTAACAATTACTACCTGATAACAATTACATAGTATGGTAAAACCAACAAGATTCAAACTTTTTGTATTTTTGAGTATTTTTAATTTGTTTTTAATTATTATGTAGGTTATGCTTATTTATGTTATGTTTTTTTAAAATCAAAGAAGCGATTCCATACAGTAGTTATTACATCAGTTAGTAACATCTACAGATGCATGAGCAATACATTTATTTTTATTAGATTGTATTAAAAAGCCGCTTTTATTTTTCTTTTAGAGGCTACCGCTTCTTTCATTATAATTTTTGCATTGTTAAAATCTATTCTGTGTCCTGTGTCCCACGAATGCTAACAAATCCTTGATTTGTGAAAGTCACCCTTTCTTAAATAATCTTTATATTCTTTAATTTGAACATTTAAAGGTCTAGATGTTACACAGGTAACAAAGGTTAATATAAAGATTATTTTTAATTAATCAACGTTAAGTTACAATAAGTAACTTGACAACAGTTAAACATTAAAACTATTTTATTTTGTAGATTTTCTTAGAGTGGCTAAATATCCAAGAGGGAGGACCCGGGAGGAAATACCCGGGAGGACTTTTTTGGACAAATGTAAAGTGTATATATAAATAAATAAATAAAATAAAGTCGGCTTAGTGACATCATTTGAAGGATCAGGGGAAAAAGCATGTAAGTAAATTTCTCTTCAAACTGAGAAAAACACGATTTACGCTATATTATATCTTCTGACAAAGTTGATTTTTCCCAGTTTAGCGGCTTGACAATCACTAATCAATAATTAACATTTCGTTGCAAATCAGTCTTGGACACTTTCCATCAAAAAACTGGAATCTAAAAGAAAAACATTTAAAAAATGGAATGTCAAAATTTTAGCAAAACTACATCCTTCAAAATCTTAACAATCAAAAGCTATACGGGACCTTCGTCCATCTAAGGGACAACAAAATCACAATATCTTTCCCATATTGTGAAAAATACCAGTCAAATAAATCCAATTTCAAAAATGGCAGAGTGACCTCGGCAACGGCCGAATCCGAGGTGACGATTTTGACGTTTATGTCTTGTCTATTTACTAGGGTACGATCCAATTAAATATTTTCGATGGAGAGCGTTCCGAAATTTCAGTGCTGTATAAATGTAAAAAAATACAGACGTAACTTTATCATAAACAAAGTAGCATTTGGAAAATAAAAATGCTACAACTTTCCATTAACTGGACTAGAACCGTTCTGCTTCCCAAGTAGACACCAACATAAAAGAAAACTCAAAAAATTGGAAGACATCATCCATAACCTGAAATGGAAATTCACAAACGGTCTAAGACACTCTAAGGCCTTACGACCGAGAAAAATCAAAGATTTTTTTTTAATTTGAGTAAGAACAGTCACCGGATTGTCATCGGGTTTTTAACAGGACACTGTCTCCTCAATAGACACCTTAGTCCCAATAGACACTACCCACTAAACATCACCCCCTCGCTCCTGACACGTCTACCTGGACCCGCTGGACGCAACTCTTCCAGTAGAGGCCGGACTGTTCTTTTTTTTTTCATTACCCCTGCTCTTCGCTGTATTTTGCCTCTAGTATATTTTGGGCTAGTTTTGAAATTGCTTCAAAGTTTTCTCTTCTTTCTGTTACCGATTTTAAGAAGGTATCTGCGGAGATGTTGCCACCAATCGTCATGACAAGTAAACATTGTGTGTTCTGGAGTATCATTGGGTTCAGCACAGTATCGGCATTCCGCGACTTCCCTCTTTCCAATTTTACACAGGTAACTTCCAAAACTTCCGTGACCACTCAATATTTGAGTAAGATAGAAGTTTACCTCTCCATGCTTTCTTTTAATCCACATATTTATAGTTGGGATGAGCTTATATGTCCATCTTCCTTTTTGCTATACTTCCCATTCTGCCTGCCACTGCTGCACTGAGCGGTTTCTCTTCATCTCTCTGCTTGCCCTGGTTTGTACTTCATCCTTGAGAAAGAGTCGTTCTCTTTCTCTTGAGAGAAGATGCAGGGGCACTAGACCCGATATCACCAAGGCTGTCTCAGTTGAAGTTGTCCGATACGCCGAGCAGACCCTCAAAGCCATGACTCTCTGTGCACCTTCAAGTCTTTTTTTATTTACGTGCATATTGGTTGCTTCGTTCCACACAGGTGCTCCATACATAATAATATTCTGGCACGCATGTTAGCATCTGGCAAGAGTGTTAGACATTAACACTCTTCTCTTTGCTGGTGTTGGGCCCCAAACGTTTGGCAGTATTGCCGACAACGCTTCAGCAGTTCGTTGTGATTTCAAACACACCTCCTTGATGTGCAGGCCCAGCGTGAGTGCACGGTCTATGTGGAATCCAAGATAGTTGACTTGCTTTACTGGATTTATTATTATATCCTTAAAATTAAACCTTATACGGTCAACTTTTCTCTTGCGGCTCAGTAAAATCGTAGCTATTTCGAGTCTGTGCTCACGCATCCATCTGGCTATGATCTTTAGTGTATCATCCACAGTCTGCATTAGGTCGAGGTCATTTATTTTTTTGTTTCTGTTAGTTTTTTTTTGTTATTATCACAGCAAGATCATCGGCGTAACAGATCAACTCTGTCCCACCTGGTACAGGAAGCTCCATGACACTGTCGTATAATATGTTCCACAGAGTTGGCCCCAGCACCGAGCCCTGTGGAACGCCACCGAATACCTCTCTTTCATCTTCTCTATTGAGAACTATAAATATATTATCAAGATAGCTTCTTATTATGTTCACCAAATAGCCACTTATGCCCCATCTTCTAAGTTCTTTAATAATTATTTCCCATGACGCGCAATTAAAAGCATTTTTAACGTCGACTAAAATCAAAGCATTATGCCAAGTGGCTTTTTTTTTCACGATATCCATCCGATATTTTCTTCATTGCATGTGTGGTAGATTTCCCCTTTACAAATCCATGATATCGAAGATAAAGAACTAACCTTTGTAAAACCGTCTCAGTGTTATCAGTCTGTAGTATCTTTTATGAACAAAATTATCCCTATTATAAACCTGCTAATCCAAAAAACGGTACAAACCTCCACCCCCCTCGATCGCCGATTTACAAAACCGCAGCGGCGATAAAATTTTAGTTTTTAATTTAAACCCTCGCAAAAGCAGCGCTCGGGATATAAAAAGCGCCCTTTTATGTATATATAGAAGGGTAATTTTAAATAAAAACGTTATAAAAAATCACGGCTCTATAAATATTTACGAGTTGGCGTCGATGCTGCTCCGCTTAGATCGGAATTTATTTGGCCATTAAACGGGGCGATTTTCATGCGAAATTTTTCAAACTTCCGTCGGTTTCGTATGCGTCAGATTGAGCCAACGTCGAAAAGAGGGAAAGAAGTATTAGTAGAGGGCGATAGAGCACATTCTTGCGGTTGTTTATGGTACTATATTGAAGGTGATCCTGCCTAATATCACCGATATTTTCTTCAATGTGATGTAGCTCTAGATTCTACACTGAAAAAAATATAAGTAATTTTACAAAAAAAATACCGATACATTAGAGTGTTTTTAATAATAAGAAACTTGTGAAAATAAGATATTTTTGCATAGTTTCCCAAAAAAATTAATTTTGCAAAACAGTTTATTAATATTAAATGATTATTACTAAACGATATTATTTTCGCAACGAGTTTTGTGAGTTTAAAAATTAAAATTAAATCAGAAATACAATCTTGTAGTAAAATTGCATGTCTCTAGACATATTCACAAAACTCGTCTGAATTTACCGTAATATATTTAGTAAAAAATGACGTCACGTCACGTGACTTCCTATGTAGCTGATGCGTATTAAGTAATCGACGTAGTTAGAGGAAAAACGAAAAAGATTTTAACTTAAGCTGTTTTTTGAAAAGGTGGGAGTCTCAGTGCGTGGGTGATTAGCGTTTTTATAAATTAATGGGGAATATATTATACTAATTATGTTTCTATGTAGTTTCTGTAAATATAAAGCCAGCTCTCTTAGAAAACATAATCTCCATTTATTATAAATATTAGCATTTTAATTTTAGTGACTTTTTTTATGTAAACATAATTGTTCCATGATCTCTCTATATCAACATATCTCTAAGTATTATTTATTCTTCCAAAGACGAGGAGGACAAAGATGAAGAGGACAAATTTAATAGAGGACCGGAGTAGAGGACTCTAACCTATCTAATGGCAATTTTGTTCCTATTTTGATTAGGCACAGAATTCCAGTAAGGTTCTTCTGGACAAGAAGAGATGGCAATGAGTATCATACATACATAAGTGCTATTTTGTGACTTTTTATTAACCTTCATAATAAATATCATAATTATAAACACGTGTTTTATTAAATTCATTAATATTTACTAAGGCTTTGTGAATTTACAAAAGTAATTGTAAGTTCACTATAATAAAAAATGTTTTAATTTATTGTTACTCTATAGTAATATTACAAGAAGTTTGCTATTTTAGAATATAAATTTACAATGAATAAGTAAATTTACTATGCGCTACACATTTTTTAAATAAATTCACAAAAAATATTGATGAATACAAAGATATATTTTAACATATTCACATACATGCTTCGAATTAGCCATACAGTGACTTTACAAACGAGTTGTAAAACTAAAGAACGGATGGTAAATTTACTACAAATCTGTGGCAAGAAATAACCCACAATATTGTTATTAAATTAACAAATTATTTTTTTCAGTGTAGATTATACAATATGATTCGGTAGATTTTAGATTTATGTAGGATGATAGCATTTTTTGTTAATTTTTTTCTTTCTTCTTAAAGTATCTTCTATATAGAGCATAGATGATCTCCTCAAAAGTGATACATCATTGTTAAAACAAGAAATGGAATTAATAAAATTAATTAGAATTTAGGAAATTAGATAAAATTTAGGAAACAGAAATAAATTATAAGGGAAGTATATAATATACAGGGGGTTCCATTTAAAAAAATTAAACTTTGATGTGCCACGACTTTATGAGCGATCCTGTATATTAAAATTTACTACCCGCTAATAGATATTTTCATAAACCCCATAACTTTTATATTTAACTTTTTGCGGTACCTCCTATATTTTACCTAATAATCGATCGTTTCCATACATAAAAGCGACCCTGTATTTCTTTTATCGAAATTTACTAGCCCGGAAAATATTTGCACTTATTTAAGAGTCATCCGGTATATTTTATAAGCATCTTTATGGAGCAAATTTGTATAAAGACCTAACGTTGCAACAAAATATTTTATAAAGTTTGAACTTTTATTTTAAGCGTTTTCTGTAAAAAAGAGTATAAAAATAAATATATGTATCAGATATAGAAAAACTCTCCTTTTTTCAAACCTCAATACTTTTCCATTAAGGTAACTGAATCGACATACTAAAAACATCCAACGATATTAGAAATCTACTTTAATTTTATAAAACATCATATGAAAGTTTACTTTTAGTAACCACAAATTGTTTCAGTATAATAAAATAGAAATGAAATTTGTTTTCTACCTTTTTGAATATAAAATCTTTTATTGGATTGAGCAACAACAAAAAACAAAATATAAACAGAAGAATAAAACTACCATGAAATTTTAAACAAAATACGAAAATATCTAGAAAGGTATTTACATTAGTACCAAAAAATTAAAACAACAAGCAATAAGAAACATACGTGCTAAAATTAACAGATTTAACAAAACCAAAACTACCTAAAAACATTAATTTTAACCATGCCAAAAAAAGAATCAGAATATGAACACAGAAAATAGAGTACATGTAGAACAGTTAAATAAACATTTCGTGCAGTGCTCTTTTTTAGTTTTATAGGTTGCTTTGGGAAAAATAATGAAAGAAAAACAGTTAAAAATAAAATAAACACTGGAATGTCATAGTTTGAAAAATTATGTATGATGTGTTATTATTTGTATTCGGTAAATAATTTTTGTGGTGCTTTTCTCGAAATGTTTTATTATTAAAGTTGTATATATAATAAAACATGCTGTGCCCAATTTTAAATATAATAATATACTGAACGATTTGTCTTGCACGACATACCTTCGTCGATTTCTAATACCGTGATATTTTCGCAATTGGTGAAATATCCTACAAAGAAGGTTTCAATCAGTACAATATAGTAGTAAAATATTTGCTTTATCTTAAAAAATCGCATTCACTTAAATTAAGAAAAAATATTTTATAAAGTAAATTTAAAAACTAGACCCACACATTTCGGTCTGAAATAGAAGAATAAAATGTTTATTAGAACAAACTTTTATATTAATTCAACAGAAAATATAGTAAATAATACCGAAACTTTTGCGACGGGTTCATTTCTTGAAAAAAATAATGTGCATGTTGCAGCTGAAACAGAAGTCTCAAAATTCATAGTATTTCTGCAAAATGCCATTGGGTAAAATACAACCGAAAACTAGCTTGTTATCAGAAACCAAACAAAAACTTGACGTTCTAATAAATCTACATTGAACAAAAATAAATGTCAAATTAATAATTACAACCTGATGACAGTTATCTAACAATGTTAGATCAAAAAATGTTAAAATGTTTGTAGATATATGAAATATTTTTTTATTTAAATAAGGTTTATGATATGTAATATTGTTTCAAAAATCAGTGAGTAATTTGAGTAGATTAGAGATAACATAATTTTCCTTTAGAGGTTATCTGTTCTTTCAATCAAGCTTTTGCACTGTTAAAATATGCTTTATACCATGTGTCCTATAAATTTTGACAAATTTTAGATTTGAGAAAATCCTTCTACGTTAGATAATGTTTTGTCCTCATTGTGTAATGAAAAATCAATTAAATATTTTAGTCTTCAGTGAATAAAACAGGGGGGGGGGGTATCTTTTGTACCTATGATTTTTTAATGTGATTTATACAGGGTGGTCCGAACTGTATTCAGGAAACTTCGGCAGCATATTTTGCAGATAAAAATAAGTAAAAAAGTTGGCATAAATGTACATATGTCCTAAAATGCATAGTTTCGGAGATACTGGGTGTAGAAGTTTCATTTTTATTTTGATTTTTTTAAAATAATTTTTGAAGTAACGTCAATATTTGGATGAAAATTGGTGCCTGGGAGTTTTTTGACACGATAAATTTGATTTTGATGACAATATGACTCGTATTTGTAGGAGCGCTACCTACATGCGTTTTTACTATTTTGAAGAGTTATAACTTTTCGTCCGTACCTGTATAAAACTACTGAGTGAAAAAATATACATTTCCCTGACTTTTTACGTAAAAAATGTCTTTTTTTTTAAATTAATCATAAATTTTTCTGCAGAAAAATTATGATAAAACAGTTTCTGACACAAGAACATTTCAAATTTATGATTTTAGTCTAATAACAATTTATTCAACATGTTTAATTTATGTCAATGATGACAGGTATTAATAATTTCGATTCCAAATATCTCGAAAATCATCACTCGTAGCGATCTTTACCAAGAGATCTTTTTTACGTAAACAACGTCGTAAATGTATATTTTTTTTACTCAATAGTTTTATACAGGTACGGACGAAAAGTTATTACTCTTCAAACCAGTTAAAAAATATGTAGGCAGCGCTCTCTACAAGTAGAAGCCATACTGATATCAAAATAAAATTTCTCACGTAAAAAACTTCTAGACACCAATGTTCATCCAAATATTGACGTTAGTTCAGAAATTATTTGGAAAAAATAAAAATAAAAATAAAAATGAAACTTCTACTCCGAAATTAAGCATTTTAGGACATACATTTATAGAAGCTTTTTTACTTATTTTTGTCCACAGAATATGCTGAAGAAGCTTCCGGAATACAGTTCGGACCACCCTGTATATTACTACTATCAATTACAACCCTCAACTGTAATAGGCCTATAATCACTTCAAAAACCAAATCTAATCTACTCTCCAATGAAATCTAATAAGTAAGTAAAAAGACATGAATAAAAATAGAGAAAACAGAACTAGATTTCTATGCAAATTCCTAGGGAAAAAAAGACACTACCCAAGAACTGGAAGAGTTAAACTGAGACTAGCCGCGATAATTCCGGAGTAATATAAATACAGGAGGACTTTGCCAGATAGAATCTGGAATTGTAATAGTCGAATGCAGCGCCGCAGCTTATCCCGGCCGGCATCTAATATCTGCGCTCGGCGCTGGAATATCTAAAATTACAGTCTCGAGAACCTCATTTCCATGATATTAAACAATCCGGGCGATATAGAGGACTCTGCGTCTTTTAAAAAAGTGTTTGCTTAAGGAGAGAGAGGGAGCTAGCTCGTCGCCGTCGCGGATTTCTGAAACCGTTCGGAGCCAACTCGTAATTGTGCGGATTTTAATATTTTGTTCGAGAATTTTCGGAATTATTGCGGAAAAGTCATTAATGCCTCGCGGAGCGTCGATGAAAAATTCAGTGGTCTTTAGTTGGAATCGTTTTCGAAGTTAAGTAACCCAACTACGTTTAGAGTTTGCGAATTAGAAGTGTGTAGTAAAATACTATTTATATTTCAGTTTAATATTAACTCATATTTATGATAAATACAAACGAATATTTATATGATTAATATTCGTATTTATTTATAATTACATATATGTCCGATTAAATTTATATCTCCAAAACTAAAGTTTCAAAAAAGTCATACTATATCTACAAATTCATTTACCCAGTATATAAAACATTTTTGGTAAACTCTGTCTCAAATAATTTCTTAATATTTTTTTTTAAATGTCCGATTAATTTTATATCTCCGAAACTAAAGTTTAATGTGCTCTAAAGAAGAAACGAGAGAAAAAAAATGAGATGGGATCATGATATTAGAAAATCCCAGAAATAACTTGGGCGTCGTGATATTATTTAAATATGGGAAGCTATACCATTTTAAAAAGGCGTCCATTGATCCCAAAGAGACCTGGTTTGTAATACAAAAGCCAAAGCAATAAGACTCAAGTCTCGGTCTCAACATTTAATACGACAAAATTAAATTGTTGCGCCTGTTTCGCTCATACGAGCATCATCAGACAAATTTACAGATAAGGTCACACCACACACGTTTACATCTTACATATTAATATTAACGACCCTGTAGCTCAGAAAGGAAGGGGGCTATGAAAATTTTATTTACAGCATCTTCCGTTTGACAAAAAAGTAGCACAGGTTTGTGCAAGCCGCACCCTTCTATCTTCACTAATAGCGAAGAACCGTATGATTTCAACCAAAAGATACACACCCCGTGCATATTTTTTTTTTCGTACATTTTTCGAATATTTTTCGAGTTATTCTGCTATTATTGTATTTACTTAGATTACAAAATCTTCTGAGTGAATAAATATACTACTTGTTATAAATCTAAAGTAGTTAGAAGTAGTTCGAGCATTATAACACGAAATCCCTTAATGTACCTTTCAACAAATTGAAAGGTAATCGCTAGTTACATAATAAAATTACAACGGTGCGCGGCGTTATCCGTGCACTTATTCCAAGCCGCGCCAATATTAACAAACAAAATACTTCTGCTCTAAGGGAACCTTTTAGCCGGGGGATTACCCCAAAATTTCCGGGTCTATAAACGTAAATAAATCCTTCGAGATTAAAGAGGTGAACATTGAAAATTCGAACTCGCTAAACAATAGGTAGCGAAACTCGAACCACCAAGGAGAGTTAGGTGAGAGTTGAACTTCCTTTAATATTCGGCCGGATTTGGGGAGCAAAATTCCCGGAAACAAAAGTTGAACGGCACGCCACGCCAACTTTAGATCGCTCACACCGGAACAGGAAAAGCATCGATCCGGTTATAAGGCTTCCACCACGCCACGCTGCAAACCCTTAACTCTATACTTTCGATATTATATCTGCTTCTTGACAGTTAGTTATATCAGACCGATAAATACTTAGAGCTAGAAGGATATTTAATCGAACAGAAATGGACCTAAATTTAGAAGAAAATTTGTTGTTATACGGTGACATTCCCTATAGAGAGCGTAGACGACTTTTCTTACAAAGATGTACAGGATGGGCCAAATTGGATGTTTTTGAAGGGAAACACTTTTTTCTATAGGAGATTGCATTTTTAACAAAACGCTGTATTTTTTTTGCTATGGAAATTTTTTTATTTTTATTAAAACATTCCCAAAGCACCTTTTTGCGTAGGATTTAATGTTTCTTTTACCGATATTAGTTTTCGTCTATCTCCTACAGAAAAAGGTGTTTCCCTTTAAAAGCGTCCAATTTGACCCACCCTGTAGAGTGGAGTGCACAGGGTGTTCAGATCTTAATATTAATATTAAGAGCTCAAACTTTCTCAACAGAATTTTTTTTCATCATCGTGAAAATATTATCACGGTAACGAAAATAAAAAAAAATATTATTTTTTTGGTGCACCCTAATGTACCCTGTACATTAGGGTGCATTAGGGTCTCAATGTCAAGACTTATCACTGGAATCTCGAAAACTAGAGGAGATACGAGTTCGGTTTAATGGAGGCAAAGTTGCATAAATTGATGCTGATCAAAATGCTATCTAAAAAGTTTAAAAATTCTTAAAACTTCAAAAGATTTTTGAAAAAATTGAGTATTGGATTTTTATTTTTATGGCCTTATTTGATTTTTTTTTGCCATTGCTATTTTTTATTCTACTAGATAGCATTATAAGATTTTCAAAGCGATGTTTCCTCTTTGAGCTGCCATCATTAACTGTCTTTTTCTAAATACGACATTAATAAGCCACGAAGGTATAGACAATACTCAAGGTGGAATGTCATTGAATCCGGTATTTTCATGTCAGCCATCAGACGTATTGGCCGGTGAACTATGGCCACCTACAATGTCTATATTTCCTTCTTTTACTGATATTTTATTCATTTTCGATACGCAAAATCAACCAAAAAACGAACCCACCCCCATCGCCACCTGGTGGCAGACAACGACAAAGCCTTTTTTAATCTCCGGCCCAGAATTCAATCTTCCGAAACAAAAGCGGAAATAAACAACGGCAGCGGCGGCAAGGCGATGCCAGTGGCGTGCGGGGGCGAGCATCGGAGACAGGGACAAGGGGGGGGGGATAGGCAGCGCCGCGACGCCTAATCCTCGACCGGATCAAGAAACGGCGCCGAACAATACGACGCTAATCCGCCAAGGGATTTAATTAAACAGGTCGAGGCACTGGCTGTTCTCGCTGCTGCATAACTACAGCCGGAACGGTTGTTCCTAGGACTATAACTATTCTTACAAGCTTAGAGCCGGTCTAGACGCGTATAGTTTGGTTCAAATCAGACTGACTTTTATGTCGTGCTAGCTGACATGCCTAAAGGCAGGCGGCCACTGCGAGCGAAACTAAACTAAGCGAAGATAAGATTTGTAAAAATCAGCTTCCATACTTTTTAATGCGTCAGCGGCTACTTGAGCGAAACAAAACAAAAATATATAAATGAAGATTCGAATCGTAGTTTAGTTTCGCTCGTTTTAGTTCGTGACAGGTTCCAGCGAATTTTTCGCCGCGATTAGTTCTATGATAGCAAAGATACAATACGAAAACTTAGCTGGCTAATGAGCGAAAATCGTTCTCAGTGGAGTTCCCATTTAGTTACCGTTTGTTTTCATATTCTTAGCTTAGTTTAGTTACGCTCGCAGTGGCCGCCTGCCTTAACAGTGAAGTACGAATCAGATGATTAACAGAATAATCTAGAATGATTGAGACCAATTCAATTAGACAGTTGACACATGGCCTTGAATGACAGCAGCGAGAAGGCCGTGATGCGCGAGCTAACGAGAGGAAAAATGATAGCAGCTTTGTTGCCACAGCCAGCCCATTCGGCGTAGATCTACCCCTTTGTAAAACAATTTAACCCCGCTATAAAAATTAAGCTTGTGGCAACACAGGGTAACTATCTGTGCCATACGCGGCTAAGAAAATCACTATTATAAACTTGATACTGTACCAACCTTGATGTCGTCATGCATATTTTCATCGATAGGCTTCTGTATAACGGTCTAGGTAAAGCACCTACCTCGTTTGCTAGCTCAGAATCAGAATTTAGAGTTAGTAACTCGCATTTTCACTGGAGACCACTGTCATATTTATTTCATAGATAAAGGAAATAAATTTAGATTCGAATGCCCGTCAAAATTTTGGGTCGCGAAATTGTTTCGGATCGCGACGGTTGGACGCGATCTGGCGCTGCTATAGCGGTTGCTATTTAGGTTGCTAAGAACAACCGTGAACAAAAACAGCAATAATTTTTACTTGTCCATATTTCTTGTCAAAGTCAGAATCTTCAAAAATTACAAAATCTTTCAAAATCTAAACCGCTCTCATTAAAGAAATTCCGAAAAGTGTTTATAGCGTCCAATTTCAAAGTAATTATTGATATCTTGTGAGTTTAATTAAAGTTTTATTTACTCAAACCCGTGATAATTGTGAAAAAGTGGCATTAAAAACTCAAAAAGCTGTGCTGTGAACTGCAAAAACCATCGTGGATCCTGGTATAACGTCGGTTTCCAATATTTCATAAGTATTTCATACATTTCCTTATATAAAATAAAGTTTCTTGTATGCAACACAATGTATTTTATTTATAAAATTAAAAGAAAATAATAATAAATTGAAATAAATCGAAAATGAAATAAATTGAAATAATATTTGGCGATATAATTCCGGAAAAAGCCGAACCGCTCCGAAATTTTCAAAAGCTTTGGGTTGCGACCGTTGTGTTGCAAGAATAGCGCCAAATAGTGTTTACATTGTCCTTATGGGCACTTTCCAATCTAAACTTGTTTCATTTATGTATGATTTATTTCAAACGAGATAATCAACGAGATTATTTGTATAATTTAATAAAATTACTGTAAATCACTATAAATAATGATTTTTTTGTAATTGAGCTGTAATTTCTGTATTATTAATCCGGTAAATGCTGGAGACAAACAAAATTAAAATGAAAATTTTGTTAACAACATTCTGAGAATTAGAATAATAAATTGAATAATGACATGACAATTTGGTTATGTGTGGCCAGTGTTTGTTGAAAAAAGACAGCGATTTAGAGTGACAATTTGGTTATGTAAAATTTAGAGTGACGATTTTGATTATGCAAAAGAAATACATATTCTTTAGTTTACTAGATGCCTAACGATTCACATTAATTGAAAAATAAATCCCCAACGTGAATAATGAACAAAACATTTAAACAAAAACAGACCACACAAAACAAACAGCAGTTAGTAGTAGTCAGAGATATAGATGTAAAAAATTGGAACTCAGAGATCAAGGACTGGAACTCATAGATCAAAAGAGGACCACAATAGATAAAAAAGTTGCGATGGAACAGGCCAATAGCTACCTCAAAAAAATTAATCTAATCTAAATGCATTTAACACGATTATGGGTAAATACCGCCTTGCACTAGTATATACCTTTAGTTCACACTTTACAAAGGTCAGTAAAAAATCTCACTAAAACTGTAAACAAATCAAAATTTAGGAAAATATCAGTTGTGTTTTAATAATAGTTGTAAAAGATGTAAATTCGCTCATCTTATTACAGTTGGGTAGGAGATATAAACATAAGAACTAAATAATGGGAAGAAAGCCTGGATGAGAAAAAAAAACAAATTGCTCCACGTCGCTGAAATCTGGTACGTAATTGACCCCGGGACCGAGAAATTAACATTTCTTCCTGCAAAATATATCGTCCGCTCTAAATTGTTATGCAAAAGAGATGCCTGAGTAATCGCCATTTTCTTGCTCGACAACTTTACATTGTTTATACAGTACAATATGGTAATTTCTCGTAGCAAAACGGCGTGCATCATTCAAACGGCTAAATGGGCTGCTCTCGCGTCCCTTGGGGACACTGTCATCCGCATGGGCTAAGAAAATAATTCAGCGTCTTATGGTTTTTGTCTCGGCGTCGCCGGCTGCCACGTCTAGTAGGCTATTAAAACAATAAATCTTAGAAAATTAAAAAAAAATGCTGTATACAATGTCACAGATAAAGAGCGCATCATAAGGGACTTTTTATATTTAGTACCTTAGATGAAATTATATACTGTTGCTTCCAAAACCAAAGCGGAAACAGGGATAGGAGTGCTTGGATCGAAAACTAAATACTTCAAGCTAATGAACACCCACCCCAGTATCCTTCAGTCAGAAATCTACGCTATAGAAAAATGCGTACTTATCTTAGATCCGAAACAAGAAATATCTATTCTATCTGATAGTCAAACAATCCTAAGAGCAATCAACTCAATAACCATCAACTGGAAGTTGGTCAAAGAATGCATAGAGAAGCTAACAAATAACAAAGAAACAAATTAGGCAAAGAAAATAAAGTCCTCCGACTCTGGGTGCCGGCCCACCAAGAAGGTAATGAAAAAGCAAATAAATGATCTAGCTAATAAAGAAGCAAATACTCCACTAACTGAATCAGAACCGTTCTGACTGCCAAGTGGTAACCTTATAGTCTAAGAGCCAGTGAAAGGCTACCTGTATGTATTTGATCAGATCTAGGGTTTTGTACAGTGAGGCCTCTATACTTACTGTAGATGATATGGGGACTCACTAAGCCCAACGTGGCGAACGCGGCGGGCGCCCAGGTAAAAAAGGTATCGATTTTTGGTAAATTTTAAATGTTTTTGACCACGTCTGCCGTTTTGCAATTTGAAAATAATATATTATTATTATTAACGGAAAACAACAATAGAAAACCATTGTCGCGCGTTTAACATTGTGGCAGACACTTTTGAAAGTGCTGAAAAAAAAAATTCTGAAAGTAATTGACCAGATCTGTCATTGATATATTTTATTTATTAGGGTCTTATAAACTTATGTTAATCACGGCATATGTCTTTATTGAGTACACACTTCAGCAGACAACAAAATCTGAACTACTATCCGGTCAGATGTATACATAGACTAACAACTTTAATTATAATGATTGGTAAAATGACACATTTACAAAATTCTCATTCGAATATTTGGATGCTCAATTGAACTGGATATAACGTATATATTGACGTCACAAATATTTATAAAGAGCTTGGTGAATAGTTAGCCAAAATCTTAATCGGCTTCCATGCGTTCACAGGATGTGATTTTAATCCGGCTTTCTTTAATAAAGGGAAGAAAAGACCTTTTACATTACTGAAAAAAAAAATGTTGAATTTCAACAAGCATGGTAATGCTTGGTGAAGAAAATTTGACAGAGGGCCAGTTATAACAGGTATTTAACAGCATTCAGAAATTTACTTGCCAGCTTTATAATGCAAAAAAATTAATTGACGTTGATGATAGAAAGTACCAACTTTTCAACAGCAATTATAAAGCTTCCGACGTCAATTAAAACTTCAGGAAAAAAATACTTAATTTTGATGCAAGCTCAATACCACCATGTTAAAGTGAGCTTTACCAGTAACTTCTAAGAGCACATTATATTTCAACAGTTTGGACAAATGTTCACTAAAAGCAAACCGACGACATTAGATCCGTTAGAGTATGGTTGGATTGAGCAAGACGAGGAATTTGTGTTGAAATGGTTCGAAGGAAATCAACTTCCAACCTTTGTGAGTGACTTGATTACCCAAGTCTCTGGTATGTTCATAGTAATCAATTCTTTATCGACTATGTTCGGATCAATTTACAAATTACTTTTATTTAATAATTTTATTTACGTTTTATTTTTACAGATTCCGATTTAATGGACGATGAAGACGAGTCACACCATGAAAAACATGATTCCGATGACGATGAATAAAAATTCAAATTGATAAAAAAGAAATTTATTTTATAATGCGGGCAAAATTACTGTTTTTAATTATTTTTTTTTAAATTTGGTCTTAAATAAATAAAAAGAAGAAAATCAAATAAATATTTGAATGATTATTTGCTGAAAACTATATACTTAGATATTTCAAATTCTTTACTTTAAATTATCAACCTTATATGATTTAGTATATTGTTGACAAAATTAAATATTAATTTCTATAATAAAGTGATAGTGATAGATATAATCATATTGATGTGAAACAGGGAACGTCATAAACATACATCTGATCGGATAGCAGTTTACATTTTGTTGTCTGCTGAAGTGTGTACTCTCTAAAGACACCTGCCGTGATTAATATAAGTTTATAAGACCCTAATAAATAAAATATGTCAATGACAGATCTGGTCAATGACTTTCGAAATTTTATTTTTTTTCAGCACTTTCAAAACGCTCTGCCACAATGTTAACGCGCGATAATGGTCTGCCATTGTTGTTTTCCGATAATAATAACAATATATTTTCAAATTGCAAAACGGCAGACGTGGTTAAAAACATTTAAAATTTACCAAAAATCGATACCTTTTTTACTTGGGCCCCCGCCGCGTCCGCCACGTTGGGCATAGAGAGTCCCCATATCATCTACAGTAAGTTAGTGATGGGTTGTTATTTAACTATCTGTTATTTTATAACAATTATTTATAAATAACATAACGCAACCGTTGCTACTTCTAAAAAATAACAGATATAAAATAACGACAGGTAGAGATCGGCCGCTCGTAAAACGAAAAACGAAGTCGGCCCTCTGCACCGTCACGAAATTCTATGCTGCTCGAAGCAATTCCAAAAAACAACTAGTATGGATGGAAAACATGTTATTTCGTCAACCATCGATACAGGCGGCGAGACAACGGACAACGGAGTGGGGAATGCGCTTCGGCGAACGTAGCTGCTTTGGTCGAGACCGCTTAAAAATAATAGGATATAAAAGAAGCAGGTTTTTTGAAACAGTTGCGGGCATAACGCCTGGCGGTCGAGATAACAGGAGTGGGAAAGGAAAGCTGCTGCATCGGTCGATTGTCGATAGAGGCTCGCAACGGGTTGGAGAAGCAGTCATTTTAGATACGTTGTTTTTCAACCTGTTACGAGCATAACAGGGCGGTGGTCGAGATAATCGGAGTGGGAAAGGAACGCTGCTGCATCGGTCGATTGTCGATGGAGGTTCGAAACAGTTTGGAGAATAACGCATCAGTTATTTTAGATCGTACATTGTTTTTCAACCTGTTACGAGCAAAACGGGCGGAGGTCGAGATATTATGGCGTTGTATGTTTCAGTACTTACTTATTAAGTTTCAATATTTAGGTATTTATTTATTCTGAAAAATTTTCAGAATAATATTTTAAGATTTTTTAAAAATGTATACAGGATGTTTTGAAAAATCTGGTCATTGATTAATCACGATCCTGCTTAAAGCCCTTGACGTAAAAAGCTGATTTTTGGAAAACGGATTGACTTTAGTGTGTAGAGGTTCGATAAGAAGCGATTTTTCGAAACTCGAATTCTAAGGGGGTGAAACTACTCTGAAATATTAGAATATTTTTTATTTAAAAACCGGTGAGTTTTTCGGAAAAACTCTTAAAACACTTATATTTTAATATGTTGTTTTACATATTTTAAGATTTTTTAAAAATATATAAAGGGTGTTTCATAAAATATGACCATTGAGTAATCACTATTCTGCTTAAACTGCTGGACGTTTAAAGCTGATTTTTTGCAAACGGATTGACTGTGGGGTTAAGGTTCGATAAGGAGGGGTATCTCGAATCTCAAATTCCAAGAGGGTGAAAACGCCCCTCAAATATTACAATATTTGTTATTTAAAAAACGGTTAGTCTTTCGGGAAAACGCCTGGACACGCATAATTTATTTTGTTTTTTTTACATACTTTGACATTTTTTCAAAAATCATACAGGGTGTTCCAAAAAGTTGAGTAATTGATTAACCACGATTCTGCTTAAACTGCTCGACGTTTAAAGCATATTTTTGGTACATGTGAGAAAATTTTATCCAGTCTGTATGTTAATGGAAATTCTTGTTTTGCTTTATCATCACCATTAGAAATTATTAATTCGACACGAACGAAGTCGCGGGTACACGCTAGTTTAAGTGTAAAATAAATTAGAACTCTAGTGGGTTTACTTATGAAGAATATACTACACATTTCCTTATATTGTTATTTTTTGACCGCAAATGGTAAAATCATAACTAAGAGCTTCTCGCCCGTCGAGTAAGATGCACCCTGTACACTGCTACTCAATTCAGGATCTACGCGGATCGAGGGGCGGTAGATCGGAATGTATAGGTATAAACGAGTGGCGGAATTTTGGCTTTTTTTATGTCGCAATTTGTAAACAGCGCTTATTTGTAAACAACCACCGTTTTTAGAGAGGTATTTTAGATAACAATCGATATTTAGAAATGTTTTGACACCCTAGAAATATTACCACCGAGCACGTCATTGTTGCAACTTGCAACTGCGTTAATACGCCTGGCGGTGACCGCCTCATATTTTCAGATATTTAGCAGTAAAATAAAGAAACCTGTTATTTTTAAGCTGTCATTTTAGGCTGATTTTTATAAATAACTATAACAGTTTCAACTGTTATCTAAAAATAACAGGTTTGCCCATCACTACAGTAAGTATAGAGGCCTGACTCTGTACAAAACCCTAGGTCTGGTCAAATACATACAGGTAGCCTTTCACTGGCTCTTAGACTATTAAGATGGTTACAACTTACAAAGTAACTGGAGGATGCTTTTGTCTGACACTGTATGGTATATCAAGTATATAACTCAAGAAAATAGGACACAATAGAACTGTAAGTTCGCGGTGATTAACTTCACCTCTCCCATACAATTTAAAATCTACTATAAGCACCGCCAAAGGCACTCGGTTTCACGGAGGTTTTTAGACTACTGTGGTATTGTGCTCATGCTCTAAATATATTGAGTGATTGAGTGAGCGTAGCAATTATATCTAGAAAATGGAAAGTGGAAAATGTTCCCATGGCAGAGATAAGCAAAAATAATAGAACATTCACCAAAAATTACAGCAGACTTGATAAGCATACATATACTGCCATTACTCGCTGACGAGTTTTCGACACGCATCAAAAGATGGTCACGCAAGGCGAATTCTTTCATGAGCTTTTTTGTGACTGAAAAGCCCGATACGTGATGTTATTTGCCTACCGCACTCCGGACATTCAAAAATCTCATTGCTTAGTTGCCTCTTTACTTTTTGGTTGTCGCTGTTAACTGAGTTTACAATTCTTCTCCATTGAGTTCTATTGTGAACTGCTTCATCCCAATGATTCTGCATGTTAATCCCCTTTAAGTTTTCGTGGAAAATGTCCTTGTACCTTTTAAGTTGTCCACCCGGCCTCCTCTTACCGTCTACAAGCTCACCGTAAAGCAGAGATTTTGGTATGCGGTTTTCTTGCATTCTGCATACGTGACCAGCCCATCTTAAGCGGGATTTTGTAACCATGACTTCAATACTCTCGCAATTAGCTTGATACGCAAAAACAGAGGGACTGTCAAAGATGTAGTGAGTTTTCTGACAGGGCATTGTAAGCTTAATAGGCACCTAAAACCGATGAAAAAGAATATCTGAAGAAGAAACGAATTAACACACTTTGTGTCAGTGTAGTAGTCTGAAATCGTAAAATATCCAAAAAGGTGGTTTAACAACACTGGTATTTAAGATACTCTTGAAAAGGCCCTAAAAATGCGAAACATATACGTATGTAGACTAAAATCCATAATATACCCGGTGTGTCTCAAAAGTGGCTCACACCTATAAGTTTTTATTTTTTGAGATAGAGAAACGAGAAAAAATATTCTTTCCAAATATGTTAATAAGTTATACTTGTTCCATTTGAAAAAATTGAGATATGATTAAAAATACGATTTGGGCATCTTTCAACCGACCAGGACAAGACACGAAAAACATTAGACCATCAAATCTATTTTTTAAGGCTCTTTGATTAAAAATTAGTGTTTTTAACACAGCCATGGTACTCTAAATTGAAATTTAATATACGATTTTTTTTAAGCAAATATGTCAAAAATTGACATATGATATGTCATTCTATTAAGGGTATCATTTTCTATTGAATAAAGTAAAAAAATACCGAGGGTGCTATTTAAAAATTAAAAGTTGTAGTCATTTCCCGTGAAACAAGAAATAATACCACATTTCGTTTTTCATCTAAAAAAATAAAAAAGTTGTGATAAAAAGGGTGAGCCACTTTTGAGACGCACCCGATATATACACGGAATAAAAATTCTATTTTACTTTTACACTTGCTTTTTAAATATAGTTTTAGTCACTTTAAGTAATTTTGAATCTAACAAAAAGAATAAAATGACTTATATTTAAGAAAAACTTATATTACTATCAAGTGAATAAAAATCATTTAGCAAAGAAGAAACTATTATTAAATGAAGTATAAATAATTTTATATAATAAGTATTCTTAACTTTTTAAAAACTTTTACTTTAAATCGGTGTATACTTTAAATAAACATATTATTCTCGGCGCGAGAATAATACCCCATTTCCAAAAGTTACTATTCTTATATTAAGTGACCATCCCCAACAGCAACAACGCAACGTGCATTCCTGATTCCTACCTTCATTCCATTAGATTCTCTCATGCGACACGAGACGCGCCGACTAGTCGGGTAGGTTTATAAAGTTTTTTGTTATTGATTGTGCTTGTGATATGTGAAAATGGAGGACCTTATTCAGGCATGGGAGATGACGGATTTGATCCCAAAATTTCAAGGTAAGTTTAGCAATAATCCTACATTATTTGATGACATTGGTTGGAGGTTAGGGGGACTCCATTTTAATATGCATTATTTCTTATACACCGGTGGTAAACTAGGTATGTACGCGTTTGGAATGATTCAATTATGTTTTAACAATTTTTATTGTCGTTTCTCGTTTTTAATTAGCGATGCCGCTGTTCAATATCTACCTATATTGGGAAATTACACAGTTTTATTGTATTTTATTATTACGAAAAGCATATAATTTCTTAGGTGATGTTTGGTTAATCTAATTTAAAAAGTATTAACCATATTCGAGGATATTTTGGTGATATTTCAATATTCCATACCTATTGTAAATGGAAATTAAAATTTTTAGCATGTACAACTCTTATATTCATGTATGTTATCGGACAAACCCGATTTTAGGATAAACTAATTTTTCCTTCCCAAAACAAGAGTTTCTAACATGATCGAACCCGAACCACTGAAAGCATAGGGAACACGTTACCGAATTTTACGAAAACTATATAGTTTTTCGAACCCGATTAATATTCGGCCTAGGAAAAACTAGTTTATTCTAAAATCGGGATTGTTCGGTTCCGAAATAGTGCATATTAAAATGGAGTCCCCCTAACCTCCAACAAATGTTATCAAATAATGTAGGATTATTGCTAAACTTACCTGGAAATTTAGGGATCAAATCCGCCATCTCCCATGCTTGAAGAAGGTCCTCCATTTTCACATATCACAAGCACAAACGATAACAAAAAAACTTTAAAAACTAATTAGACATTAACTTTTGTAACGATAGTAACTAACCTAAGAATAAGAAGAGGATTTATTTCAGAATAAAGTAATTATTACATGTACACAAAGAATTTCTATACTTAATGCAATAATTCGCTAATTTACAAATAAGTATAAGTAGTACTCGAAACAAGATTTTATCTAGAATTGTCTGGAGTGTAGTTATAATCTTCATCATTAATATAAATATAATGTTCCAGAATGTTATCAGGTGTATTTTTAAAAACATAGTATATACAAAATGTTTCAGAAGACACCTATTTTATATCTATAGATAGTATTAATAACAACTGTAATAAGACAGAAAATTCTCGGCTAACTAAACCATTGAGGAATAAATGATAAAACGTTTCTCGCATACTCCTACATTATGTTAGCCACCACTAATCTACTCCATAATAATATACCATCCTCCCTCCAGACTCGGCACAAGAAATAAGCCCCTAAATCATAGCGGGGCAACAATAAGGAGGTCCTACAAGGGCGACTACACGAGAATAGTCACCGGGAGGGCCCTGTGGAGCTGTTGGGGGGACGCGTCTTCGCGTGTGTAATTGCCGGCCACAATGGACCAACGAGGCTGTAAATCACTGGGGATGTTGGAAAACGGTTCGTGCGAAGTGCACGAGGGGAAGCGGAGGGGGGATTGTGAGCGTCTTGGGAAATTAGTAGAGGAGGCAGTAGTTTTTGTATAGTTGGGTCTTTGGACTTTCATAAGTATAAGCAATTTAGTGCTTCTAAAGTATTTGTTTTAATATTGTTTAAAATATACAGGGTTGTTCACCACATACGACACGGAGTATTGTAGCTAAATGATTAGATTTTTACAAATTGTAAGTTTTGGGTTCGTTGAAGGACTATTAGAGCTCCAATTTAAAAAGTGTCCCAAATATGTAAAAAATATTATAGTTGTATTTTTTTAAATGGAACACCCTGTATATTATTCTATTTTTACATTCTACGATTGAAATAAAGGTAAATTTGATTAAGGTTTATCACACTTAAACCTTACCGTTTTTGAAATATTTTCAATTTTGTGAAATTGCAGTAAAAATGTAAGGCTTCATTTCTCCAAGGGTATCAATGTTTTTAATAGTACATATTTACTGATGATTATTTATTGATCAGATATTGTGTTGCAATAATAAAAATTATGCTTCCTTATACAGAGTGTCCAAAAATTTATATTAAGTAATTACTAGCTTTAAACGGCAATAACTTGTTTAATTTAAATAGAACACCCTATATATCTCACGTGATTCTGATGCACAATTTAATTATCTATCAAATTGTATTATACCATTTTTTACCTATCTCTTCAAGTTTTCGTAGAAAATGCATTTTCTTATAATTTTGGACCTCATTTATCACTATACCCATGGTATATTGACATTTTAGATTATTTTTAAAGATGTAACAAATTTTCAAAGAATACAGATACTAATAATGTTGATATAGTTTGCTTATTTCATTCATACAAAAATAAAAACAACTGTTTACATATTCTTTGTTAAAGAGACCGATTAATATGATCCTAGTATTCAAACTACATTAATTGACTGTTTACGTTGATTAATAATAATTGCTCCAAATACTAAAAAACTGAATTTTGTATGTGTATTAGACAGTGTGGTAAAAAGTAACACCTTAGTTATGTATCCGGCGAATCAACCAATTCTAATTATTTATATTATAAATTTTACTTAATATAAAGATATTATAAATTTTATTTAATTTTTTGACAAATGCTTATTTATAAAAACAGAGACGTTCATTTTTATACCCTATTATTATATTGATTTCTGAGTCAAATCCAAATTTATTTAGAATAATTTATTAATTAAAACAGTATATAATTAACTAATTTTTGGTCGGTAATAATGTTGTATTCATTTCTCCAAGTTAATTGATTATACTCTTTTACAAAGATTTAAATAGTTTTCTTTTTGTAAACAAATGAGCTTGCAATATTATTAGTTTTACCACCTGTACATTTTGTACATATGTTGCTTTAAAAAAATCTAAAATGTCAATATTCCATGGGTATAGTGATAAATTAGGTCTAAGTTATAAGAAATGCATTTTCTACGAAAACTTGAAGAGATAGGTAAAAAATGGCATAATACAATTAGATAGACATTGTGCATCTGAATCACGTATATACAGGATGTTCCATTTAAATTAAACAAGTCATTGCCGTTTTAACCTAGTAATAATTTAATATAAATTTTTGAACACTCTGTATAAGAAAGTATAATTTTTATTATTGCAACACAATATCTGATCAATAAACAATCTTCAGTAAATATGTAGTATTAAAAACTTTGATACCCTTGGAGAAATGAAGCCTTCATTTTTTTACTGCAATTTCACAAAATTGAAAACATTTCAAAAACGGTAAGATTTAAGTGTGATAAACCTTAAATCAAATTTACCTTTATTTCAATCGTAGAATCTAAAAATGTAATAATATACAGGGTGTTCCATTTAAAAAGATACAACTATAATATTTTTTACTTATTTGGAACACTCTGTATCTTGTACAATTATTTTTAAATTGTAGCTCTAATAAACCTTCAACGAACCCAAAACTTACAATTTGCAAAAATCTAATCGTTTAGCTACAATACTCCGTGTCGTATGTGGTGAACAACCCTGTAGAGACTGAAATAGAAAAAAAAACAATAAATTCTTTCTCTAAAGAATTAAATGTTCTGAGCATGTTTTCAACTTGATTTTTTGAGACTGCCATTATACAATCGTCAACAAATCTAATGAAAAACGGTATCGAATAGGTGATTTTTGACAGTACTGTTTCCTCTAAGTCCTCCATTACTATTTGTGCTACTGCACTTGATTTATTTATATATTACTTTACAGCAATTACAAGAAATGTTGAACACATATATCTGAGCATCGCATCGCTGAGAGATGGTGCAGGACTGAAAACCGCAGTAGTGCCATTCACCAGAAAGCGAAGTTTGAAAAACTTGAAAAGAATCCATCTAGATGGAAAGGAAATACTGCCATCACAGGAAGTGAAATATCTGGGAATAATCCTTGATAGTAAACTTCTCTGGAACAGGCATATTAAGAACATTACGAGCAAAGCCACAAAGGCTCTCATGATATGCAGAAGACTGGCGGGAAATAGGTAGGGCTGCGCGCCTAACATTTTGCGCTGGACGTATACCATGATAGTAAGACCCACGATTATTTATGGATCAGTTGCTTGGTATACACAACTAGAGCAATGTACAGCAAGGCAAAACCTGTGCAAAGTACAGAGACTGGCATGTATTTGCATCACAGGTGCCATGAGAACATGTCCAACAGCAGCAATGGAGGTCATTCTAGACCTAACACCACTGCACATTGTCGTCGGTAGTTATGCCAATGCGACAATAATTAGAATGGTTACTGACGGAAACAGTACTGGGAGAATTTTCAGGTCAGGGGCTTGGAACACCCTCAAAAAGAAAATTCCACTTCTCCAACTCCCAGTGGATGACATACCAAGAATTTACAACTTTGAGAAACACCTCACTGTAGTATTGAGTAATAAAAAGGATTAGAAGGAAGAAACGCTTACTCAGCATATAAAAGACCATACCATCACGTGGTATACTGATGCTTCCAAAACCAAAACAGGGACAGGGATAGGAGTATTTGGGCCGAAAACTGAATACTCCGAACCAATGGGCACCTACCCCAGTATCCTTCAGGCAGAAATTTGCGCTATCGAAAGATGCGTACAATTTATCTTAGATAGGAACTATCGAAAACAGGAAATTGCCATCCTATCCGATAGTCAAGCAGCACTTAACGCGATCAACTCAGTAACCATCAATTCGAAGTTAGTCAAAGAATGCCTAGAGAAGCTCAACAAATTAGGCAAAGAAAATAAAGTCCTCCTACTCTGGGTGCCTGCTCACCAAGGGATAGAAGGCAATGAAAAAGCAAATGATCTAGCTAGAAAAAGAGCGAACACTCCACTAACTGGACCAGAACCGTTCTGTTTTCCAAACGGGAACCAACTGAAAGCGGAACTGAAGAATCTGGAAGACTCCATCCGTAACTTGGAATGGGTGTCCTCCAATGGTCTAAGACACTCGAAAAAGTTCCTTAGAACTTATGTTTTCCTTGATTTAAGTAAAAACAATCTTCGGATTGTTACGAGGTTTCTAACAGGACACTGTCTCCTCAACAAACACCTCAGTAGGCTAAAACTGAGAAACAACGGCGAATGCAGATTTTGTGGGGAAAATGGGGAAACACCAGAACACCTTATCACTGAGTGCGCCGAGACGACGACCATTCGTGCCATGAACCTTGGTACGTCTGATGTCGAGGATGGAGAGCTGGCCCCTGTGGAGCCGTCTCAGATACTGGCTTTTCTTAAAGCCCTGAGACTGTATGATGAGTTATAACTCGTTATAACTCAAGAAAGGGGAACACACAATAGATCTATAAGGTCGCGGTGATTAACGCCCCTCCTAAACATTCTACATTCTACATATATCTGAGCATACGAGACTTTGGGCCTTAAGCTGAACATCGACAAAACTAAAATCATGTGCACTCCCCCGGAAGATCACAACAATGCTATAAAAATCGGAGAAGAACTATTGGGATATGTAGCGGAAATCAATTACCTCGGCAGATTGATTTCGGAAATGGCCAATATCAACTCTAAAATTCAGCACAGGATTAGCAGCGCCTCAAGGGCATTCTGGAAATTAAAATACAGAGTTTTCTACAATCATAACTTGAATACAAAAACTAAACTTGCAGTGTACCGAGCAATAATAATCCCCATCATGTTATATGGGAACGAAACCTGGGTGTGGTTTGGCCGACACATGAACGCATTAAACAAGTTGCAACGGAGACACCTTATAAAACTCTTAAGAATAAAATGGTCTCACCATTTTTCTAACATATCGGTCCTTGAAAAGGCTAACTGCGAGAGTATTGAAGTCATGATTACAAAATTCCGCTTAAGACGGGCTGGTAGAATGCAAGAAAACCGCATACCGAAGTCTCTGCTTTACGGCGAACTTGTAGAGGGTAAGATGAGGCCGGGTGGACAACTCAAAAGGTACAAGGATATTTTTCACGAAAAGGGGGTTAACATGCAGATTGAGTGGGAAGAAGCAGCTCACAATATAGAACGCAATGGAGAAGGATTGTAAACCCAGTTAACAGCGACAACCAAAAAGTTAAGAGGCAACAAAGCAATGAGATTTTTGAATGTCCGGAGTGCGGTAGACAGATAACATCACTTATCGGGCTTTTCAGTCACAGAAAAGCTCATGAAAAAAAACGCCTTGCGTGAACATCTTCTGATGCGTGTCACATACTCGTCAGTGAGTATTTGATACTCGTAATGGAAGTATGTATGTATGTATGTACTTATCTACAAAATATATTTAACTTTTTACTAGATGGTATGTTTATTATGTACTTTTGGTAAGTTTTCATAAGAATATAACTGAGAATATTTAAAACGATTACAAAAATAAACGAAATGTAAAAAATGTTCGAGACCTATTAACCGAACGATGGCACACTTGGATTTGCACGTTCCAGCCTTTGTTTGGTCTTTGTTCTCTTTTCCTTTGTCTTAGCTCGAAATTGTATTAGGTAATTAAGCGTTTTGTCGAGCGGAATTCCTACCACTGTTCTTTCCCGAACCTTCGCAAAACCTTTCTTCGCCTTCTCCGCAGTTTCCTGCTTCCCCGCGTTGACCAATTAACGTAGAACGATGTTCGTTTATTTCGTGTGGCACCGCGTTCAAAATATATTAAGGAATAAGAATACCGTGTGATCGAATAAAAGGGTCATATTAAGCTTTGACATATTAAATGACAATCTATGATAATGTGTCGCTGGTTTTTACAATTTTCTTTTACTTCTTGGGATTTTTTTTATAAATAACCGGAATGTAAGCATTTTTCTGTTTGTATACCTTAAGACCTTCGTCTTATACAGGGTGTCCCATTTACGTGTGTTTTATAGGGTTTCTCGTTTATAAGCAGAGCTACAAAGGTGCGTTTTTCACATCACTGTGCTACTTTTCTATGAAACTAAAGATGCTACACATAGATTTGTCCTAGACCCCTTGGTTTCTGAAATACAGAGCAATTTTGAAAATGTTACATTTTTCGGCTCCCCTCGTATCTCGGTTATCCTATAGCCTATCGAAAAGGTGAAAACTGAATTCCGTACAGTTTTCACGTATAATCTAGTGGCGTAACTAGTTTATCCCTGAGAGCTGTTTTTAAGTAATACAAAACAAAAAAAAATAGAGTGCGGCGAAATACCGTATGGACACCCTTGAGCAGAAGTAATGCGCAAGCGGTTTGCAGCTGGATAGAGCGTTGGAATGCGAGGAGGGTTTTTTTAGTCGGTAGAATCCGACACTACCCAACGGTGTCTAATGCAAGATTTTTCCCCACCCCTTCAAAAAAAAACTAGTTTAAAAGAGTATTATTATTTTATTAAATTTAATTTAACTATAATTTTGCTTTCCAACTTGTGCAGCTTTTAGCCAACATACCAGCAAACAGAGTTGTTGATATTTTTGATGCATTTGTGCAATAATTCTATACACAGAAACTGGCGTGTAATAACCAAGATTTGACGTCGAATATATTATTTGATTGTTTTGATTATCTAATTTAAACCGGCTGCCTATGGTAAAAAGCTAAATAAATGTTTTACCTTATTTATGAAAATAAGTATAGAGTATAGTATATTTTTAAAAAGCTCATAAGAAGACAAATGAAATTAAAAAAATATACTATAAAATATACTAGGGTATTCCATTTAAAAAAATAATTTGGGTCATATTTTAAGAATTACCAAATCTAGTTACGTCACTGAGCTCTACGTAAAAAACTCTATGGAACTTTTCAAGTCTTCGATAATTTATAAGATAACCGAGATACAAAGGAGGTCGAAAAATGTAACATTTTCAAATTCACATCAATCGTATTTCAAAAACCAAAGGACTAACAAATATGTGTGGAGCATTTTGAATATCAAAAAAAAGTAGTACAATGATGTGAAAACTGCATCTTTGTATCTCTACCCATAAACGAGAACCTCATAAAACACACCAAAATGGAACAGCCTGTAGAGTAAAATTTGCCTATTTATATTCTTAATCTGGAATTAGACATTTGATTAATTACAGCTCTAAATTTTACTAGGTACGTCTCTGACTTTCTTAATCGTAATTGTCGAACAGAAAAGGTCCCTTACTATCGCAAAACTCAGTCGGTACACAAACCAAACTCAAAAATAGAGACCTGTAGAAGTAAATGCCTCCGTACACGTTCAGTTTTAACCGTACAGTTAAACCCGCGCGGGTAGAAAGCACGGACAAGCAACCTGTACACACTGTCTCATTTTGGTCAGTTCATTTTATCCAGGCCGTAGTTAAGTACGACGAATTCGAGAAACAGCAAAAAACCAAAAAAAAATAGAAGAAAACGGGGCAAT